>NW_006408549.1:21196897-21197755 GCF_000296735.1 Chrysochloris asiatica | reverse complement strand
GTGTATCTATTCACAGAACACTGTTGTTCCAAGGTTGTATATATCACTATTTACCTTTATCCCTTTATCCCTTGCATAGCTCCCTGTGTTTTCATATGTCTTCATACTTCTGACAACCTCCCTCTTCTTGTATGTTAACCTACCCATGACACCAGTTAACTTATGTCTACCCTCTAGCTAATGAATTACTTTCCCTTTCTTCCAATCCTTGGTAATCGTCAAAGAATGTTTATTTTAGTATGAAATTTTTTTCTTGAGCTCTTACAGTAGTAAATACAATATTTGTCCTTTTGTAATTGTCTAATTTCACACAGCATAATGTCCTCCAAGTTTATCCATGTTGTGAGGTGTTTCACAGATTCATTATTATTCTCCAACATTGCTTTTATCCATTCTTCCATTGATGAGCATATATATTATCTCCATCTTTTTGTTATCGTGAATATTGCTGTGCTGCATATCTGTGTGCATATATCTACTTGTGTTCTGGCTCTTATTGATTGTAGATATACTAAGTAGAGGGATTGCTGGGTCATACATTATTTCTGTTTCCAACTTTATGAGGCAGCACTATATAGTTTTCTAGTGGATGACCCATTTTACTGACCCATCAGCAATGTAGGAAGGTCCAAGTCTTCCACACGCTCACTAGCATTTATTGTTTCCTGTTTCTTTTTTTTTTTAAATTTACTATTAATGTTAGGGTGGGATGATACCTCATTGTCGTTTTGATTTGCATCTCATCAATGGCTAATGATCTTGAACATTTCTTTATATGTTTGTTGTCTGCCTGAATGTCTTCCTTTTTGAAGAGTCTGTTCATGTTTGGTACTAATTTTTAAGTTGGGTTATTTGTCT
>NW_006408549.1:21192819-21194102 GCF_000296735.1 Chrysochloris asiatica | reverse complement strand
ACTCAATTGCACCTAACAACAACAACAGTCTTCTACTGTTTGTGTGTCTTTAATAATGATTTACAGTATATTTATGCTGTTTTTCCATTGATGATCTTTATTATTCTAGGTTTTACATTTAGGTATTTATTCCCTGTTGAGGTTGCTTTTGTATATGGTGTGAGATATGGGTCTTGTTTCATTCTTGTACAAATAGGTTTCCAGTTTTGTCAGCACCATTTATTAAAGAGACTATCTCTTCTACATTCAATGTATTTTGACATTTTGTGCAAGATGGGCTGACTGTATGTTGATGGATTTACTCTGGGTTCTCAATTCTGTTCCATTGGTCAGTATGTCTTTCTTTTGACCACTGTGTCTGTGTAGTAAAATCTGAGATTAGGGAGTGAGAGGCCTCCAACTTTGTTCTTCTTAAGCAATGCTTTGCTTATTCAAGGTCTCTTTTTCTTCTATATAAAGTTAGTGATCAGTTTTTCCATCTCTTTAAAGAATGATGTTGGACTCTGAATTGAGATTGCATTGTATCTATAGATTACATTGGGTAGTTTTGACATTTTCACAAGTCCATGAGCATGGCCTATTCCGCCTTTTTGTAAATCTCTTTTGGTTTCTTATAGTAGTGTTCTGTAGTTTTCCTTTTATAAGTCTTTTGTTTCTCTGGTAGATTTATTCCTAAGTATTTCATCTCTCAGTGGCTATTGTAAATAGTATTACTTTCCTAATTTCCTCTTTAGAGATGTCTTTATTAGTATAGAGGAATACAACTGACTTCTGTATATTGATCTTAAACCCTGCTAGTTTACTGAATCTTTCAGTGATTTCCAACAATTTTCTTGGTGAGTTTTTGAGATTTTCTCTGCATAGGAAGGATCATATCATCTGCAAATATAGAAAATTTTACTTCTTTTGTCAATTTCAATCCTGCTAATTTCCTTTTCTTACCTTATAGCTGGTGTGGTGCAGTGTGTTAATGCACTGGACTGCAAGATAGCTTTGAACCACAAGTTCACCAGCCCCTCCTCAGAAACCCCTTATAGGGTCGCTATGAGTCAGAACCAACTCCATAGCATTTAACAACAACAATAACAATCTTATAGCTCTAGCTAAGACTTCCATCAATATCAAATAGGAGTGGTGATAAAGGGCATCCTTGTTTGGTTCCTGTTTGCAAAGCGAATGCTTTCAGTTTTTCTCCAATATGAGTAATGTTGGCTATTGGATTTGTATATATGCTTTTAATTATGTTTGGGATTTTCTGTTAAATTTTGATTTTGTTGCGTGTT
>NW_006408549.1:21180908-21192069 GCF_000296735.1 Chrysochloris asiatica | reverse complement strand
AGGGGTGATAGGGATGTTGTAGATTTTGGCTCTTTCTTATTTTGAGATATGTTCATTTATTGCTATAAATTGCCCTCTAAGGATCAAGCTCACCAGATGCTCTTTGGAAATCTTACACAGGGTCACTATGGGTCGGAGCCGACTCGATGGTACTTACCAACAACAACAAGGATTGCTTAATTGAATTAACCTTAATATTTATCTAAATAATTGTTTAAAAGGAAGATTTTTGTAAAACAGATTTCGTTGTCATGGAAATATATATGAATGATGCAGATGTTGTTTTGTTGGATATTAAAACATCCATATGACTTTCCTGGAAAATAGCACCCAAACATATGGATTTGATCAGCTTTTGACACCTATGATGTCATCCTTCCAGGGTGATGCATTTAGACTGGACTCAGAAAATATTTTCAGGTTAAATATTGTGCTTTTATTCTATCTTAAATATTATTTAATATTGCCTATACTTAGTATTTTGGAGATTTTTCTGACAGAAATGGAACATATAATCTCTGCCTTTCTTAGCAGTATGTTGTTGTTGTTTAGTACCATCGAATCAATTCTTACTCATGGTGACCCTGTATAGGGTTTCCAAGGAGTAGCTGGTGAGTTTCAACCACCGACCTTGCAGTTCAAACTGACCTTGCAGTCCAGCGCATCAACCCACAGTGCTACACCATGACTCAAGCAGTGTAAGACTTTCTAACAACGTGGTAAATTCCTCATTTATACAGGGCTACATTTCGGCTGATGTAGAAAGTTGAAATGCTAGGATAAATAATGTTTGAATCCACAAGTAACTCTTTTTTTAAGCTATTTTAGTGTAATATTGCTCTATCACTCTCATTATATAATCACTAGTTACTATGGTGTTGATTCCAGCTCAGGGTGACCCTATATATGTCAGAGTAGGACTGTGCTCCTAATAATTTTGAATACCCTCGTTTTCAGAAGCAAATCACCAGACCTTTCATCCAAGGTGTCTGTGGGTGGACTCAAGCTTCCAACCTTTCAGTTGGCAGCTGAAACCATTACTCATTTGTAATACCCAGTGACTCCTTGAATTAAATAGGAAGTATGTTTTTCCTATACTTGTTTAATTAAAGCACTTTGTTGGAGTATGTGTGTAAATATAGAAGTCAATAACAGCATCACTAAAGACTAATTTAAATGAAAAATTTTCCTATCAGAAATAAATGGAGAATATCAGATTAGTTCTTAGAGGAATCATTGAATAGCCCTTTCCCACATTTCAGATTTTGTTGGGTGTACCATTAAGATTTCCTTATTACCACTTTTACTTAACAATTGAAAAGTGATCTAAGCTGTAGATAAAATCAGAGAACAAGTATTTTTACTTTATGAAATGGTTGTGTGTATAAAGCAAAACTTTAATAATACTAGTACTAATACCAATGCGGTATCAGTAGTAATGAAAAATCCATTTATTAAGGACATATTGCAATACAAACACTTTTCTAAAAACACAAAGGTATATAATAAAATACATTTCTTTTTAAACTAATTTTACAGAAAGGAAGTAGAATCTAAGTTGTTATTGTTATTGTTAAGTACCGTGGAGTCGGTTCCGACTCATAGTGACCTTGCACAGGGTTTCTGAGGCTGTAAATCTTTAAGGAGCAGAATCCCTCATCTTTCTCCCATGGAACGGCTGGTAGTTTTGAACTGCTGACCTTGAGGTTGGCAGCCTGACTGATAACCACTACACTACCAGAGCTCCTTAGAAGCTAAGAGATGAGGTAATTTACTTGCTGTATATGGCAGTGTGGCGTTCTGATGTGATTCTGCAGGATAAGCACTAGACTGCTAATGGATTTAAAGGCTAGCACATGATTTTCCATGTTTTCTTTCTCTTCTGCCACAAAGTTATCAATAGCTGCGATTGGAGATGCTCCATCACACCAGAACTGGAAATGAATATGGAGATATGGGTGCCATTACAGACAACACACAACAAGAACTATTGTAAATATACCTCTGTAATTTTTTGTCACTGAAATTTTGGAGCTTGTCTTGTTATTATTGGCTGCATTTGAAATTGTGCATTTGACAGAAAAGATGTTAGAATATATTGGCCAGGTTGTAAGAAGAAATGAAAGGAAATAGGGAAAGTCAAGAAATGCAAGAACTTGAAGACTTAAAAGATAGAATTGATTCTCATCTATAATCCACACTGAGATGGTCTTTTATTACAAAGGAAGCCAATAAAAATTCAGCCAAGGTCCATATCAAGGATATGGTCATCACACAATTTGGTGAAACCTTTGAACTGATTAATATTATTGTTGTTAAGTGCCATCAAGTCTGTTCCAACTCATAGTGACCCTGTATAGTGTTTCAGAGGAGCAACTGATGAGTTTGATCCACCGATTTTGTGGTTTAAACTGACTTGTGTTCTAGTACTTTATCCCACAGCACCACACCAGGACCTTGTGGTTCAAACCGACCTTGGGTTTGAGTGTTTATCCTATGGTGTCACACATATCAGTATATCTTTACATTGACCGAATGGCTCACAGTATAAGTGTGTGGCACTCATAAGGGAACCTGATAGATTCAAGATATTTTGAATGAAGTGTAGAGGAGGAGACATGTCTATTAGCAAACAGAATTGTTGGATTAAAATATGTGTAGATAAGAATTTGATACGTCAGAAGAGTATTGTTGTTGTTATTAAGTCCCATTGTTCTGACTCATAGAGACCTGTATAGGGTTTCCAAGGAGAGGCTGGTGAGTTTGATCCACCAATTTTGTAGTTCAAGCTGATTTACGGTCCAGTGCTTTATCCTACAGTGCCATACTAGGACTCCATCAGAAGAGTATAGCCTAAACTAAAAGAGATTCTGACTTCTTGAAATGTGGACCTCTAAAAATCATGGAAAGAAAGCAGGCTAAGAAAGTACCTCAGCCCCCAATGAAGGCATGCTCTTCAATATCCCTTTCAGATGTAGCCAAAGGGGGTAATGAAAAAGGAAGGATTTCTCAAAGGGTAAAACTAGAGCCCATGAAGAATAATGAACTGTAGAGTTATGGTGTGGTGTTGTAGGATAAGGCTGGTTTAAACCATACTGTCGGCATTTCAAAATCATCAGCCGCCCCTTGGGAACCTTATGCAGGGTCTCTACGAGTTGGAACTGACTCTATAGCACTTAACAACAACAACAGAGCTATTCGCATGAGGTAGAATCAGAGACTGATCAAAGAATGTTCCCCATTCTCAGGTTATGAGTTCCTTACAATAATTTCTTAGAGTTCTAGTAGTACAAGGTTAAGCATTAAGTGCCGGGGACCAGCCTTGACAAATTATTAGGAGGCTCTCAAAGGGGGATGTGGAGTCGGTGAAATGAATTACACAGAGTCAATGGGTCGGTTTGAGTCTCAGGCAGATGATGGTGATGATGACTCTCTCTTTACTTAAAATTTTTGCTTCTTATATACCATTTAGAATATATTATGATCTCACAATAGTCACGTACAAGCATTTACAAATCAACCAAGTATATTCTTACATCAAAGGTACAAGAGGAACACAAGGTCATCAAACATTCTTGTGTCTCTATACTCCTTAGCCACTTTGATAACATCTGTCTTCTGTAAGTGATTTTGTTTGTCTCTAATTCTCCCTAAAATGTCTAGTTTGGCCTTGATTTGTGTTTCTCTATTCCTCTTTAAAATGTCAGGTTAATTTCAAACAAAGTTCTACATCTTAACTTCTAACTTTACCAACATCTATTACATTAATTACAACTCACAATCAAAAACATAATTTTTACTATAACTGGTCATACATATAATTGATTTAACAATAAAAACAAGAACATAAAAGTACCCTAAAGTTTCATAGTTAAGAACAAAGCAGTAATTCTCTTATACTAACAATTTCTCAAAACCTCTAATCAAATTTTTGCTTCTGTTCTTAAGCTCCCACTGCCCTTGACTGTTTCTAAGCTGCTTTCTAAAGGCCTTAATGTCCTTGACTGAAACTACATGGAATGTTGCTTACAATCTTAAGCATGAATTGCTAAAACTTTAGCTAGTGTGGTTATCTCTAATGTTAAAACTTATTGTTAACGTAAAAAGCAATTTTTATAACTATGCAAGATTGAATATGGTGTGAAAGTTAATGTTAATGTGAAAGGCAACTATTATAACGTGAGGTTTGTTTAAAATATATTTTATTTTTTGTTATTACTAAAAAGTAATGATTATGCAAAAAACTTCTTATAAGGAAATCAGAAATAAACTATTTTTCCAAGGAAAAGCTAGAAACCGCGGGGTTCCTGTATGAAATACTCCTTGTGGCTTTGCCAACCAAGGGGCCATTCATTGTCGCTGTGCTAAACAATGAACTTTTCATGCATAAGGCTTCTCGCTGTTCCGTTCCTTGGCAGGATGGTGTCCGCCAATTAAGCTGCTATATGAAAGATTGTGGGTCACATCACCTAGTAAATTTACAGGAGAAAGACCTGCCAATCTGCCCCCAGAAAGAGTGCAGTCTAGGAAACCCCATGCTGCAACTTTACTCTGCAATGTGGAGTCATTATGAGTTGAAAAAATCAACTCTAGGGCACCCAAGTTCTTAGCAGAATTTCAGAATTTTAATGACTAGTGCAGTGAATAGAGAAGACTGTAGAAGGATTGATGCATTTGAGTTATGATGTTGGAGGAGAATATCAAAAGTACCAAGGACTGCCAAAAGAATGAACTAATTAGGAAGAAGTACAGCCAGAATGCTCCTTGGAAGCTAGAACGACTAGACTCTGTTTCTCGTACATCGGGCATATCGTCAGGAGGGACCAGTCCCTGGAGAAGGATATTATGTTTGGTAAAGTGGAGGATGGGAATAAAAATGGAAGACTCCAAGGAGATTGACACAGTGGCAGCAGCATTGGGCTCAAGCATAGTAGCGATTGTGGGGTTGGCGCAGGACAGGGCAGTGTTTCATTCTGTTGTGCATAGGTGCCAATGTGATGGCACATAACAACAACAGTAACAACTGTGGCTCCTACATTTCCATCTTCTGAGTGTGCTTAGCCTGATCCTACTTAACCATTGTATATTGGATGAGTAAAGTGTTAATGTCCTTGGGTGGGTGCAAATGGTTAATGTGCTTGGATGCTAATTGAGAGGTTGTTGTTAAGTGCCATCGAGTCAATTCTGACCCATAGCGACCCTCTATAGGGTTTCTAAGGAGCAGCTGGTGAGCTTGAAATGAAAAGGTAGGAGGTTTGAATCTACCTCTGAAAAAAGGCCTGGTGATATACTTCTGAAAAATCAGCCATCGAAAAACTTAGCCAATAGAGTTTTACACTGACATGCAAATGGGTTTGCCATAATTTGGAATCAACTCCATAGCAACTGTTTTCTTTTTTGCTGTTGACTAATAGGACTGATAACTTGTTCAATGATCTCTAGATTCAATATAAAGACCATTACAAGTCCCAAGATTTTGAAATTGATGCCAGACTAGTAAGGTTACCTTTTGTGGGGAGTGGATAAGTGTGTTCTGTCTGTGAGAACTGAAAAGAAGTGAATATTTTTGATGGCTGCTGTCCCTCCCTGGGTGGGGTGGAGGGTCATTATGACTTATAATTTCATTTTGTATTCTATAGCAGCTTGGTGGTGGTGGCGGTGGTGCTGGTGTGCCGTGGTGTCAGTTCCAACTCATATCGACCCTGCATAGGGTTTCCGAGGCTGTATATCTTTACGGGAGCAGAAACTTCCTCTTTCTCCCACAGAACAGCTGGTAGTTTCGAACTGCTGACCTTCAGGTTAACATCCCGATTTGTAACCATTACACTACCAGAGCTTCTTAGATATGTGTATATATTTCTATCCAAAGTTCAGAGAAGCCCAGGTGGCACACTGGTTAAAACATTCGGCTACTAACTAAAAGGTTGATGGTTGAACCCACCAGCTATTCCATGGGAGAAAGCTTTGGCAGTCTACTTCTATAAAGATTTACAGCCTTGGAAACAGTATGAGGGTAATTTTATAGGGAGTCTGGTGTGCTATAGGATCAGCACTGGACTGCTAACCACAAAGTCATCAGTTCAAACCCACCAGCTGCTCCTTAGAAATCTTCTATAGGGTCTGTATAAGTTAGAACTGACTTGATGGCACTTAACAACAGCAGCATAGGGTTTCTAAGGAGTCCTGGTGTGGCACTGTAGGGTAAGCATTGGACTGTTAACCTCATGATCAGCAGTTCACACCCACAGCCACTCCTCAGGAACTGACTGCACAACACTTAACAACACAAACATAGTGTTTCTGTGAGGCAGATTCAATTTGATGGCAGTGGGTTTGGGTATTTTGGGTATCAGATGTTTGATTTTTAGACTTGCAATAAAACTTTTTTTGCACCATTACAAAAAGAAAACAGAAAATGAAAAAAATGCAAACACAGGGGAGTCCTGGCTGCCTGTGTTGCTGTTATTTTTAGCTTGCTCTACTTCTGACAGACTGGATCAGTGCTCAGTGCCAAGGGCAAGATGGCATCCTTAGCAGAAGCCAGACAGGGTGATAAGGATGCTTTTAAAACTGTACTTAAAAAATGGAGGGGTTGTAGAATGAAGTAATTCTTACTTTTGAAGGGACTGTGAACTCTTAAATGTCAAAAGACTTAGAGTTGAGGAGATTCCTCAAATGACCTTTCAAGCACTTTAATTTGGGCACAGCAGTGCTGATGGTTCACAGTTCACAAACAGTGTTCCCTAGATCTTTATTTGGAAATACTATCTAAGCAATATAATGTTTTACAGTCAATCTAAGTGACAAGGTCAAAGGCAAATCCTGAACATTCGATATCAGTAATATCTCAGAAGGATAAGAAATATTAATTTTTATTCTTGGATGCATTAAACAAAATTGGTAATTAAATGGCATACTTAAAAAAAAAAAAGTCCTGCTTTGTTATTTTGTTTCCCTTCTTACATATATGCTAAGGAACTTGGGTCATTAGTTTCTTGAATACAGGTGAAGTGTAAAATATGGGTAATTTGATACCTTCAAACAGAAGACATCCTATATTTAGCAAGGGTTGGGATCTGCTACTAAAGTTACAAGGACAATTCCAGATGGTACAAATTTCTGTACTCTTCATTTGTACCCTGACTTCCCCAAAATTAGCTGATAGCACATCACATATGAGGGTAAGTAAAAAAATATAGCTACTAGGGCTCCATTTCAGTATGGGTTTGTTCCCAACAAAACATCTCTGCAATTGATGGATAGCTGCAGACAAGTTCTCTCAGTAATACACTGGTCTCAGTCTCCTTAGGATGTCTTCCAAAAATAAGGTCCAATCAGGGCAGTGGCTTCTGCAGAGTTATCCTGAGCCAGTTAAGTTGAAAGCCGGGAGTGTAGCAGGGTGAATCCCCAAGGGGCAATCTTGACAGATTTGATTGAAGGACACAGGATGATAATAAGAGTTTATTCAGAAGAAGTTATAAGAAAATTGACAACCATATTGGTGAGAAAAAAATTAAAAGGAGGAATGCCAAGAAATTATTTTCTATCATGGCAGTGCACCTGCTTATTCTTCCAGGTTAGCAAGGGCTAATTTTGAGACCTTCATTTGGAAGCCTTAACCCATACATCCTAAAGTTCTGATCTTTTTCCCTTCAGGCTTTTTTTGTTGTTACCAAAACAGAAAGACCATTAGAAGGAAACATAGTCTGTGTCCCTCAAGTATGTTGAAACCACCATTTTGACATGGTTGTAAACTGAAGATTACAGAATGTTTTGGGAAAGAGTGAGAGAGATGAAAACACTGCCTTCAGAAATATACACATCTAGAAGGAGCTCTGGTAGCGTAGTAGTTGTGAATTGGGCTGTGAACCGCAAGGACAGCAGTTCGAAACTACCAGCTGCTCTGCAGGAGAAAGATGAGGCTTTCTGCTCCCGTAAAGACTTACAGCCTCAGAAACCCTGTTCATGGTCACTATGGGTCGGAACCGACTTGACGACACTTAACAACAACACCAAGATGGAGCATCTGTCAAGAAATAGCTTCACATTTTCTTAAAAAAGGTTTCTATGATTTTGTAGCAATACCTTTTTGACTCACCATAATATATGCCTACCAAGCTTTTTAAAAATTCTCATTTCTCTTTACAGTAGATATGACCTTGGAACTAGTCATATTTCATGAGTCTCCAAGCTAGGACTCAGACTCACCTGGCAGGACTTAACACGCAAGTATGAATTTTGCAAGTCCAAGCTCTATAGCTTACAAAAACAGACAGACAAACTGTTACTGTTGAATAGAGTCCAGCTGATGTCTGCGACTTTTATTACAGATTTTGCTTTGCTAAGTTTTTTGGCTTTAGTCTATATGAAAACAACTCTCTAGGCATTTCTTCCATGAGGTTGTCTTATGGGTTTGAACCACCAAACCAGGTTACCAGCTGATCATAATTGGCTTTCAACACTGAGGTCCGCAGGTTGTTTAATTTTTGCACCTAGTTCTGAAAAAGCATGTCTTTTCTGATTGGTCACCATAAACAAATCTCAACTCCAGACTGAAATTGCAGTCTCTCTGTCTACATGAACACTAAGCTGCTTCTCCCACTTGGACAATACCACCAGAACACCTTTCCCTCCTCTTTCCCTCCCACTTTTTAAAAATCAGTTTTTAACAAAGGTATCTCTTTTTGTGAGTGCACTTCCATTCATTCATTTACTCTTTACTCACTGTCAGAAAATTGGCTCTTTATATAAAACCAAGCACATTATCTTGCTTCACACAGCTCACTTTTCTCTTTTCTTGGAGCCTGATCCCTTTGTTGGTGTTTCAGAGTTCTTCCTGGAGTCTTGGTGTGGCACTATAGGATAAGCATTTGACCACAAGGTCGGTTTGAGCCACAAGGTTGGTAGTTCAAACTCACAAGCTGCTCCTTGGAAACTCGATGCAGGGTTGCTATGGGTCAGAATTGAGTCAATGGTACTTAACAACAACAACAATTCAGAAAATGGGAGTCCTAGTGTGATGGTGTAGACTAATGCACTGGATTGCAAGGTTGATTTGAACCACAAGGTTGGCAGTTCAAACTTACTAGCCACTCCTAGGAAATCATATACAGGGCCACCATGAGTCAGAGCCTACACAACAACACTTAACAACAACAGTACTTCAAAAAAGAATTCATTGACAACCAGGTCAGGTTTTAAGGTATGTATTAGTTATTTTAGTTTGGCCCTACTTGTTACTGAATAAGAATATGAACCAATATTCCTATAGAAATTATGTTAATTTGTCAATTACATCTGTACGTTGACTATGAACAGAATATCTCAGCAAAAATCAATGAAAGTGAATAGAGACATTCTACTGGACCACAAGTTGGAGATTCAAACTCACCAGCCACTCCTTGGAAACAACAGCAGCATGAAATTTACAATAAAAAGTATTGTATGATTCAATATTAATGATAAATTATTATTTAAACATTCTCTTTATCAGTTAAATTTAAAATACACTTGTTGTTAGTTGCTGTCAAGTTGGTTCCAACTAAAAAATGACCCTGCACAAAACAGAATAAAACATTGCTCAGTTTTGAACCATCTTAAAAATTGTTGTTATGTTTGAGCTCATTGTTGTTGCCAATGTGTCAGTCCATCTTGTTGAAGGTCTTCTTGTTTTCACTGTTAACTATAACTTTACCAAGGATGATGTCCTTCTCCAGACACTGGTCCTGACAACATGTCCAAAGTATGAGAGGCAAAGTCTCATTGTCATTGTGTCAGAGGAGCAATTCAGCTATACTTCTTCCCAAACAGATTTGTTCATTCCTCTGGCAGTTGATTGCATATTCAATATTCTTATCCAGCACCTTAATTAAAATGCATCGAATATTTTCCAGTCTTCCTCTTCCATTGAAAACACCATGGCTTGGGTTGAAGCGCATCTAAATCCTCAAAATGAAATCTTTGCTCAACAGTGTAAAGATGTCTGTTTTAGCAGATTTGACTAATGCAAATTTCTTGACTGTTGCTTCCATGAGTGTTGATTGTGGATACAAGTAAAATCAAAGCTTTGACATCTTCAATCTTTTCTCTATTTATCATGATGTTACTTATTAGTCTAGCTGTGAGGATTTTCATTTCCTTTACGTTGAAGTACAATTCATACAGAAAGGTGTACCGCTTTCATCTTTTTCAGCAAGAACTTCAAGTCCTGTGTTTCCAGTAAGCAAGTGCTCTTCATATTGCAGTTTGTTGATGAACCTTTCTCCAGTCTTAAAGCTGTGTTCTTCTTCATATAATCCAGTTTATCAGATTATTTACTCAGCATACAGATCAAATAAATATGGTGAATGGATATAATGCTGACACCCACCTTTCTGGTTTAAACCATTCAGTATGCACTTGTTATATTCTAATGACTGCCTCTTGAGTCTACATGAGCAAAATTAAGTGTTCTGAAATAGCTATTCTTCCCAGTGTTATCCATAGTCTGTTATGATCCTTACAATCAAATGCCTTTACATAATCAGTAAAACACAAGTAGTCATCATTCTGGTATTATCTGCTGTCAGTGAAGATCCATCTAATGTCAACAGTGACATTTATCCATTTTTAATGACTCTGTTCAGTAGTGTGCTGGAATATTCTGGTCTTCACAGTCAATTAGAAAATTCCAGGAATTTCGTGAGCCTCTTGTTAATAGCCATCACTCAAAATTGAGACGGGCTCGACCAATTTAGAGACCCACAAGCACAGCCCAAAGCGTCTTATTACAACCTGTTGCCCCTGCTGTGCTTCCGCCTCTTGACTGACGCGATATCCAAGGACAGAAATCCCACCTTTGAGCTGGACTTAAGGGCCATAGCACAAGGAGATTCGTGCTTAATAGCGACCACACAACCTCCACTCGTCTGTCTTTCATGCTGTGGTGGTTTGAATTGCTGTGATTCTGAGGGCTTTGCCACCAGTATTTTAAATAACCAGCAGGGTCATCCATGGTGGACAGGTTTCAGATGAGCTTCCAAACAAAGTCAGACTAGGAAGAAAGAGTGACAAACTACTTCTGAATCGCTAGTCACTGAAAACTCTATGAATAGCAGAGAAACACTGTCAGATACAGGACCGGAAGGTGGGAAGGCACTCAGAATGTGACTGGGGAAAAAAC
>NW_006408549.1:21134928-21179673 GCF_000296735.1 Chrysochloris asiatica | reverse complement strand
CAAATTATTGAATGATGCAGAGGGCATCAAGAAAAGATGGAAGGAATACACAGAGTCATTGTACCAAAAGGAAATGGTTAATGTTCAAACGTTTCAAGTGGTACCATATAAACAAGAGCCAATGATACTCAGGGAGGAAGTCCACAAGGCCAGCAGTTCAAACCCACCAACTGCTCTTTGGAAACTCTATACAGGGTTGCTATGAGTCAGAAATGACTAGACAGCATGTTACAACAACAACAGTGCTCTTTAAGGGAGCACGGTGGGTCCAGATGATAAGTACTGGACTGCAAATCACAGTGTCCGCAGTATGAGCCCACCAGTTGTTTAGTGCAGTGGAATCAGTACTGACTCACAGTGATCTTGTACAGTTTCCAAAGAGCTGCTGGTGGGTTTGAACCACTGACTTTGTGGTTAACCATTCAGCGCTGATCTTACAGTGCCACACCAGGACTGTTTGTACTTTTATACTCAGAGATTTTTTTTTTTTCAGCTAACACATTTACCATCATCCATCATTCCTTGTGCTTACATACGTGCACTCTTCCTCTCTCTTTCCTGTAATGAAATAGATTTTTCTGCAGTTTGGGAAATTTGGGGTGAGGGGGCTAGAAATTTACACATGCATTTACTTAGAGATATGAGGAAGTGACAAATTGCTTTATTTCGAATCTTTCAAAGACGATCATGAAACTCAATGTATTAATTTAAGTGACAGAAATCTGCACACACACACAAAAAAATGCTGATTGTATTAAAAAATGATAATGTCCTGTCAGGATCACCTAAATCTCCTCCACCCCTGTCCCCAAGGCATTCTTTTTGTTGTTAGGTGCCATTGAGTTGGTACTGACTCATAGCGACCCTATGTACAACAGAATGAAACACTGCCCAACCTGGACCAATCTCACAATGGTTGCCACGCTTGAGCCCATTGATGCTGCCACTCTGCCAATCCATCTTACTGGAGTTCTTCCTCTTTTTCTCTGACCCTCCACCTTACCAAACATGATATCCTTCTCCAGTGACTAGTCCCTCCTGACAGTATGTCCAAAGTATGAGAGATGATGTTTGGCCATCCTGCAAAGTAATATGTTCTTTTTATTACTCTACCATGTTTCAAGACTTTCCCTAAGACAACTGTGATATTGGTGTGACACTGTAGGATTAGCAGTAGACTACAAGGTAGGTTTAAACTGCATGTTCAAACTCAACAACTGCTCCTTGAAAATACATACAGGGTAGCTATAAGTTAGAGCTGACTCGATGGCACTTAACAACAACAATATTTTTTATGAAGCATGTACTATTATTAATCCCATTTGCAGGTAAGGAATTTGGGTATAGAGGCGGTAAACTACAAAGTGAATTCACTAATTCCAGATTCCAGGTAGAAGGGTGAACATAAAAGGTTTTCCCAATTCAATGAACCAGCTGCTTATAAGTATGTTGGAAAGCTGTGAATATATGCAAGTTGTGGGAAGGCATCTTGCAATTTACAACATTTTGTAAAAAGAAGTTCTTTTTTCAAATACTGAAATTCAGGTATTTGTACATGCTCATGTGTGTGTCTGCATGTGTGTTTGTGTATATGTGCTCTTGCTAAATTGTTTGAGTCTGAAGAACTACTTTCTTTGTACCAATTTCCACTATATTGTTGTTATTAAGTGCTGACTCACATTAACCCTGTATAGGATTCCCAAGGAACAGCTGGTGGGTTTGAACTGATGACCTTATGGTTCACAGTCTAGTGCTGATCCTACAGCATCACATTATATAGAATTACACTTAAGACTAAAGGTCAGGGCTTTGTACATGAATTCATACTAGCATTCAATAAGGAAATATTCAAAATAGCAGCATAGAAATTCATGCTTTATTTGTCCCTACTCATGCACAAGGGAAGTTAATTTGCCTTGCAAAATCTGGATGAAAGAAAACTTTTAAGAGGCAGTAATGCCGATTCAATCTGGATAGATAGTTTGAGTCACTAAGCTTAATTCTTAGAAAGCATGACGGCAACCAACTAGAAATCCTATAAATAATCCCTTTCTCAGTTTACTAAGAGGTGTAATTAAAGTTGGAGTCCTGGTGTGGTGCTGTAGGATAAGCACTCTACAATAAAGTCATTTTGAACTGCAAGGTCAGTGGTTCAAGCTCACCAGCCTTTCCTAGGAAACCTTATACAGCGTGGCTATGAGTTGGAACCCACTTGACAACACTTAACAACAACAACATGACTAAAGTCATAAACCCTATAAATACAACTGTTGTGGATACAGTTGTATAAACACACAGCTGTGTGTTTTGTTAATCACCTATCTTAACAAATACCTCTAGGTTTTTAAATTTTTTATTTAAGTTGTTTATAATTAAATTGAAAGGAATCAATTAAACAAGATAAAGTTGTTTTTAAGTGCCGTGGGGTTCATTTCAGCTCACAGAAACCCCGTATAGGGTTTCTGAGGCTTTAAATCTTTTATGGGAGCAGAAAGTTTAATCTTTCTTCCTAAGAGTGCCTGGTAGGCTTGACTCTCCACCGTGTGGTTCACATTCCAGTGCTTGCCCTATGGAAGCACTGAGCTCCATAAAGTCATGTACTGAATCTCAAATACTGATATGTTGTTTGTTATTAAGTGCCATTGAGTATGTTCTGACTCATAGCAAACCTGTATAGGGTGTCTAAGCAGCGGCTAGTGAGTTTGAACCACCCACTTTGTGGTTCAAACTGACCTTTAGGTTTAGTGCATTATCCCATGGTGTCACACCAGGACTCCAAATGCTAATGTATCCCCTCACAAACATATGTTTCATACATGACTGAACAATTATATAATTTATTTCAACCTCTCTAGTGATGTGAAGACAGACCCGTCCTCACAATCTCTCAGTCTGCCTGTAGGGTATTTCTTCTGGGTTTCTTGGCATGCCCATTTGCAAAATACTGCATATAATAAGCACTGGACTGCAGACCACATGGTCCTCGGTTTGAGCCCACCAGTCACTCCACTGGAGAAAGATGAGATTTTCTGCTCCCGTGAAAATTTAAAGCCTTGGAAATGCTATACAGGGTCACTATGAGCTGGAGCGTACTCGACGGCACTCAACAACAACAGTGAAGTTCTTAGTTAATATACTAACATTTGGTGCCATGGTGGCACAATGGTTAAAGCTCTTGGTACTAATAAACAGTCAGTGATTCAAACCCTTTAGGTACTCCATGAAGAAAGATGTGGCAGTTTGCTTCTGAAGGTCCCCATGAGTCAGTATTAAGTTTCTCTGAGGTTACCCTATATTCTATTAACATTTTCTTCCATTGAATATAGTGTATTTTCCTGCAATCTACCTGACCTCCTCATCACCTGGATCTCTCTTCCTATATTTTCACCTTTTTTCATATTGTGATTGTTTTGATCATAGACTGACCTCCTAGATTCTCCGAATTCATTCTTGTAGTTTTATTCTGTTCTGGACTCTTTGGTCTGTCAATTGAGTTCCAGGTGGTTTTGCCATGTATATAAATCTGTTCTTGTTGTTTTCTGTTCATGTTGGTTCTTAGTCCAAAGAACTCCATTTGGATGTTTTGAAGAGCTGGGTTGGCTTTGACAAAGTCCCTTAGCTTCTGTTTATCCTGGAATGTTTTTATTACACCATCATATTTGATTAACATCTTTGCTGGATAGGCTATGCTTGGTTGGCAGTTGTTTTTTTTTTCAGGGTTTTATATATGTTTCTCATTGCCTTTTTTGCCTGCATGGTTTCTGTTGAGAGATCAGAGCTTAATCTGATTTGCTTGCCTTTGTAAGTAACACTTCCCTTTACCCTAGCTGCTTTCAGGATTCTCTCCTTGTCTTTTATTTTGGAGAGCGTGATTATTATATGTCTTCGTGATTCTCTTTTGGGGCCTATCATTCCTGAGGTTTGTGATGCTTTTTGAATACTTATCTTCTCATCTTTCAGGATGTTATAGTAATTTTTTTCCAGAAGCTTTTCACCTATCTCCTTTGTGGTCTTCTGTGATCCTTCCTGTTCTGGAACTTCAATAACCTCTTCATGTTGCCCCACATGAAGGTGAATAACCTCTTCATGTTGCCCCACATGAATCTTAGACTTTCTTCAGATTTTAAAATTCTTTTTTTCTGCTTGCTCTTCTATCTTAGCAATATTGATAGATTTACCTTCAGGCTAACTGATGCTGGCTTCCATCTTTTCAGTTCTACTCCCTTGCCCTTTCAGTGTAGTGTCCATTTCTGATATTTTATTATTAATCATTTGGACTTCTTTTTGCAGGTTTTGAATTGTTTCCAGTTCTGTATCTATCTTATTTGATTGCTCCTGTACCACTTTTCTGACTTCTTCCTTATTTTTCTCAACCCTTCTTTGGAGCATTTAGATGCACCTCAATATCAATCTTCTGAATTCCTTACCAGAAAGTTAGTTCCAAAGCCTGCCCTCCTTCCAATGGGAATTCTAGGTCTACCTCCAGCTCACTTATTTCAGCTACTCTATCTTGTTTCTGGATGTGAGCTGATATTTTTTTGTTGCTTCTTGGGCATTTTCAATAATTAGATATATTTTTAATAATTAGGTGAATGTCTGTTGGTGTATTATTAAACTTTCTGATTGCCTCCTAGTAGCTGTGATCAGGAGATGGGCTTCCGTTTTCATTTCTCTTATTACTCAACTAACAGTAATTTCTGCAAGTGTTGGCTATTTATACTGTTCTGGTGTATGGTAGCTGGTATTGGCTCTTTCCCGGATGGTGGGGTTTTATAGGATGATATTGTAGCTTGGCAATATAACTACAATTGCTGTCTCTTGTTGGATAATGTAGGGAGATAAACAGGCATCCCAGGGTAAAAGGGAAATGAAACCAAACAAAACAGAACAGATTGGACACTAAAGTCTATAATCACCACACACATACCAAAAAATAAAATAAAATAAACTGTAGCAAAATATGTGTAAGACTTTAATGCCCCATTTTTGACTTCTCGCCTTCAAGATCACCTGATAAATTTCAAGATGTTACTGTTGCTCCTTATGATGTAATTCAAGATTTTGTTTTTGGCTTTTTTCCCCTCCCGTTTTAAGCTGTTCCTGTTGACTCCTCCCTCTTCTTAGATTCTGGGCCCAGGGGTCTTTGATGAATAGATTTGTGAGCATACATATTAGAACTCTCTAGATGTGGGGGGCCTCCACTCACTCAGGTACCCCCTCTAGTCACCAGAATGGAGGTGCACTGACAGAGAAAGATATATGAAAGGAAAAAATAATGTCCATACCTTTATCTCTGATGATTGGTCAGACCTCTTTGATAGGTGTGATCTCTTGATCTTGTATCTGCTCCTTCCACACATGATGGCTGCACCAGGACTAGGTGGGAGCCACAGATCAGAAAACACCCCTTTTCTTGCTTCTGCTACAAATATCACTATTGGTAAGCCTTCAATACTTATAAATATTCCTTTATATGTAGTTCAGAGTTCCAGAAACTATCCCCTGACAACTTACATTACTTTATATATATATATATAAAATATACTGTATTGTGCTGAGTGAAATTAGTCAGTTCAAAAGGGACATATTTTATAAGACCTTTACTCTAAAAAGTCAAGGGAAGGTTTTACACTCTATAATAAACTTTCTTTTATTGTTACCAGGACTTCAAGGTCAGTTTGAACTGCAAGGTTGGTGGTTCAAGCTCACCAGCTGCTCCTTGGAAACCCTATACAGGTTCACTATGAGGCAGAACCAACACAATGGCACTTAACAACATTGACAACAATAATGGTTACCAGAGGGAAGCTCCCAATTACTCACTAGGTAGAGTGCAGACACGTACTAACTTGGGTGACAGGAGGCAGTTAAAAAGAAAAGGAAGAAAACAAGAAAAGAAAAATGAACCAAACTGTACAGAAGACCAAAATTTTAAACAACCTAGCAATATAGAAAAAGAAAGAGAAAGGAGAGGAGGAAATAACAGAAACAAAGACAGAGAGAAACAGAAACCAAGACCATGTTGGGAGAGGAGGGAAAAGCCCTGTTTGTCTGGACATTTGACAAATAGCACAGAGGAAAGTATTTTTCACTTTGTCTCATAGGCAGTAGGGAGCTATGAAAAATGTTGGGGGTTTGGGGTAAGATAATGTTTCAGGTGTTCTGTAAATGAAAAACAGAGGAGGTGAAAAAAAGAAAAGAAAAGAAACAAAAAACAGCTATATCTATATTTGCTGTTGTTATTTGGTGCCATCAAGTTGGTCCTGACTCATAGTCACCCTGTATAGAGTTTCTGAGTTTTGAACCCTTGACCTTGTGGTTCAAACTAACTTTATGGTCAAGTGATTATCCTACAGCATCACACCAGGACTCATCTATCTATCTATCTATCTATCTATCTATCTATCTATCGATCGATCGATCGATCGATAGATAGATAGATAGACAGATAGAGTCCTGGTGTGGTGCTGTGGGTTAATGCGCCAGACTGAAAAATTGTTTGAACTGCAAGTTCGGTGGTTCAAGCTCACTAGCTGCTTCTCGAAAACCCTATACAGGTTCGCTATAGGTTGGATCCGACTCGACAGCACTTAACAACAACAAATATATTTATGTATAGTACTCCGAACCACAAAGTTGGGACCGACTTGATGGCATTTAACAACAACATGTGTATATGTGTGTGTGTGTATCCTTTGTATGGCACTGCAGGATAATGTACTGGACTACAAGCTCAGTTTGAACTACAGGGTCAGTGGTTCAAATCCACAGTCACTTCTGAGAAACCCTATACAGGGTTACTGTGAGTTGGAACCTATTCAATGGCACTTAACAACAACTGGTGGGTTGCACCGCTGATTATTGTAAAAAGTTGAATTGGCAAAAATGTATGATAGATACACATATCTATGTTGTTGTTGTTGTTGTTGTTAGGTGCCATCGAGTCGGTACAGACTCATAACAACCCTATGCACAACAGAATGAAACACTGTTTGGGCCAACCTCACAATTGTTGCCACACTTCAGCCCATTGATGCTGCCACTTTGAGGGAAAAGACATGTATCTATAGCAGTGACAAAAACCAAGAGTAGCTGCTGAGGCTGTTTACGTACAACCAAATACCTCATGGGATTTGTTTTCTTGGTTTGAAGGTTTAGAGGTTAAGGGTAATTAGATATCCCAGTTAATTGGCTAATAACGTGTTTAGTGCTTCTGTTCTATTTCCTAGTACATTGCATACAGTGCTTGGTGTCTTTAAAAACTTGCAGGTGTCCATTCAAGGCACACAAACTGGTCTCTATTCACCTGGAGCAACAGAGGAAGAAGAAGAGGCAAGAATAGGAAGAGGATGTGGAATGTGTTACTGCTGTTGTTGTTAAGTGCTGTTGAGTCACTTCCGACTCATAATGGCTTTGTATAGGGTTTCCAAGGAGTGGCTGATGAGCTTGAACCGCTGACCTTACAGTTCAAACCAACTTTGTAGTCCAGCACATTAACCCACTGCTCCACATCAGGTCTCCACTGTAAAACCAGCAGGGATATGTAGGGGTCCCTAATGGCATGTTTATAAGTGCTTGGCTGCTCACTGAGGTCATTAGTTCGAACCCACCAGCTATTTCATGGAAGAAAGATATGGCAATGTCATTCCATAAAGACTCGAAGTCTTGGAAACCTTATGGAGTAGTTCTCCTCTGTCCTGTAGGGTTGCTGTGAGGTGGAACCAACTTGACAGCAGCAGGTATGGACTGTATGCCTAATTACCTCTAGGAACAACTGCCTCCTTTGCCATGAGACTAGGTTAACTAGATAGTGTCCTACTATTGTTACTGAACATTTTAATCAGAGTCTGCAGAAGAATACTGATAAAAATTTAGAAAATGCAGAAGCTCCAATTCTATGAATTTTTGGACTATGGGTGGTTATGGACTCCACAGCACTTAAAAACAGTAACAATCAACTGCAAACCACAGTTAAAACCACCAGTTTAACTGTCAGTTAAAACCCACCAGCTGCTCCTTGGAAACCCTATACAGGGTCTCTTTGAGTTGGAACTGACTAGACAAGACTTAGCAGCACAACAACCACCCCTCTTTATATAATAGTATATTAGTCTTTTAAAGTCTGCTTTTGTTGTTACAGTACTAAAGTTTGTTCAACACTTTCTCCTTTTTCACTTACATCTATGTATTTAGTTTCACAATAAGAAGATTAGGTGGATAATGTATTTTTATCCTGTTTTCCTAGTTGAAAATACTGACTCAGTGGAGATTAGAATGTTTGTTCAAATAACCTAATTAGCAAATCATCAAAAGCTTAAATTGTCTAGTGCACCCACTTCTACTCCCCATTGGTCAGCTTGTCATACTCTAGTGACTTGTGTGTTGCTATAATGCTGGCAGCTATGTTACTGGTATTTAAAAAACCAGCAGAAATATCTATAGTGGACAGGTTTCCAAAATCTGCTTCCAAAAATAAGCCAAAGAAAACCTTATGAATCACAGCAGAATATTGTCTGGCACGCTTGGTTTGTAGACGTCAACAAGAGGGATCCATCACTGGAGGAGGACATCATGTTTAGTGAAATACAGAGAGATAAGAGGAGTATGGGTGATCTTTGGTAAGATGGATTGGCCCAATAGCCACAACAATGGATTCCAAGATGCTCATGATTGGAAAGATGATGCAGAACTGGGCAGTGCTTAGAGTTTGCACATAGGTAACTAACAACATCAACTTCCATCCATTTAAGGGACATTCTTAATAACTGTACAGGCCAGATACTTTCCAGCCTCAAAATGTATCTAATGTCAGTTTAGAAATTTGTTTAGCACTACGTCTGCCTACTCAACTGTTTGCTCTTCTGCAAACAAAAAGGTGAAGGGAAGAGGATGGGTTGGGGAAAGACTGAAATTACTGAATCCGCAGCCCTTTATTTTTCTTCCCAAAGGAGCTAAAATACTTGTTGCTTCTTTTGAGGACTCAGGGCAATAGGGGTACAAGTAGGTATGGTTAACAATGAAATGAAGAATATTTACAATTTCCTTTCTTGCTTTTTTGTTTTCAAAATTATCTGCAAGAGATATGCATTCATTCCGAAACTTGATTTGTAAAATGGCACTAAAAATACCTGCCAAATCTTTGTCTTCAAATCTGTTCGTTTGTATGGATATACCTGAAAATACTTAGAAAAATGTCTGCTATAAATTCATTTATTTTAATAATTTAACTTTATGATTTTTATTTTCAGCCAGTGATTTATGATTACTCTGATCTTGTCTTTTCTCACTTAAAGTAGTTCATAAATTATGAGATGGTAATTAATTATAGCACAAAAGGTGAGGCCACTCATTTTCCAGAAATGACACATAGCCTCATGACTGCTGAAATCAGCTCTTCACACTTGTGCTCTTGCAAGGAAGAAGAAGCCTTCGTGCGAATACCTTTTACAAGGAAAATGGAAACAGTAATGGCACAATGTACAGAATCAATGTGTCGTGTGGTTTTGTTGTTGTTGTTAGTTGCTGAATGCTTCAGATTCAATAGCCATGATAAAAAAAATTTTTTCTCTTAATCTTTTCATCTGAGAGATAATTGTAAATTTCACAGATTCTTTCTTACTTATGGTGCTAATGTCATGAGAGTATTTTAAATATCATTTGAGTATTTTCAATTCTGATCTTTTTTGCCTCAATGGAGTCCTGCTGTGGTGCTGTGGGCTTATGCACTGGACTGCAAAGTCAATTTGAACAACAAAGTCAATGGTTCAAACTCACTAACCACTCCTTAGAAAACCTATAGGGGTCTCATGAGCTGGAAAGGACCTGAAGGCACTTAACATAAATAACAACATGTATAAAGTCAGTAAGTAATTAACTAATTCATCCAGGTACACTTTATTCAATATATTATTACACTGTGAAAATGAAAAGAAATAGCACACTACATATATACATACACATACACACAATTATTAAAGGGATTTCTCAAGTCCTTCTTTGGAAATGTAGGCTTGGGCAAGGCAGATAAAACTTTCATGAAGTGTAGGAGTTGGAATATAGAGGAAACATAAAGTCCCTGCAGGCAAGTAAAATATTATTCATAAAGCAAGAGAAAGAGATCACTTTACCATATTTCTAGTGTAATATGGGTCTGTATGAAACTTCATGTGAAAAGGGATCCATTCTGTTTGTTAAATAAGACATCGTTGATGCTTAGAATGATGGTTGGCACTGCAGGGACTTAATAAACATTTAGTAAATTAATAAGTGAGACTGAACAGTACATTTGATGTGTATCTTTCATTTGTATCCTTTTTGTTCCAATAAAATTTTAATCATAAGTATATATTGCTTTCCATGGGTTCTGAGTTCTTCTATCAGTAAATTATTGAATCCAAGAGAGAAGTGGGAGCCAGCAGGTCAGAAGTGAGGGGCTTGAGAACCTCTGAGATTATGGCTGGTATCCTGAGGGGGTAATGAGATCCTATAAATTTGTAGCCAACAGGTCAAAAGTGAATGGGCTCTGGGAACTCCTGAGTTTATGGATGGCATCCTGAGGGGGCATGGGGAAATATCAAATCTGTAGCCAGCATGTCAGAAGTGATGGTGTTGTGCAAATGCCAAGCTTAAGTCTTAAGTCTTGGTCATATTTGGTAGTTTGGAGGATTGTGTTTTCTAAATTGTGAGGTCTGACCTAGCAGAAGGTAGTTAGGGTCAGCTGACGTTAGGACAAAAGGGAACAGAATTGATTTGGAATGATCAACATATATATGGTGTCAGTGAAGTAGGATCTGATTTTACCCCCAGCTCAACCTAAACAAAATTTTTCTTGTTAAGTGCTGTTGAGTCAGTTCCAACCCATAGTGACCCTGTATAGGGTCCCTGTTTTTGAGGAGCGGCTGTTGGGTTTGAGCTGCAGACCTTACAGTTCAAACTGACCTTGCAGTCCAGCACATTATCCTGCAGCATCACACCAGGACTCCAAATTTAGGCAAAAAAAAAAAAAAAAAAGGTAATGCTCCAATCACAAAAGAATATAATAACCACATGTCTGCAAGAGTAATAGAAATGTACACAACTTTGTCAGTCATCAAAGAAATGCAAATTAGACCCACAACAACATACATCCAATATTTATATCCACAAGAATAGTTAAAATAATAAAAAAATGATAATATCAAATATTGACAGTGATACAGAGCAGTGGGAATTATCATACTCATGATATTATAATGGACACTTCTGATCTTCTTGATAGAAGATTTAGATGAGAGTCTGCGATTGAATTAGTGATAATTACACAGAAAAAAAAACAACAAACCAAACCAAACAAACAACTGAATGAATTAGGCAATTCTAAAAAAAATCAAAAGTAGAGAAAAGGAACAGTGATCTTAATATGGTAGGTAGCTCAACTGAATAACATTTACATATTCATAATAGTCATATGAGCAATAATGTAATTACTGGTGTGGCACTGTGGGTTAACACACTGGACTGCAAAGTCTGTTTGAACTGCAAGGTCAGCAGTTCAAGCTTACCATTTGCTCCTCGGAACCCTATACAGGGTTGCTATGGGTCGGAACCAACTCAACAGCACTTAACAACAACAATATTGATCTAATTGTTGATGTTGTAGTTACTGTTAGCTTCTACTGAGTAGATCCCCAACTCAGGACAATCCAACACAATGGAAGGCAAAGCTGTCCTGTCCTGCACCATCCCATGTTTAGTTGCTGATGCACCATTGTGATCCAGAGGGTTTCCAATAACTGAGTTTTGGAAGTAGATCTACAGGTCTTCTTCCTAGTTATTATTAGTCTGGGAGCTTTGCTAAAACCTGTTCAACATCATAGCACCACAGAAACTTCCAATGCCAGATGAGCGAAGGCTTTATATGAAGTATATTGGTCAGAAATTGAATCAGGTCTCTTTCACCAATGTCCCCACTGATCTAATTAACTTATTTTTTTTAATTAAAAGAAAGTTTCTATCAGAAAACAAATCCAATGGGGTGGTGGGAATGCAAGAGAATTAAATCCTTATTTTCCTAGTCTGAGGCCATTAGGGAAACCAAAAACTGAAAAATCATGAGTAATCTAATTAAGCAAATAATTGTGTTGCTATAGGAACAACACTGTACCTCAAGGTTAGTTTGAACTGCAAAATTGGTGGTTCAAACTCACCAGCCACTCCTGGGAAACCTTATACAGGGTCACTATGAGTCAGAATGAATTCTGCAGCACTTAACAACAACATGAAAGTAAAGGCCAAAATAATATATAAAACAGCTTTAAAAAGAGATTTCTTTGAGTGACAACATGAGACTGCCTATTTTCATAAAAACATTATAGAAATTACATTTTAAATGATAAACAGTTGAAAACAAACCAAATACAAAATTAAAAAAAAAAAAAAAAAGAACTAATGAAGGAAAGAAGAGGAAAAGAAGAATGGAGAGCAGGAGCTTATTTTGAGTCCCTAACACGGATTTTCCACGTTAATAGATCCACAGACCATTTCAATAAGACCAGAGTCTTGCTGTGCCTCTGCTGCAAGTGTTATAGCATTGATTGTTGTTGTTGTGAAGTGCAAGTGAGTCGGTTCTCACCCATAGTGACCTTGTATAGGGTTTCTGAGGAGCAGCTGGTGAGCTTGAACCACCAATCTTGCAGTTCAATCGGCTTTACATTAACCCACAGCGCCACACCAGGATTCCATTGATTACCAGGGTAAATATTGATAAGGTAATGCTATGTCTCTTCTTCCTCATGGTGCTAGAATTGAATCTACCTTATAGGTAAATTCACTATGAAGCTGTTATGGTGGATTTATTATTTTGTAAATTTGCAAAAGATATTTTAGGCAATGGTAATCCAAATCACAAATATAAAACCAACAATGCTACAGTTATTTACCTAAAACATCATCTTCCTCATAAAACGACATCTGCAAAGCAATTTTTTTTTTTTTCTTAAATCACAGTTTTGCATATTGAGCAGAAAGTTAGGAAAGAAGGCTTAGTTCAGTGAAATTGTTCATCGAAAATCTAAGGAAGCTCAATGAAATAACTCTGCCATCCCAGAGTCTTTATTTTTGTGAGCAGATTCTTCTTGCAATCTTACTCAATGTTAGATCTCATTCCTTAACTTGCATTGCTTATACTATGTTAATCTTTGTCCACAACTTGTATTTCCTGCTGATCACTTATTCTTTATCTAGATGCAGTCAAAGTTTGCATCTGATTAAAGTCACTTTGTGTCTTTAGGCCTTTGGGGTGTTTTGTCTTCTCCCATTATGTGCTGAATTAATTAGGCCATTTCTCAGCATTCACTGACACCCCATTGACACAACCCACACAGGACTATGGAATTCTCCACTTCTAGAAATCAAATGACATATTGCATTAGGCAAATTTGCTGCACAAGACCCCCTTAAAGTCTTCAAGAGCAAAGATGTCACTTGGGGACTAAGGTGCACCTGACCCAAGACATGGTATTTTCAATTACCTCATATGTACATGAAAGTTGGACAGTGAATAATGAAGACCGTAGAAGAATTGATGCATTTGAGTTAGAGTGTTGGAGGAGAATATTAAAAGTTTCATGGATTTCCAAAAGAACTAACCAACCTGTTTTGAAAAAAGTAGAGCTAGAATCCTCATACTTCAGACATAGTATCAAAAGGGACCAGTCCCTGGAGAAGGATATCATGTTTGGTAAAGTGGAGAGTCAGAGAAAAAGAGGAAGACCCCTAACGAGATGGACTGACACAGGGGTAGCAACAATAGACTCAAGCTTAGCAATGATTGTGAGGTTGGCACGGGACCAGAGAGTGTTCTGTTCTATTGTGTATAGTGTCATTGTGAGTTGGTACTAACTCAATGACACCTAACAACACCACCACCACCAACAAAAATCCACAAGCAATCTTTATAAAATAAAGCTTTTCTCAAGTCAAACCACATTTTAATATAGGTGATATGTATATTTGAAACCCTGGAAATTATTTTAATTGCTATAAGAAAATTTGTTATCAAGTGTTATATACAAAAGCATATATATTCACATATATTTGAAAGATAGCATCAAGTCAATTATTATAATGAGGCAGAACCAGCAAAGCGCCTTTATAGGTGGAAGTGAAAGGGTGAGGAGCAAGCAAAGCCATGAAAAGCTGAGTACTCAATTTACATAATCAACAGAGACAAAGGATTTGTCACAAGGCTCTATCCAAGGTACATCTAAGCCCATGGTTTGGTGAAAAAGAAGCCTTAAAACTGGGTTGTGGTAGAATATGGTCATCCTCCCTAATGTCAGTTCTAGGGACCCAGTGAATGCCACCTTCTCTTCTTTACCACTTGTGGCACACAGATTGGGTCAGAGTTTCTTTTACATATATTAGAATTATCTCCAATTAACTTGAGTTAAACAAATTCTGTATGACAATGTACTTACATTTTATCTTACTTTATTTTTGTTTAATTTTGCTTTAGTATCGTTCATTCATCTCTCAAAGATTGGTCATTTATGTTAATGTCTCAAGAGTAGTCAAGGAATGTGAATTCACTTTATTTATACTATTCTTCATTTTGTAGACTTCACTTTTGATCTCCCTCAACCTTAAAGGCAACAGGTGGACAGATTCTGAACACAGGAACACACTAATATGAGGATTATACACCTGCTACTATGAGCAATGCAAGGTAAGTGATGTATCAGAGAATATTTGAAAAGGGCACCTATTATTTAGTCACCATCTGCAGTGAAGAAAAAGATGGCTGTTGGTAGGACTATTGGGGAAAGAAATAGTGACTAATATATTAGTAACAGCTTAACTAGTGCTTGTGTTGGTTTTCCATTGTGACATAGCAAATTGTCACAAATTTAGTAGCTTAAAACAATGCACATTTATTATTTCCGAGGTTCTCTTGACCAGAAGTTCAGGCATTTTGTGGTTGATTTCTCTGCTCGAGGTCTTACTAGGTGGACACCAGGGTGTCCACCAGGGCTGTGGTTTTCATCTGAAACTCAGAGGTTTTTTTTCAAGCTTACTGGAGTTCTGTTTTTAAACTTTTTAACTGCTCCTTACCATGTATCCCCCAGAAGCAGTTGACCACATAGATATTTGCTTTCCTCCAGGCTGGCTAGAGCATGTCTGATTTCTTCTGCAATTGGCCAGAGAAATTTCTGTTCTAAAGCGTTCACTTTGATAGGTCAGCCTAACCCAGGATAATCTTAAGAGCAACTGATTTTGGACTTCAATTACATCTGAGAAATTCCTTCATATTAGTAAGTAGACTGGCATTTGATTTGAATAGAAGAATGGAGAGAAGGTATAAGTACACCAGGGCTTGGGAAGCTTAGAATTCTGCCTACCACCATTATGCATAGGTTTTGTTATTGTTAAGTGCTTGTCAAGTAAATTGTGACTCATGGCAACCCTGTATAGGGTTTCCAAGGAATAGCTAGTGAGTTTGAACCACTGACCTTGTGGTTCAAACCGACCTTGCTATCCAGTGCTGTATCCCACAGTGTCACGCTAGGACTCCTATAAGGAAACTTAAAATACACTTCTTCTGCTAGAGATTTAGAACACACAGTGAGTGAACTACTTATTACTAGAGAATGTAAGCGATAAAACTCAGAAACTCCTGAGCTAAGAGAACGTCCTCTCTAACAGCTTTATCTCATATTTTCATTCCACTAATGACTCCTGTTGTGGCACCGTGGGCTGATGTGTTGGACTGCAAGGTTAGTTAGTCGGCAGTTCAAGCTCACCAGTAGCTCCTCGGAAACCCTATACAGGGTCGCCATGGGTCAGAACTGACACGACAGCACTTAAAAACAATGAAATTCTTAAAAAAAAAAAAAATACAACAAAACAAAAGTCTTACCTATGAAAATAGGAATTTTTCAAGTTTTCTAAGTTAGGTAAGCAATGTTTGATGTTGTTAAGTGTCGTCAAGTCAGTTCCACACTGTACTGCAATGTCAGCAGTTCAAACTCACCAGCTCCTCGTCAGAAACCCTACACAGGGTTGCTGTGAGTCAGAATCACCTCAGCAGCACTTAACAACAACAACAGAATACACAAGCATAAGGAACCCTGGTAGCATAGTGGGTTAAGAGTTGGGCTTCTAACTGCAAGGTCAATAGTTCGAATCACTCTAAAAGAGAAAATTGAGGTTTTTCTGTTCCTGTAAAGCCTTGAAAACCCAATACAGGATGCTATGAGTTGGAACCCACTCAGAGGCACACAACCACTGCCACCATACAAAAGCATGGTGGAATTTTCAATTATGTATGTGTTGTCAGTTTTCCTATAGAGGCATTGTGTACTTTTCTTTGTATAAGTCTTCTGTATCTGTGGCTAGATTTATTCTTAAGGATTTCATCTTTTGAGTAGCTATTGTAAATGGCATTACTTTTCTGATTTCATTTTCAGTTCTCATTGTAATATAAATGAATCTGACTGAGTTTTGTATGTTTATCTTGTACGCTGTTGCCTTACTGAATCTTTTAAGCATCTTTGGATTTTCTACATATAGGATAATATCATCTGCAAATAGAGATACTTTTAATTCTTTGCCAAATTGGGTGCCTTTTATTTCCCTTTCTTTTCTTACTGCTCTGGCTAAGGAAATGCTGAGACTTCGAGTACAGTGCTGAATAGGAATGGTAAAGGCATTCTTATCTAGTTACCATGCACAAGGCAAAGGCTTTTAGTTTCTCTTTGTTGAGATAGATGTTGGCCATTGGTTTTTGTACATATGTTGTGCATTATGTTGAGGAATTTCCTGCAACAGCTTCTTAATTGGCATTTCAACCAGTTCTCCTTATTTTTGCCTTCCCATCCCTTTTCATCCTCATTCTAGAGGCACCTTATTCTGTTAACTCCAGAACTTTTGGAGTTTCCAGCAGGAAATTAGTTTGGTTTTCAACTTTCTGTACTTCAAGTTTTGAATTCAGCTCTCTCAAGTCTGCTGCATTTCCCCTATTTTCAGTTTTCACAATTTTATTACTGACATTTCCTCTCCCATTTCTTTGTCTCTCTTGGGCTCATGTGAAAGTTGAATAAGGAAGACCATAGAAGAATTGATGCATTTGAATTACAGTGTTGAAAAATATTAGTATTTTAATTCCCTATAACAATATAAAACTTTCTCCAAGGTGACTCTGCCTATAGACATTGGAGAAACTGGCACAAGTGTCAGAGTTCCACCTCACTACATGCTCCTATATATAAGCACATGACTTCCTTTATGAACCCATCAACTGAGAACCTTGATATTCATAGCAATATTCCATTCCCTGCCCCCCTCCCAAATATACCCAATGGAACAGTTTATATTATAACCTAAACTACATATTTTCTTAAACTACTGGCATACAACATGTAAACAATTCTGGAACATTTTAATAACTAATATCATTGTGAAAGTCACACCTCATAAATCTCCTCATTCTATCAACATATGGTCATGTGGATATTAGATCTGATGCTACAGATGGTATGTTTCCTCATGGCACATTATGAGCAAGATAAAAATGTGCAACTATCTCCAAATTAGCAACAAAAAAGCAAAAAATTCCAAGCCACAGGAAACAAGATTAAATTTATTTTATGAAGCTGTGGGCCGTTTCAAATGTTATTTGAAAGTAACTTAAATGCCTTTGGGAGAAAAGTTGAACACTTACAAAAGAAAAAGTTACCTTAACAGATAAACAGGATTTAAGACATATGTCATCGTTTATTCCCTCTTAAACTCATTAAAACAAAGACAATGGATTTTACTTTAAAGATACGAACCCCATGTTCTTGTTGCTGTTAAGTGCCATCAAGTAGATTCCTACTCACAGTGACCCTAGATACAACAGAATGAAAAACTGCTTGGTCCTCTGCCAGTCTCAAAATTGATATGTTTGAGTCCATTGCTGATGTCACTGTGCCAATCCATCTCCTTGGAGGTCTTCCTCTTTTTCGCTGACCTTTCACGTTATCAAGTAGGATATCCTCCAGGGACTGATCCTTCCTACGAACATATCCAAAGTATGAGAGATGAAGTCTCACTCACCTGACTTCTATAGAGCATACGGCTGTGCTCCTTCCAACAAAGATTGAGAAAAGATTGGAGACTATTACTTTCTTCATTGTTTGAGAAGAAACACGATATTTTATCTCATTTCTCAAAGATTTTTGTTGTGGATATTTCCCCATCAGGATGCAAAATAGTAACCAAGCATAATTGCTAAGTATTGTCTGATTTGTTCTAACTTGCAAATCTGACCTTCTCCATCTTCCCCTGAATACACTTGTATCATTTAGTGCCTGAGCTCCACTTCTTTATTCAATGCCAAGCAGAGTTTCATAGTCTAAGCCCCGGGGAATCACTAGAACCAGCAGACAAAAGAGTAGTTAAAAGATATTCCTACTTCATAAATCTGTGACAATCAGTTGAAAGCGAACAGAATGGGAAAGTGTCTGGGAAAGGCACTATTTTAATTCATTGAGAATGTTGGACTAGCTCCATAGGGAAACCAGGAAAACCTCCACAATTCTAAGCTTGTAGGAAGCCTTCCACAGGGCAGAGGAACTCTTTTTTTCTTTTAAAGACTTGGAAAAGTAGGAAGGTAAGCAGTTTCCCATAGGCACTGGCCAAATACCACATGCCCTGCAGGATGCTGTGTGCCCACTCGCAGAATGCAGCAGGCTGCATTGTGCTGATAGTCTTCTCCACGAACTCTAATTGAGAGCCACTGCCAGCATGAGTGGGAAGCCCACTAGGAGACAGACTAGCAGCAGTGGTGCCATTTGAGGAAGATGCCTGCTTTGTGCCTAGACTGAATTATTGTTGTTTTACATGCCACCAAGTCAGTTCTGACTCATAGAAACCCTGTATGGGGTTTCCAAGGAGCACCTAGTGGTCTTCAACAGTTGGCCTTGTGGTTTGCAGTCCAGTGCTGATCCTAAAGTATTACACAGGAGTCCCACTGAATTGTATTGTATCTCCCTCGAAAGATATGTTGAAATTCTAATCTCTGAATCTGTAAATGTGACCCTCTACAAATTTCGTCTTTGAAGATATAATCAGTTAGGATACCATGAGGTCATGCTAGCATAGGCTAAGTCCTATCCAATTGAGAGATGTCTTTATGAAAGAGAAGAAAATACTTAGAAACTGAGTACCAGGTGATACTGAAGTGGCAACAGGGAACACCTAGAGCTACAAGTACCCAAGAGATGGGGGGCAGGGGCAAGTTTCCCTCTCTGAGCCTCAGAAAGCACAAAAATGGCTGACATCTTGATTTGGATGTCTAACCTCCAGAAGAGTTACAAAATAAATTTCTGTTCTTATAAGTGACTCAGTTTGTGGTATTTTGTGATGGCAGCGCTAGGGAATAATGACAGTGCCCCATTACTCTCTCTTCCCTTCTGCTGATTATCCCTTCTGCATTACTTGCCATCATTCTTTCTGATTACACTTTCCCTGGCATCATAATGCTGTTTTATTTTTGTTGTTTCTGCCATTGGAAATGATTCCTTGCTCTTTAGAACATCCGTTTATGAGGCTGAGAATGCTGGCCTCATGCCAGAGTCAGCCGCCAGCACCAAGTGGCTCTCTCCTCCAGCTTTCCCTCTCCTCCTTCCCTGCACCCAGCCCCATGTGTCTGGCAATTAACAAGTCCACACATCATTCTTAGTTGCTTGGTAGTCAGTGATACTTGTTAACCACCACTGAAATATCTTCCAGAGACAACAGCTTTTCTGCAGTGGGAGCCTTGATTTCCTGCTCGTCCCTGCAGGGTTTCTAAACAGGGTATATCAAGCAAATCAGACCTTATTGTGACTGTGAGTGGAATCATGGCCATAAAGAGAGATGCCAGTGCTGAAGAAGCCTTCCAATACATGTAGGAATTTAAAGAACAGCTATTCTTTAACTACAACACCAAGCTTTAACTCTATTTTATTTTTTACCCATATCAAGTTTTACAAGGTATTGATAGTACTAGGCTATAGGAAAATGATCTGTGTTCATCTCATGTGTCTTTACAGAACTATTACTTATTTGAGACATACAGCAGTGGTGGTGTGCCATGGAGTTGGTTACAACTCATAGCTACCCTGTACAGGGATTCTGAGGCTGTAAATCTTTACAGAAGCAGAAAGCCTCATCTTTCTCCCATGGAACAACTAGTAGTTTTGAACTGCTGACCTTGAGGTTAGCAGCCAGACTCATAACCTCTATGCTACCAGAGTTCTGACTAAGTGTAAAGGTAGGTTCTTTATGGAGTCCTGGTGTGGTGCTGTAGGATAAAGCATTGGACTGAAAGGTCACTTTGAACCACAAGATTGGTGATTGAAATTCATCAGCTGCTCCTCAGAAACGTTATACAGGATCACTATGAATTGGAACCCACTGGATCGCACTTAACAATAACAGATTCTTTATAGTGCAAGATACCTTCGGTTTCCTGTTATTCTTTTTCAGACCTTTCTCTTTTCCATGACATTTTATTCCAGTGCATGGTTTCCAACCCTGTCTTATTGACAGCTGGAGCCAGACAATTCTTTGTTGTGCGGGACTATACATTGTAGAATGTTGAACACATCCATGATAGCAACTCACTAAATATCAATAAGAATTCCCAGTTCTCACAACCAGAAATGTCTCCAGACATTCATTGCCAGATAGTCCCTGTGGGGCAAAATTGCCCCCATTTGAAAACCACAGCTCTAGTGGAAGATGAAATAAATAATAAAGAAGACTAGAAGACACATCTTATTCTAATAGATGCATCTTCTAACTCTAATCTTTGATTTTGGAATGCACTGTTCTCATAAAGGCAGCTACTGCACTCTGGGACAATTATGCCAAAGCCATGTGTCTGTTCCCTGAGTGGGCCACTAAAGCCTTGTCAGTTCTGTGACCCCTAGATTGTACTTCTAAATTTGTTAGCTCATTCTGTTGGACCTCTAGATGTTCTTACTGCTCTCAACTTCCATCCTTTCACCACCCAGGTAGTTACTGTTAGAAATATTTTACATAACCTTCCAGCATTTCTTTTTTAAGGCTAACAACATATGCATGTATAAATTTTAATTCCCTACCTATTTGCTGTAGTGCTATAGGATAATGCACTGGACCGAAAGGTTGATTTGAACCCTGAGGTTAGCAGTTCAAACTCACCAGCCGCTCCTGGGAAACCTTGTACGAGGTTGCTATGAATTGGAACTGACTCCAGGGCATTTAATAACAACAACAACCTATTTACAAAGAAAGAAGGAAAAATGTCAACACTGTTACTGCTTTTGTATTTTTACTGCTCTCATTGTGGAAAATTATGTTTCCATGTAGGATTAATTTTTTATTTTATTTTATATGTTTTATTGCTGTTGTTGTTTTTGAAACTATACACAGCAAAGCATGCCCCAATTCAGCAGTTTCAACCTATACTATTTGGTGACACTGACTATTTTCTTTGAGTTGTGTCTCCTTTCTTACCCTCCTTTTTTAATTGTTCCTTCCCATTCACATCATCTCATCATGCCCTTAAGGTTTCTGTCTAATCTTTGATGATGTAGATGTGTTTGACACAGTCTGTGTTCTTTCTATTCACCTTACATGCAATCAAAGGTTGGATAATGACAAAAGAAGATAGAAGAATTGATAAGTTCAAGCTGCCATGTTAGTGAAAAATACTGAATATACCTTGGACTGTCAAAAGAATGAATAAATCAGAAGCCTCAGAAGAAACACAGCAAGAATGTTTCTTAGAAGTGAGGATCTCAAGACTTTGACTCACCTAATTTGGATACATCATCAGAAAAAGTAAATTGCAAGAAAAGGACATCGTTGTTTGGTAAAGTGAAGAAATGTCACAAACAAGGGAAACCTCAGTGACAACGACTAGCACAATGGCCTCAAACGAACCAATAACTACAAAGATGATGGAGGATTGGCAAGGCTTTGCTCTGTTATACATGAAGGATCACACTAACAAAAGGTCAGTTTTCATTTCTTGCTATCTGAGCAGTGCCCCAGGGAGAGGGAGGCAAGGGTGGGATTTAGGACTTGAACCACTGTCTCAAGCAGCCTCTCCATCTCTAGTTTCTCCAGATCACATCAAGATCACTTATTTTCCTATGTTCAAGTACTTGGTCATAGGATTTGTGGGAGCATATTGGGTGAAAGAACATGTAAAGCAGGGAAAACTTTGCTCTCTAATTTTATAGAAACTTGCTCAACTTTAAGAGTGACAAATAGAGTAAATGATTAAGAGTTAGTAGGTTCATTCTTGAACCAATGAATTAAGCATGAATATCTTTAGTTAGACTTTAAGCTTTTTACCTTTAAGTAAAAGGAGTTTTGGTAGCATAGTGGTTATGAATTGGGATACTAACCTAGGGTCAGTGGTTCAAAATTACCAGCTGTTCCACGGGAGAAAGATGAGGCTTTCTGCTCCCATAATGACCTACAGCCTTGGAAACCCTATGCAGGGTTTCTGAGTCGGAACCGACTCCATAACACACCGCCACCACCTCTAAGTAAATACTCGTCTTCTATCATTGCATATGGTTCTTCTTTCCCCATGTATCAGTCTATTTTACAGGAGGAAATGAAAGAATACTCTGAAAATGGGTGTTTCTTTCAGTTCCATGTTTTTCTCCGGAAGGCTTATAACCTAATACTGATTCTGATGGTCTTGTGAAAACAGACCATGTTCCCAGGTTTAAGACTTCCATATCCACGGTTCCCTATAAAGGACCTCTCATTTGCTTTGCTCAGACTCATATGGTTGAGCTGGTCATGCTCAATGTGTGCATGTCAAAGCCTGTCAAAGACACAGATGTGTCTTTCACTACTTCACGCCAACTTTGTGAAATCCATATGCAATAAGGGCCGGGACTCTAGCTGATCTATGATAGCACCCACCTACTGTGATCCCAAAGCATAAGCTCACAATTAATAATGGAAGAAAATAAATGCTACTTAAGAATAATTAATAATGTCAATGATTCATTTGGGTGGCATCATTTAACGATACAGTCCCAGAACATATTTGCAAGGTAACCCTGCCCTTTATTCATGAGATTAAAGTCAAGGAGTCATAAGGATTGAGACTCATCTTGAAAGTTCAAACTCACCTAAATTAGTGCCAAGAAGCAGCAAATGATACTTTGTTTGAATTTAAATCTAAATTGTATGACAATCACTACAGCTTAGAGTCTATAAAAGTGTGGCCTACCTCAGAAAGGAGCTCTGGTGGTACTGTGGGTAAGCATTAGACTGCTAACTATAAGGTGAGCAGTTCAAACCCACCAGATGAGACTGCCTGCTCCCGTGGAGATTCACAGTCTCAGAACCCAAAGACACAGTTATGGGTAGCTATGAGTCAAAATCAACTTAATGGCAATGAATATGTTCAACTTTCTGAGATATTAAAATAACCAGAAAAAATAGGTTCCCTATGTTTCAAGATAACACATTAGTTTTATTTCAAGCCTTTCCATTAGAGGAACACTTTGTTGTTAGCTGCCTTAGACTTATGGGGACCCCAAACACAACAGGATCAGACCATTGTGATCTGTAAGCTTTTCATTGGGTGATTTTTCAGAAGTAGATCACCAGGTCTTCCTTTCTACTCAGAATGTAGGAATTGTGCTGAAACCAGGTTAGCATCTTGGCACCAAGCAAGTGGATGCACATAAGTAACATTGTTCAGGAATCAAACTAGGGTCTTCCACATGAAAAGTGAGAATTCTGCCACTGAATACTAAAATGGTAGACATGATGCAAGTAGCGTATTGAGATACAATTCCATGTGTGAATCCAGGGTGTGCATGTCAGAAACCTATGGGAATAGGATAAAACTTGCCCAAGGGTCCTGAACAAAACCTCAGGCTCAGCTAGCAAAGGGCAGGGACTGGCATGTTGTACATGTGGTAACAGGATTAACATTGTTCTGCCCTTCCTTCCATTTACACTGCATCACCTCGGTGACTTTGCTCCCAGGGCTTCCACCTCTGCGAATGGAAACATAGGATGCTGACTTCTGACTTTCCTAATACAAGAGTGTAGGAGAAAAGGTCTGTTGCCCCCAGTAGCCTGTGAATACCGTAAAGGTGGTGACCACACCTTATGATTCATCTTTGAATCCTCCAAGACTGGCTTTGTACTTGGCACAAAATAAGCTCTGGTAGTGTTGTGGTTACCAATGGGGCTGCCAACCGCAAGGTCAGCAGTTCGAAACTACCAGCTGCTCCGTGGGAGAAAGATGAGGCATTCTGCTCCCATAAAGATTTACAGCTTCGGAAACCTTGTATAGGATCGCTGTGAGTCAGAACCGACTCCACAGCACACAGCAGCAGCACATTTAAAATAGCCTTTGTGTGTATGGCTGGTAACTTACTTCCTGTTTACTGAGCAGTCACTAGTGTGTGGCTTCAAGCAGTTCAATCTTTGAGTCGGATTTCTTCTCTAAAAAATAAGGGAGCAGTCTCTGTATATAAAGCATTTTAAACTTTTCCTAGTGCTGCTGAATTTTCTTAGAACTTAAGCTCAGAGCAAGAGCGGTGAAAGTGGGGGCTAAGGGAATCAACTAGATAGTAGGAAGATCATTTAAACTAAGGACTGTTGCATGCAGTAAGATGCTTATTCAAGCAAACAATCCAAAGATGCATTACTCAGAACTCTGGCTTTTATTAAGAGGTCTCTGTGCCGTCTTGAGATTTAATGAACACCTAGGTTATTTCGCTTTAGTCTGTTCTGATTTCTCCAATCCAGTAAGCAGCTGCTAATAGCCTTTAAAGAAAAATGTTTAGTTTTGCGTAAGATTCAAATCTTGGTAGGAAACAACAATATTTTTATAGAAGTCTGAGTTCAAATGATAACTTTTGTACCTCTTCCTTGCTCTGTAGTTAGCTTGACAAATACAAATAAAGAAATAAATAAACAACAAAAATATCACAACATCTGCATCACCACTTAATTCTCACTCCTAGATGACCATGGTCCTGCCTGCTCCCCTCATTTCTCTGGGACAATTTGGCTGCCCCAGTTTATTTAGGATTTACTCAAATGTTACATCAGTATCCATTACAGCTGCCCAGGCTGCCCAAATGAAGGATCTATATGTTCTATTTTAACTGTTCATCCCCAGAAATTTGTCATAAATATGGAATGTCAGATAGTGCCCCCATGCTATTTACTCTTACCTGTTCATTAGTGGCAAGCTGGCTTAGGTCCTAAATGGCTTATCTATCAAAGAGAGAAACAGCAGAGAGAGCATTTAAGTCCTAGACCTGCTGTAAGCAGATATATAATTGCCTACCTAATGGGGTTTTAAGGATGAGACATCAAATCTGTTTCTCATCACTGATTACCATCCAAAATTTGACTTTTGGAATACTATTCCTTGAGCTCCATTTAAGTACAAGTAAACTGCAGAGGGTATAAAAGAGTAGGAAAGAAGCTAACATTTTGAAATCTTTTACATGACAGATGCTCTTTCAAACATAATCACTAGTGTTATTAGATTGGTTTAATTAATATAAGAAAATTGGGCAGTAGGTATTAGTATACCCATTTTATGGATGAAGAAATAGAGTCTTAGTAGGCATAGAATTGTCACCAGTATATAGTCAATAAGCAGGAAAACAGGATTTAAATTTTGCTCTGTCAGACTTCAAATTACTTGCTCTTGACACAAAGTTGTTTGAACTGCAAGGTCAGTGGTTCAAGCTCACCAACTCCTTCAAAACCCTATACAGGGTCTCTATGGGTTGGAATCTACTTAACAGCCCTTAACAACAACAACAACCATATAGGTACCCTTAGCTCCTGGATGATATGCTTGCCTGGAGGTGGACCAACAGGCGGTCATTGTAGAGTGTCTTTCTCTTGGTACTTTAGCAACCCTACAACAGCGGAGTATAAATACCACTCAGATACAACCAAAAGGCAAAGGCATATGGGACCCTGAAGACCATCTAATCCTGCTGTCTTCCCTCATTGTGGATAAAGAAACAGACAGGAAAGGACTTGCCCCGGAATACAGAGTGAGGTAGATAGAGGCAGAGTTTAATCTTCCAGGTTCTTTAGCTCCTGAAACCTCTATCCCTGCTTGGACTACCACCATGCATTATTAGTCTTTGTCCATACTTAAAACTCTTTCACTTAATAATATGCCAGCTTCCTACCAATGATAGACATGATTTGTGAAGAGTCACAGACTTATTTTTTTATGTATTACTTTGTGGATGACTCAGAGTCCCTTTACTGGGGAGTACATTAATCCATGTATACACATTCTTCATCATGTGCATTAAACGTTGACTCCTACTGCATTAACACATCGATCACAGTTGTACTTATCACAATACCAGTGGTGTCATTAGCATGCCTGCATTACACGTACTCAGCTCCCAGGTCAGCCTTCCTTATTTTGTTCCTTTAAAGTATGAGAGAATGCTCTCCTTGCTTCATAAAAACTAGGGTAGATCACAGTTCCAACTCAGAGGGTTAATTATAGCTTTTCATTTCAAATGTATTTCCTTCTAAAGTCACTCACTGACTTAAGAACCATCTTATCCACAGTTATCTGCGGCTTATATTTCCTCATGGATCTTGAGGATTCTGCTGACTCATTTAAAACATAAAATCACTTTACCTTCTAGTGAGTCAGGTTTCTCATTTGTAAATGGCAGTGGCTAATACAGACCAGCTTTGAGACATTTTTGTGTGTGTCTGTGTGTGACAAGCAGTGAAAACTGATAGCAAGCTGAACTGTAGCTTTTTTGTACTTTAAAGGACAAGGCTGCTCTCAAAGGTCTCAATGACTATTCAATCTAAGAAAGCACTTAATCCAATATTTCATATATAATTTAATATGTTATTGTTCAGTGCAGTCATGTTTATTTGGAAAATTAACTTATGAGTCTGTAAAAACACATATAGAAAAAAGGTTAATTTCTTATGCTGAGTTCTGACTTGAAGAAGGTCACATTAGTTAAAAATAGTTCCAAAAATTATCAGAATTCTCACATTCTGCAGGACCATCAGAATCTACTAGAAAAGGAAAAGGAAATGAAACCCTTCCAAGATTACAAGACACTTGAAAGACGAATGTGACAAAACTTCACTTCTCTCTGAATATGTTATTTCTAAAATACACTTCTTTTGTTGCTATTTTTTTCCCATTTAGGAAAATGATTATAATCTGTTATGAAGTATGCTTATAAAGGATTTTAAGGAATTAAAGAATGTTTAAAGACACTTTCTTCTTCGCTAAATCATGCTGTTGTTAAGTGCTGTTAAGTCGGTTCTGACACCCAGGGAAAAGTGTTTTGAACCCCAAGTTTGCAGTTATCAGTCCAGTGTTATCCTCAAGTGTTTGTTATTGTTGTGTGCCATTGAGTCAGTTCTGACTTATAGCTACCCTCTATAGGAGTCCTGGTGTGGCATTGTGGGTTAATGTGGCAGACTGCAAAGCCATTTGAACTGCAAGGTCGGTGGTTCAAGCTCACCAGCTGCTTCTTGGAAACCCTATACAGGGTCGCTATGGGTAGGAATTGACTCGATGACACTTGACAACAACAACATACGATTTCCAGGGAGTGGTTGGTGAGTTTGAACTGCAAACCAACATTGCATTAACCCAGAGCGCCCCACCAGCTGATTTGTGTGCAAGTTATTTCCTTTAGAAAGCTTTTGTGTTCATTTGTCCTAGTGTTTCTCACTCTCTATGCAACATTTCCAACTCTAGCATGGATCTATTAGTACGTTTCACTTGGCTTGTAACTTTGGTTTGCAGACTGTTTCCCTTACCAGAATGGGAATTCTCTGAGAGTTGTTGTTTGTTTTCTCTCTCTCTGTGTATGTGTTCTCACTATCAGCATTATATCTGGAATAAAATGGATACTCCCAAAAAGGTTTATTAATCAAATTAGTGAATTAGTGAGTGGGTGGATGGATGAGGCCAGTCAGACTAGAGATACATAATTAATTGTCCATGGGAGGCTAGTATTTGTCATGTGAAAATTCACAGTGGGGCTTCTAATGAAACCAGGAACAAAGCAAGTGGTCTAAGAGATCGTTGCAGGCTTACTGTAAGTGCCTTGCCACAGTGCTTCTTAAATTTTAGTATACACACACACATACACAAACACAAATCCCCTAAGAATCTTGTTTAAATACAGATCCAAATGAAGGTCCCTGAGGGTAACAAATGGATTGCTTTTGGCTATTAATTGAAAGGTTGTGAAGTGTCACAAAGACCTGGCATCTGCTTCTATAAGATTACAGCCTAAAAAGACCTACAGAACAGTTCTACCCTGAAGCACATGGTTCACCGTGAGTTGGGATCTACTTGATGAAATGGGCTTATTTTCTGGTTCGGGGCCTGAGATTCCACATTTCTAATAAACTCCCAGTTGATGTTGATGTTGCTAGTTGGAGTTTGTGAAGCAAGACTGTCTGAGAGAAACTGGAGGCCAAAAAGAAGAGCAGCTTTGTGGGTGACTTAGCCTGGGACAGAGTAAGTGATCCTTCCATTATCAGGAATTATAATGCTCAGCTCTGAGACAAGCCAGACAAGATGTAACAATGGCAGCAACTTCAGCAAGGCAACAGCAACTTTATAATGAAAACTTTGGATTTTTTTGAGAAACTGCAGAGAATCTGAGAGTCCCAGTGGCCAGCAGGCAGAGATCTCTGTGAAATCTAGGGAGAGTATGAAGCATGCTATTCTGTAAAATAATCCAAACAGGACCAGCACTAGCCACATTTCAGATACCTGAGGAGACATGAAGGTTCTGTGACCAAAAAAAAAATACCACATTGGTGCAGTAATTTAAGAGTCAAAGTCAGAGTTTATCAAATTTTCCCACTAAAGTTCCTCTAATGGCAAAGAAGAGTCAAAAATGTACTCCTACGAGCCTGCCTCAGTAAGATCCATGTTCCTCATATAAATGTTGCATTGCGTTTCTTAAAATATATGAACTTGATATAAAAGTGGTTCATACTCTTTACTATTTATGGTTTGATAAATTGAGCTTCTAGAACTCATGGCTTCTCATCTTCCTGACATACATCATGAAAGGTGGGGTGGGGTGAAAGGACACCTCTAAATTGAGCATCTTTAAATAGAAAGAACATCTTTAAATAAATGAGAATTTAGGGCAGCCTGTATTCTGGTCATCTAAATTAGGATTTGATGAACTAGCCTATGGACCAAATCTGGTCCACCACTAACTAGCTTGTTTAAATAAAAGTTTTATTGGAACAAAGCCTCACTCATGCACTTAATATTGTCTCAGGGGCCCTGGTGTGGCGCTGTGAGTTAATGTGCCAGACTGCAAAGCCATTTGAACTCCAAAATTGGCGGTTCAAACTCACCAGCCACTCCTTGGAAACCCTACAGAGGGTCACTATGGGTTGGAACTGATTCAGTGACACTTAACAACAACAACAAGGAGCGCTGGATGGTGTCCTGGTGAGGTGTTGTGAGTTAATGTGCTGGACTGCAAGGTTGGTTTGAAACGCAAGGTCAGCGGTTCAAGCTTACCCAGCAGCTCCTTTGAAACCCTATACAGGGTCGCTATGGGTTGGAACAGACTCGACGGCACTTAGGCATTTAACAACAGCAGCAAAGGAACCCTGATGGCATAGTGGGTTACCAGCTGGGCTGTTAACCTCAAGGTTAGCAGTTTAAATCTACCAGCCACTTCTTAGGGAAAAAAATGAGTTTTTTTGCTCTTGTAAAGCTTTATAGCCTCAAAAACCCTACATAGGGTTGCTATGAGTAGGAACTGACTCCATGACACATACCCACCACAACCACAGCTGCTTAGATCATGGTACCCTGGTGGCTCGCTAGAAAAAGCACTAGACTGCTAACTACTAAACAGTTCAAACCCACCAACAGTTCCTTGGGAGAAAGATAAGTCTTTCTGCTCCTGTAAAGATTAGTAACCACAGAAACCCTGTACAGGATCACTATGAGTCTGAATCGACTCAGTGGCAGTGGGTTTGGTTTAAGGCTGCTTTCACATGACCATGGTAGAATTGGGTAATATGACACATGGTGTATGGTCCACAAAGCCAAAAATATTTCCTGCCTTCCTCTTCATGGAAACAAGCTGACCTCTGATCTAAATGGTTGCTTTGCTTCTTCTTACTAATTGATTTGTTTATTTCTTACTTTTTATATAAAGAATCCCTTTGGGTTTTAGAAACCTATCAAACTTGAATTAATTATCTCCAGCTAATTGTTGAAAAGAAGCTCTGGTAGCTTAGTGGTTATGAATCGGGCTGTGAACTGCAAGGATGGCAGTTTGAAACTACCAGCTGTTCCACGAGAGAAAGAGGAGACGTTCTGCTCCCATAAAGATTTGTAGTCTCGGAAACCCTGTACAGGGTCGCTATGAGTCGGAACCGACTCCAAGGCACATAACAACAACAACGATTGTTGTTGGCTTCATCTTGTTGTTGTTAACTGACATCAAGCTGGCTCCTACTCATAGCGACTCCATACAGGATTTCTGAGGAGCGAATGGGAGGTTTGAACAGTTGACCTTACAGTTAGCAGTCCAATGCTTATCCTCCAGTGCCACACCAGAAATATTGGCTTAGATATTGATTTTTATGGAGTGAGCCAGACCTTCTGTTAGACAGACTCATGTAACAAAATTGAAGTCAAACTGGACCTGGGCCTGCTAAAGTGAACCAGCTATATAGAATAGACCATGAGTTTAACTTGTCCTACCCAAGCTGGATTCAGAAGAGGCCGTGGAACGAGAGATATCATTGCTGATGTCCGATGGATCTTGGCTGAAAGCAGAGAATATCAGAAGGATGTTTACCTGTGCTTTATTGACTACGCAAAGGCTTTCGATTGTGTGGATCATGACAAGCTATGGACAACATTGAGAAGTATGAGTATTCCAGAACACTTAATTGTACTTCTAAGAAATCTGTACCTAGACCAAGAAGCAGTTGTTTGAACAGAACATGGGAACACTGAATGTTTTAAAATTGGGAAAGGTGTGAGACAGGGTTGTATTCTTTCACCATACTTATTCAACCTGTATGCTGAGCAAATAATCCGAGAAGCTGGGTTCTATGAAGAAAAATGTGGCATCAGGATTGGAGGAAGACTCATTAACAACCTGCGTGCGATATGCAGATGATACAACCTGATCGCTGAAAGTGAAGAGGACTTGAAACATTTACTTATGAAGATTAAAGAGCACAGCCTTCGATATGGATTACATCTCAATGTCAAGAAAACAAAAATCCTCACCACTGGACCAATAAACAACATTCTTATCAATGGAGAAAAGATTGAAGTTGTCAAGGACTTCATTCTTCTTGGATCAACTATCAACACTAGTGGAAGCAACAGTCAAGAGATCAGACGACGTATTGCACTGGGCAAATCTGCTGCACAGGAACTTTTTAAAGTGTTGAAGAGCAGAGATGTCAGCTTGAGGACTAGGGTGTGCCTGACCCAGGCCATTGTGTTTTCAATAGCCTCGTATGGATGCGAAAGCTGGACAGTGAATAAGGAGGATTGTAGAAGAATTGATGCCTTTGAGTTGTGGTGTTGGAGGAGAATACTGAAAGTGCCATGGACTGCCAAAAGAACCAATAGATCTGTTTTGGAAGAAGTGCAGCCAGAGTGCTCCTTGGAGGCCAGGATGGCTAAGCTTCGTCTCTCCTACTTTGGACATATTGTCCGGAGGAAACAATCGTTGGAGAAGGATGTCATGCTGGGTAGGGTGGAGGGTCAGAGAAAAAGAGGAAGACCCCCAACGAGATGAATCAGCTAGGTGGCATCATTGATGGACTCAAGTGTGGCAGCGGTAGTGAGGTTGGCCCAGGATCGAACATTGTTTTGTTCTGCTGTGCATGGGGTCGCTATGAGTTGGTTCTGACTTGATGGAACCTGACAACAACAACAACAACAACCCAACTGAGAGAGTCATCAGTATTTTCTTTTATATAAATGTGAATTTTACCTTATGTCGATTACTCTGTTATGGGTGACATATATGGGGGAAATGAGTATTTAGACTCTCTGGTACTGATAAATGTGGATAAAAGGAGACAATTTAAAAATAGAAGGAGGTGAGTGGGCACAAGGAAAGAAAAGAAGTATCCCCATGCAGGGCGATGGGAGGGACTTGATATTCTGGAACCTGACAGCCATGAGGCAGCCAAGAGCAGACTAGGTTAGGGCAGAGTTCAAATGAAGCTTCAAGAGAATGCTGAGGGTTTAATGTGGGAAAAATGTGACTGACAAATCGAAAGGATAGGCATTGGGTTAAAAATAGACTAAATCAAGAGAAAGAAAACATTTGAAACAGCACAAAAGAAAGAGGAACAGCAAAGCTAGGAAATGTCTTGAGAGTTGCACCATAAAGAAAGGAAAATGGCTCGCTTTTAATGGCTTTTAAGTCAGTATTTAGAGTTTGGGCAATTTTAAAGGGATCAGGTACAAAACAAAGGAATGGAAGAGAGAGCATAGGTAGAATCAGTCAGGGGGAAGTTTAGAAGGCTCTCACATTCAACATATAAAGTGAGATCAGGATATTTCTGGGAAAGCGGTGGCTCCATAAGATAAGCACTGAACTATGCACCACAAGGTCCATGGTTCAAGCCACTCAGTGGGAGAAAGCTGAGGCTTTCTGCTCCCTGGAAGATTTAAAGCCTCAGAAACCCTACTATAAAGCTGTGGCCTAATGCGTTGGAATACAAAGTCTTTTGAACCACAAGGTTGGTGGTTCAAGTTCACCAGCAGCTCCTTGGAAACCCTATACAGGGTCACTCTAGGTCAGAAATGACTCAACAGTATTTAACAACAACAACAACAACATGAGTCAGAACCAACTCAAGGCACTTAACAACAACAACGACAAAGGGTATTTCTGGAATTATTATTATTTTTCCCCTGAGACTTATGACAAAAAGAATTACACAGAAAGGAACTTCAAGGATAAGGAGTTGAGTGGACCCAGGAATTGGGGAGTATCAATGTAGGATTTGTAAATCAAAGCACATTTCTTGGAACAAAAGGTTGAAGCCCTGTTCCTGGGAGCACTTCACTTAAAGGAATGCAAAGATGTAAGCTGGGGGTCTTTTCTCTATTTATATTTGTGAAATCTATTTGAATATAAATATTTATACTCAAGAGTTTTCACAAATGACTAAATTACTCCAAATGGATGTCCTCCTTTTACTCCCTAGGAATAAAATAACTGGCCCAGTTATCCTTGTGATTGCCCACTATTAATTGCAGGTACAACAATATAAAGGAGCAACAGTTCCTTCTTGAATAAGGGGATATACTGTTTCTCTTGCTTTTCACTGGCATGCATTTTGAGTTCATAAATGTAATCTGTCATAGGATGAAGGTAACTTAGAGGAAGAAAGACTTTCCTTCTCTCTGGTGGACACTACACTGTACTCCAAATATGTGATTTAAATGTTTTTACTGTTGGGGTTATTTTGATGTGGAGTTTCTATTACTTCCAGCCAAAATAATGTTGATGTTACCTGATATTTGGCACTGTGGGATAAAGCACTGGACCCCAAGGTTGGTTTGAGCTACAAGGCTGACAGTTCAAACTTAACAGCCGCTCTTTGGAAACTCTATACAGGGTCACTATGAATCAGAACTGTCTCTACAACACTTAACAACAACAGCAACCTGATATATGCCAGGTTTTCTCTAGACCCTGCGGATGCAATTGTGGATCTGAGACAAGGTCTCATTGGGAGAGCAGACAAAGTAACCAGATGATTTTAGCAGCATAGTAGAATGGCTGTTAAACCCCTAGACTTGATTGTTCTGTTAATATTGCTCTAAATTAAAGGACTTGAAGTGAAGGAAAGGAATTCTGAGGGAGACCAAAACCCTAGTAGGAATTAAGATTTTGAAAGGTAGGTAGGGATTTTCTTGGTGAAAATTAGGAAGTAACTGCTGGAGCTATCGGGAATGCTAGGCAAGAGACACCAGAAAAGCAAGGCTTTTTTCACTAGGAAACCATCTTTGAAGGAGACTCTCCACAGAGAAGTCCAAAAAGTATGCAATTGAGGAAACCCAGGGAAGAGTAACTCAAGAAGGCATTATTAACTGTGTTGAAAGCAGCTACGAAGTCATGGGATTGGCTCTTTAAAGCAGCTCTGGTAGCAGTTTTGAGGTAGACTGCTAATCTCAAGGTCAGCAGTTCAAAACTACCAGCATTCCCGTGGAAGAAAGATAAGGCTTTCTGCTCCCGTAAAGATTTACAGCCTTGGAAACCCTATACAGGTTCTCCATGAGCTGGAACCCACTCCATGGCACATAAACAACCAAGCAGTCATTTCTTAGCTGTTGTCCTGGTGTGGCACTGTGGGATAAAGCACTGGAGCACAACGTCAGTTTGAACCACAAGATTGGCAGTTCAAACTCACCAGCTCCTCCTTAGAAACCCAATACATGGTCACTAGGGTTGGATGTGACTCAACAGCACATAATAACAACAGCAACATTCCTTAGCTGAGAAAAGGAATAAAAAGACAGGGACGATTGTGAGAATTGGGGAAGGAGGTAGGTGATGAGAATCTAAACGTTTCATAGAAGAATGCCATTTGAATTCCTGCTTCAGAAGCTCTGATATAAAAGAATACTCAGGTTCCTCTAGCCCTGAGAACTGGCCCATGTTGTACAATTGGTATCTGACAAGAGCCTGTTTCAAAAGCCCATCTGTGATTCACAGGCTGCTTTTAACATGGACAGATTAGAGCTTCTCAACAGTATAGTTGATTTGTTGACTTTGGTTGTGAAGGCAATGGCTTTTAATTCTCTGTTCGAGATTGTTTTTAAAGTATCTTTCTTAGGTATAGGTGCTAACTTTATGGTTTTAAATGGAGTTCAGAGCTTATACAGCAAAATCTTACAAAATTTGTTTATAATTTCAAAAGTTTCATATTTATATACAAATTAGTTATATAAAATTAAATCATTTTATAATCAAATATATATAGTTCATGAACAATTTCTTTTAGAAAGAACAGCAAGAGGTTGCTCCTTAAGAGGTGGAGGTTAAAAATATCCCAAATGCCCAACTTTCCCAACACTCCATATCCTTGATGTAAATCACCACTCCTTCCCTCCCTCACTTTCCAGGATTCTGCAATACACTTAAACATCTCACACAACTCACAACTGTAAAAGGAAATGGCTCACACAACTGTAGAGGCTGGCAAATCCCAAATCCATAGTTCAGAGGTCAGTCTGGAGTATTCTCTTCACTCACATAGCCTCAGAAGCTGAGGAACCTAAATCAGCAGGTCAGATGCAGGAAGCTGTGGGAGCTAGAAATTCAGGTGATGGGTCGCAAGTCCCACAAACTGTAAATCAGACATGAAGAGCCAGATGCAAGATCCATAGCAAGAGACTGAATTCAGCCCCAGCGCTCTTATATATTGCACTCAGACCATGCCTCCAAAGAAACCTAAGGGTGGTGACTTGATCATATGCTCTAGTAAAGTAGCAACCCTTAATTCTTAGTTCCATCTTAATCCTTACTTTTTATTCCACCTTAATCCCCAATCCTTAGTTCTACCTTAATCCTTGTTGTTGTGTGCCTTTGAGTCATAGCAACCCTGTCTATAGATTTTCCAAGGAGTGGCTAGTGGGTTTAAACCACATACCTTGTGGTTAGTAGTCCATAACTTATCCTGGTTGTTATTGTTGTTAAGAGCCAATAAGTCAGTTCCAGGTCATAGCAGCCCTGTATAGGGGTTCTGATGAGTGACTGGTGTGTTTGAACCTTTCGTGTTGACTTTGTTGTTGTTAAATGCCTTAGAGACAATTCCAATTTATAGTGACCCTGTATAGAGTTTCTGAGGAGCAACTGGTGAGTTTGAGCCGCTGGTCTTGTTTTTCAAACCGACCTTGTGGCCCAGTGTATTATCCTGCAGTGTGACACCACGATGCCTTGCCTTGTTGTTGTTGTTAAGTGCTGCTGAGTTGATCCTGACACATAGCGATGACCCCGTATAGTTTTCCGAGGAGCAGCTGGTGAGCTGGAAATTGCGGTTCAAACGGCTTTGCCTTTGTTGTTGTTGTTGTTGTTATGTGACATCGAGTCGATTCCGACCCATAGCGACCCTGTATAGGGTTTCCGAGGGTGTAAATCTTTACGGAAGTAGAAAGCCTCATCTTTCTCCCACGGAGCAGCTGGTAGTTTCCAACCGCTGACCTTAAGGTTCGCAGCCCGATGACTTAGTCCTGGCTTAATCCTGCCTCAGTAGCAACTCACTTCAAAATGGGTCCATAATCACAGGCATAGAGACTAGGATTTTCCTTTCACACTTTTTGCTATTAATATATTGATTGTTGCTGTTAAGTGCATTTGAGTTGGTTCCAAATCATGTGGAACGTGTGAAGGATTTCTGAGGAACAGCTGGTGGGTTTGAAATGCTAATCTATGGCTCCCAGTCCAGTGCTAATCCTATAGAGCCATACCATAACTGCTACTTATAGTACCCAGGCCTACTGAAATACTAAGAATATTGCAGGTACTGATAAATATTATAAAATATTATATATTTATAACATATATATTATAAAATATTATATATTTATTAGTATCTGGATACTATTATCAGTTTGGAAATGTGAGATTCAGACCCAGTCCTCCAGGAATTTATAACATATCTGAAAAATCATCAGATTCAGGCAGATGTAGGTTTTAATCCATTTGTTTTACTTACTAAAGATTTTACTTGAGCAAATTACTTGAGCTCTGTAACTTCTATATCCTCATTTGTAAAACAGACCTAAGGATAAAATTAAATGAGCTAATTTAACAATAGCAAACATTCAGTAAATGAAATATTCTTTCAAACAAAAATGAGGTAATTACTATGCAGTGATACTCTCCAGAAGATACTGCTAATAATTCCCATTATTACCCAAAGTTACGAATCAGGCTGCTAAACTCAAGGTAAGCAGTTTGAGACTACCAGCTGTTCTGCTGGAGTAAGATGAGGCTTTCTGCTCCCATAAAGATTTACAGCCTCGGAAACCCTGTGCAGGGTCACTATGAGTTGGAACTGACTCCATGGTACATTATCATCACCACCAATATTATCCAGTAGAAATATAATGTGAACTCTGTTTGTAATTTTATATTTTGTAGTGATCATTAAAAATAAAGTTAAATAGTAAATGTGAAATTAATTTTAATGTATTTTTGCTCAATATATCTAAAATAGTATTTCATTATCAAACTCATAGTCAATATAAAAATTATTGGTATATTTTGCATCCTATTTTGTGGTACTAAATTGGGTCTGTGTTTTATAATTATATCACGTCTCAACTCTGATAAGCCACATTTCAAGAGCTCCCATGGCTAGTGATTTCCATACTGGGTAGGACAGACACAGACATTCTCAGAAAGACCATGGAGGATGGAAGAGTTGGGATAGAAATGTGGAATAAGGAAGGCATTTTCTAACCCCATAGTAGAGAAAATTTAGAAAGGACACATTTCCAAATCAATGGAAGTTTCTGTATCCTTTAAATAACATGGTCTTTGAAATATGAAAGGCTATTATTATTTAAGGAGCTCACAATTAAAAAAAAAATCCATTAGCACAAGTAAAATTGATCAAACAATTTGTTTCTGTATTGTACTCCCCCACCAAATGTTTTATTCTATTTTCCTTGGGTCCCTTAAGGACATCTAATGCTACTTACTGGCATGTAGCTGTTGCCATTAGTTGCCATTGACTTGGTTCTGATTTATGACAACCCTCTGCACAACAGAATGAAACACTCCATGTCCTGCACTATTGTCACAATTATTGTTACCTTTGAGCCCATTGCTGCTGCCACTGTGTAAAGCCATCTTGTTGGGGGTCTTCTCTTATTCACTAACCCTCCACTTTACCAAGCATGATGTTCTTCTCCAGGGAATGGTTCCTCTTGATAATATATTTAAAGTATGAGAGACAGAGTCTTGCCATCCTGACTTCTAAGGAGGATTCTGGCTGTACTTCTTCCAACACAGATGTTTGTTCTTCTGGCAGTCCATGGTACCTTTGTATTCTTCTCCAACACTGTAACTCAAATACATCAATTCTTCTAAGATTTTACTTAGCCATTGTCCAGCTTTCACTTTCCTAAGATGCAGTTGAAAATAGCATGACTTGGATCAGGTGCACCTTAGCCCTCAACGTGAAATCTATGCGCTTGAATACTGTAAAGAGGTCTTGTGCTGTACATTTCCTAATGTAATATGCCATTTCATTTCTTGACTGTTGCTTCCATGAGTGTTGATAGTGGATTCAAGCAAAATTAAGTGCTTGACAACTTCAATCTTGTCTCCATTTATCATAATGTTATTTACTAGTCCACTTGTGAGGATATTTGTTTTCTTTACATTGAGGTGAAACCCATACTGAAGGCTGTGTTCTTTGATCTTCAGCAATAAATATTTTAATTACTCTTTGCTTCCAGCTAGCAAGGTTGTATCAACTGCATATCACACTTTATTAATGATTCTTCCTCCAGTCCTGATGCCATGTTCTTCTTCATATAATCAAGCTTCTAAGGATATTTGCTCAGTTTACAGACTGAATATATATGGTGAAATAATAAACCCTGGTGAACACCTTTCCTGGTTTTAAACCATTTAATATCTCATTGTTCTATTCAGTGCCACCTTGTTCTATTCAAATAACTGCCTCCTAGTCTACATACAGGTTTCTCATGAGCACAATTAGGTATTCTGGAATATGCATTCTTTGCAATGCTATCCATAGCTTGTTATAATGAACACAGCCAAAAATCTTTGCATAGTAGCCATGAATTTGAAATGCTTTGAGTTTAATTTAGTTTGTTTCATGTGCCAAAAAGTTGATTAGCGTTTGATGACACCCACGTATTTTTATGGATTCTTTTAAAATCATTGTCATAGAGTCAATTTCTACTCCTGACAACCTCATGTTTTACTACACATTCAAACTGTTTTACTGGATTTGACTATAATTTTTATAGGCATAGTACAACAGGCCTTTCTTTCATGGTGTCACCAGGTGGACTGCAATGTCCAGCCTTTAGGTAGTAGTCAAGCACACACTGTACACCATTGAGGGACTAATTGAAAAGTTGGTGTCTGGAATTCACTGTGGGCATTCTCAGAAGAAACACTTGGAGATCTAATGTTGAAAGATCACAGTCACAGAAAACCTGTGGAGTAGAATTCTACTTGCATACGTGGGATCACTATGGGGTTACCATTAGTTGTAATCGCCTTTATGACACATGGATTCTGAATTCCATAGTCTCAAAGTGGATAAATATTTACGAGCATAGCATCCAAACATTTTAATGAAATCATAAAGACCTCAAAGCAGAAAATAAAAGAAATGATAACTTTAGATTCAAATTTCTAAAAAGAATTATTGTGCCTGTACTATTCTTTTTATTTTCTTTTCTTTGAGCAGATGAGAATCTGTGTTTACTGAATTCACTCATTTCACTTTTTGTTGAGAAAAAAAATGAAAACAGTTCCCAAAGAATATGTGCAATATCTTTAGGATAGTGTCTGATCGAAAAATATTTTTCAAAGTGTTATCTCCAAATACATTCTGCTCAATGGCCTCAAAGAGATTCTTTGCTTCTTTGCATACTTGCCATTTTGTGTTAACAGTGACTGCAGACCAACTGGGTACTGAGTTTGAGGCAAAAAAAAAAAAATAGCCAGGCACATCAGGCACAAGTTATTTTCCAGATATGAAAGAAAATGCTGCTTTTTTGTGTTCATAGTTTATTTATAACATTTAACATTTATTTCAAGCCAAAGCATAACTTTGGAGTGCATGAACTGACTCTATTTGGAAATGGTATGGATGAAATCTCATTAACTAAGAATCCTTCTCCCCAGGAGCTGTATGTATATCTTTAAGTTAAATGCTGAGTCATTCATGATGCATTAAAAAAATAAAATAAAATAATCACTGCAGCTCCACCCTCCTGGATTGGAAGTGAATGTGCTGAGTCTCATGTAGAAATAGTTCCTGGAGGATTTCCAGGTCTGAGAATATGGGAAAGGAAGCCTCTTAAAATACCACGGACTCTCTATTTCAGGTATCCTTCATAGGGTGTCTTTGGGGACTGCAGTGGCTCTAGAGACTAAGTCCTGAACTGTGAACCTCATGGTCAGTACTTCCAGCCCAGCAGATGCTCCCAAGAGGAAGATGAGACTTTTTGCTCCCACATGGATTTTAAGACTCAGAAACCCTATTCAGGGTTGCTATGAGTCAAAACTGACTTGATGGAACTTAACAACAACAGCAACTATTTCAGATATGTTCCTGGACCATCATCTTTTGGCTCATCTTGAGAAGGTCTTAGAAAGGTATCTCAGCCCCTGCCAAACCTTCTATTTCTTATGTCAACAAGACTCCAGATGATTCCCCTGCACATTAACACTGCTCTTTATAGTACAGTGCTCTCTAGAATTTTATATAAGTCATCATCTCTAAAAGACATCACACTAAGCTATTTCATTACTGTTGTCATTTGTTACATTTTAAAAAGTTTTTGTTTATAAGGATTTACTTAGCTTTAAGATTTCCCCTTTTATATTCTGACAATATTCTACTGCTATTCAGTGACTAAGGAGCTCTGGTAGCATAGTGGTTACGAATCAGGCTGTGAACTGCAAGGTCAGCAGTTTGAAACTACCAGCTGCTCCGTGGGAGAAAGATGAGGCTTTCTGCTTCCATAAAAATTTACAGCCCCGGAAACCCTGTTCAGGGTCACTAGGGGTCGGAACTGACTCGACGGCACTTAACAACAACAACAAATTCAGTGACTAAATATTTGGAAGTAGTCTGTCTCTCCTTCTTCCTAGTCTGTCTTCATCTGGAAGCTCAGCTGAAAACTGCCCATTGTGGGTGACCCTGCTGGTCGTTAAAATACTGGTGGCATAGCTTCCAGAATCACAGCAACATGCAAGCCACCACAGTGCAGCAAACTGACAGACAAATGGGGCAATCATACATTGACAGGGAACTTCCGGAGCTTCCAGCCAGATTCTAAAGAGGACATGGAACAAGGGATGTCATTGATGATGTCAGATGGATCTTGACTGAAAGCAGAGTATACCAGAAAGATGTTTACCTGTGCTTTATTGACTACACAAAGGCTTTTGATTGTGTGGATCATGACAAGTTATGGACAACATTGCAAAGAATGAGTATTCCAGAACACTCAATTGTGCTTATGAGGAACATGTACATAGAACAAGAGGCAGTTGTTCAAACAGAACAAGGGAAAAACGAATGGTTTAAAATTAGGAAAGGCGTGAACCTGAGTTATATTTACTTACTCATACTGTATGCTGAGCAAATAATCTGAGAAGCTGGGTTATGTGAAGAAAAACCTGGCATCAGGATTGGAGGAAGACTCATTAACAACCCACAATATGCAGATGATACAACGTTGCTTGCTGAAAGTGAAGAGGACTTAAAATACTGATGAAGATCAAAGACTGCAGCCTTCAGTGCAAGTTGTACCTCAATGTAAAGAAAACAAAATCCTTACCATTGGATCAATAAACAACAATCATATAAATGGAGAAAATATTGAAGTTGTGAAAAACTTTATTTCGTTCTGATCAACCATCAATCCTCATGGAAGCAGTCATCAAGAAATCAAATGACATATTGCATTAGGTAAATTTGCTGCACAAGACCTCTTTAAAGTGTTCAAGAGTAAAGGTGTCAGTTTGAGGACTAAGGTGTGACTGACCCAAACCATAGTATTTTCAATAACCTTATATGCATGTGAAAGTTGGACAGTGAATAAGGAAGAATTCAGGCATTTGAGTTATGGTGTTGGGGGAGAATGTTAAAAGCACAATGGGCTGCCAAAAGAACAAACCAATCTGTGCTGGAAAAAGTACAATTAGAATGCTCATCCTTCAGACATATTCAAGGGACCAGTCCCTGGTGAAGAATATCATGTCAAAAAACCAAAGCAATCTGATTTGGAAGAAGTACAGCCATAATGCTCCTTGGTAGCCAGGATGGTCAGACTTTGTTTCTCATACTTCGGCCATATTATCAGAAGGGACCAGTCCCTGGAGAAGGATATCATGTTTGGTAAAGTGGAGGGTCGGAGATAAAGAGGAAGAACCTCAACAAGATGGATTGGCATGGTGGCAGCAGCAATGAGCTCAAATATAGCAATGGGTGTGAGGTTGGTGCAGGACTGGGCCGTGTTTTGTTCTGTTGTGATTAGGGTTGATGTGAGTCAGTACCGACTTGGTGGCACCTAACAACAGTAACATGTAAAATTATCTTATGGTTTGAATTTTACTTTTCAAAATGTGTTTTCATATAGCTTATAAGTATCATTGTAATTTATACATACATTCTCAGTGTGGAAAGTTGTCGCTGCTACAGTAACCTAGAGGATAAAGGCCCCAGCATGAGCATTCATGGAGTCCCTTAGGTGACACAATTGGTTAAACACTTAGCTAAAAGGATAACAATTAGAACCTACCCATAGACACCTTGGATTCACTTCCAAAGGTCACAGCCGTGAAAACTCTATGGTTTAGTTCTACCTGCTCTGCAATACACGAGGTTGCCAAAAGTTGGGATTGATTGAACACCAACTAGTAGGATGGATGCATTAAAAATCTTCCTGAAAGAATCTAACATTGACAGTTCACTGTTCTCTCCAAAATAATCTCTGATTGTAGAGCTCAAGGCCATGGAGGCATTCAGACTTTTAGTGGCAAGAGTCTTGTGGACGTCATTATCATGAACCCCTACTCCCTTGAACTGATGCAAGTGAATATCTCTCTCTTGTCTTTCCTGTGTTCTCCCTGGTTTCCAAGTTCTCAACTAGACCCTGATTGGCTTTGCATTAGACTAGTTCTCCTGCCATGATTTCACTCATCAATTATTTCTTTTCACACTGCTGTTTTCTTTCCAGCTTTTTAGAATACTTCTGGAATCCAGGAGCTTGAAAATAGCTTCCCAGATGTGTCTACCTCCATTTTTCTCCCTCTCTTCTATGAAGAGTCTCAAAATAGCACTGGCTTTTTCTTGCTGGAACTCCAGGCTTCTCAGGCATTTGTTCATTGATAAATGAAAAAGGCTGGAATCACTTCACTAACTTAGATAGCTAGCCATTCAAATGATCAATTTATACTATGCTTAATTCAGGTCAGAACTAGAGACACTAATACAAGACTGGCTCAATTCCAGGCTACTTCTGCTCTCCAGCCTTGGTCAACGGCCATGAAAGGGATTTCAGAGCCAGATTCTCTACTTGAGCCTGGAGCATATGACACAACTCCTCTGTGTTAAGTTTGTTTTAGAAGTGCTTAAGAAAGCTTTCTGGATGAATAGTACTTAAACTTCAAAGAATTATTCATTGAACTTCATTAAATTAATTCTATGACACAAATAATCAAACTCACTGCTGTCAAGTTGCCTCTGACCCCTGGCAACCCCATGTGTTACAGGGTAGAACTGCTCCATAGAGTTTTCACTGACTGTGGTCTTTATGGAAACAGGTCAATAGACCATCTCATCCACTGTGTCACTGGGTGGGTTAGTGTCAAGTGCAAACTAGTTGTAACACCCAGAGACCTTCATAAAGTAATTAAGAATAACTTAATACCTTAAAATTCCAATTCTTATTAATTCATTTTCCAGATCACTTTAGAAGACATGCATTTTAATAACCAGGGAATCAGTTTGGATTTAAGCTGTTCAAATGACCTAGTTATTATATTGCTTTCTGTTTCTGTACGTGATTATTTAGAAAAAGCAAAAATTGTTTTGTTTGTTTGTTTGTTTGGAATCATATGTCTACAAAGCAATCATGGTAGCAGGACTCTACTGACCTAAAAAGAATGAAGTCGGTTTAGTTATTAGGTCTCAAATGAGGACCCTGCAAATGAAGATGTTTAAAAATTAGCTAAGATGATATATGGGCTTGGAAGGAGAATAGGACTAAGAGAGTCGGACATGCTTAGACCCACCTAGATCGTTGCCTCAGGAATTAAGCAGCTGAAATCCTAAAGGTAGAGTGTTTGAGGAAGTTTATTGATCTATTATTCCCTTTTCCCTAAAGGTAGAATGTTTGAGGAAGTTTATTGATTTATTGTTTTCTTTTCCCTAAAGGTGGCATGTTTGAAAAAATTTATTGATTTATTCTTCCCTTTAGCTACCTTGATGTTAAAATAGATTAAGTGTACATCCATATGTAATTTACCATATATAATGTGCCTGTTCTTCAGAATGGACAGGACGGTCTTGAGAAATTATTCTCTCTGTCCTCCAGACTGTTGGCTGTCTGTTAATAAAGTTTAGATTGGATCTCTCCTCATCTCTGTGATTGACTACAGTGACAGGTGGCAAACCCTCATTTTGGTTTGGCATCATTTTTGGTGACCACGCTCAGGGACCTCGTGGAGTTCTCCAGTAAGTGGTATTACTAGCAAAGGAGTTTGGTCTCCTTTTTGGGTAATATTGCTTGCTGAGCAGAGAACAAACACTATGGCGGATCGGGTGGATGTATAGCAGAGAGCTCCGCCAACAACAACACAGAATACCCGAACAAGCAGGCTCAGGGGATGGTCCCAGAACTCTGAACCACATATAAAGGAATACTTAGAAGGTTGGAAGGCTCACAGCTGGGGGAATTTGTGACAGAAG
>NW_006408549.1:21131666-21134818 GCF_000296735.1 Chrysochloris asiatica | reverse complement strand
GATAAAGGTGTGGACATTCTTCTCTTTTGGTAGCTGGATAAAGAGAAATACTTTTAACTGATGGTATATAGAGGGGATTAGAATCAATGTAATGAAACAAGTTATATGAATTATTGAATGTGAAACTGATGATGTGCCCTGTAAACTTTCACTCAATCCACAATAAAAACTTTAAATTAAAAAAAAAAAAAATTGCTTGCTGAGAGGCCCACTGGCCACCTGGACAGGTGAGCCCAGGAGCACAGTAACCGAAAACTCCAAGCAGTGTTACCAAGAATCTTTTTCTTGGGAGTCTTCCGCCCTGTGTCTCCTGCACACAACGTCACCTTCATTTTTGAGATCCCCTTGCTTTATTCTGGGTGCGCACATAGGGGCATGGTAAACAGGAAGTAATTTCCTCAAAGTGTCCCTTCTGTTTCTGTTTCTGTGTTTCTGTGTTTCTGTTAAGGTTAACCTCTATTGCTGGAAAATGGGAACACAAGCCTCAATCCCAAAGAAAAGTGCTGTAAGGTACAATTCTGTCAGACTGATTTCTGAATGGGCGTCCTCCTGTGACATCAAGAAAATGGTGTTTTACTGTAACACAGCTTGGTCAATGTACATTCTAGATTATGTTGGGGTGGTGGTGGTGCTGATAACCTTTGAATGGATCCTTAAATTGTTGTACCAATTTACAGCTTGAATTATTCAACTGTTGTGTCAGATTGCCTGTCTGTAAAATTACTTTGTTTTCATCCTCTATTTATGTATATATTTACATTTAAAAAACTGAAAAAACCCTGTAATTCCAAGAGTATGTAGATTATAATGCATTTATGCTGCCAATATGAAAGCCATGCAGAGGAAAAATAAATACAGGTGAGTGTTAGATGAAAACATAGAGTTCTAACCAGGCCTATATGTGACTATACAAAGAAGTGAATGGTTGCTTTTGGTGAAATGCAGCTTTTGATTGCTGGTGCACTGCAGTTGCTAGTAAGGAAAAGTATATCCTGATCTAGCGAACCAGCCCAGGCTTATTCAGTCATTGAAGAAAGCAGTTTGGAATTGATTTCTCTATACCATACTCTTTAAGGGGATCCATTTTGGTCGACGGCTACCCAGAACAGAGGTAGAGCAGTATGCCCTCTGCAGATGCCCATAGGATTGACTATGGAAGAACAAGCTGCAGGATATTACTGGGCACATACTCCTTTCTGTACCTTGGACTTGGTAAATAGGAAATACTCAAATCCTTCCTATTGAGATGTTGCTGCTGGGTGCCATAGAGTCAGTTCCAACTTAATGGCGATCCTGTGTGGGGGTTTCCAAGGAAGGACTGGTGAGCTTGAACCATTGACCTTGTGGTTCAGAAGGACTTTGCAGCCCAGTGCACTGACCCACAGTGCCACACCAGAATGACCCAACCAAAATGACAAGTTTAATAACCACTGTTTTTACTACCCATCATCCTAACTGGACAGATATTCAGGCTCTGTTGACCCTGCTCCTGAGCAACAACAAAAGAAGGTTGGTCTGAGATAAGGCACAGGAGAAAGCAGCATGCATCCATTGAGAAAAAACTGAATGGGACCCTGGCTCCAGTCAAGACAATTCCTCGGAGCCAAACTGGAATATAAATGTCAAGGCCTGCCGTGGCTGGAGCACTATAAAAGGTGCATTCTCAGAGGTCTGAAGAAGGGAGTCCCTAAACAAAAGAGCTTGAACATGGTACAGGCAGTTCAGCAGAAGCCAACTGAGGACCCCTTAAATTCTTTGAATGAATCTACCAAACTTATTGTAAGTACACAGACCTTGATCCCTAGAACTCAGCAAATATCCAAATGGTTAACAGGACATTTATCTCCCCAAATGCCCCCGATATTAGAAAGAAATTACAGAAATTTGACAGGCAATTGACATGAATCTGTCCCAGCTGACCAACATTGCCTTCAAGGTATTTAACAGCTGAGAGTACAAGAAGTCTTCCTGAAGACCACTAGAGATAAGTCAGTGAGGCCCCAGGGAGGACGCCTGAAAGGAAAGAGGGTTTTAAGCAAGAAACAATGTGCTTATTCAAATTGAAAGCCTGGACGCTGGAAAAATGATTGTCCAAATCTCAGGGGAGGATCTGGTAGAAAAAGCTACCCTCCAACTCAACAAATGGTTGAACAAGCTTCATTGTCTGTGGGTGGGTGGGGGGAGACTTGGCATCAACCTCAGCCATCCCTATTGCCCTCTCCTCCTCCAGGAACCTTGGCTGAAAATAACAATGAGGGCCATTATGAATTAGAACCAACTCAGTGGCACCCAACAATGATAAACGAAGGTGAAATCATGGCAATGTTTGTGAGACATGCGAAGAATAAAAAACATTTACGAGTTTGTTTATATTGTTAACTCTCTGTTATGTAGTTTGCCTTCCATGTAGATTCCAAAGTAAGCCCATGCCATCAAGTTCCAACACTTAAATGACACTCTGTTGGATTTAACTATTTATGAGAACAGAAAGCCTCATCTTTCTCCCAGAACCAGCTAGTGAATTCAAACTGTTGACCTTGTGATTATCAAACCAAAACATAACGCATTACACAACCAGTGCTCCTTCCCTGTGGATTGCTGTGTTAGGTGCCAAGTTAGTTCTTATTCATAGTAATCCTTTGCACAATAGAATTGAACACTGTTTGGTCTTGCTCCATCCTTAGAATTATTATTACATACATCTGAGCTGATTGTTGCCTGCCACTGTGTCAATCCATCTTGTTGGGGGGCTTCTGCTTTTATGATGACCCTCCACTGCTCCAAGACTAGTACCCTCCTGATGGTGGCTGTGTGCCATGGAGTCGGTTCCAACTCATAGTGACCCTTTTACAGGGTTTCCGAGGCTGTAAATTTTTACAGGAGTAGAATGCCTCATCTTTCTCCTGTGGAGCAGCTGGTAGTTTTGAACTGCTGACCTTGCAGTTTGCAGTCCAATTTGTAATCACTACGCTACCAGAGCTCCTTACCCTCCTGATAATATACCCAAAATACATGAGATGAAGTTTTGCCGTTCTCACATCTAAGAAGCATTCTGGCTCTTCTCCTAACATAGACTTATTTGTTCTTCTGACAGTCCCTGGTATTGTCAATATACATCACCAACACCATAATTCAAATGCATAGATTCTTTT
>NW_006408549.1:21124814-21131306 GCF_000296735.1 Chrysochloris asiatica | reverse complement strand
GTCATCTGCAAATATTTCAAGTCTTCTTGGTTTTTACCAAGCAACATTGTCATTGGCATATTGCAGGTTGTTAATGAGTCTTCCTCCAATCCTGATGTGACATTCTTCTTCATATCCAGTTCCTCAGATTATTTGCTCAGCATACAGATTGAACAAACATGGTAAAAGGTTACAGCCTGGCTCATACCTTTCCTGATTTTAAGTCATTCTGTATCCTTTTGCTTTGTTCTAATCCCTGTGGATTGTTGTGTTGTGTGCTGTTGAGTTGGTTCTGATTCACAGCAACCCTGTATACAGTTTCGGAGAGCAGCTGTTGAGTTTGAACTGCCAACCTGTCACTTACCAGTCTGTTACCAATCTGGTGCTTATCCTACAGCATCACACCAGGGGATTAGCAATAGCCAAATTGAAATCTTGAGCTGACTTCCTCATTCTCATGTGTAACACAAATGAATTGTCTTTTCTATTTTATGCAGCTGGTATGTACCCATGGGCCTTAAACCTGCTTTAATGCCAATCAAAACAAGTCTAATGATGAAAAGAAAGAACAATGTTAACTCCAACATGTAGCCTTTATTCCTCTAGATCAGGACAATTACAGGGGGAAATCCAGGGCTTCTGTAACAACCACAGTGAGTGGTGTTAGCACCAGCTCCTCTGACATTTCCTATTTTGAGTCTAGATTCTACCCCCTAGCCTTTCACATGCTCACAAGATGGAAGGTAGGTGAGTATGGGACTAGCCAGGGGAAGATGATCCCTACTCTGCTTCCAGTTTTCATCCATTGTTACTCAGCTGCCACACCCACTCCCCAACTCTGCTGGAGCTAATGCTTTTCCATACCTCCACCCCACCATGACTGTAGTCTGGCCAGAGCTAGCCTCTACTGGTTCATTGACAGCCAGGGTGCTTTCTGCCGGTAAATAAGCATTCCACTTCCAAATGGAATGTCTCCTATTCAACTATAAATATCTAGTCTTTAAACAATCATGTGAGTCTTGGTGTGGCGCTGTGGGTTAATGCGCCAGACTGCAAAGCCATTTGAACTGCAAGGTTGGCGGTTTGAGTTCACCAGCTGCTCCTTGGAAACCCTATACAGGGTCATTATGGGTCGGAATCGACTTGATGACACTTAACAACAACAAAAACAATCATGAGATTCTTTGGTCTCTGTCAGGAAACTTCCCTGTTGTCTTTGCTCTCTCTACCCCTGTAGTTTCAAATTCCCCACCACCCACCCCAAAATAGACAACAACCCCAACCTATTGCCACTGAGTCTATTCTGATTCAGAGAGCTCCTGAGGACAGAGTGGAACTGCAGCACCAAAGGCTTTATGAAAGCTGACTGCCACATCTTTCTCCCTTGGAGAAAGATTCAAACCACTGACCTTTGGTGCATCAGCCAAGCACTTAACCACTGTGCCATCAAGGCTCCCAGTTCTCCTACTCCATCAGAATTACCTGAGATCTTAAAAAATTCTAGTTAGACATACTCCTAGAATTTTAATTCAATGAATCTTGGATGTGACTCAGATTTAGTGCTTTTGAGAAATTCCCAGAGGATTCTAATGTGCAGCTAGCTCTGGATTAGCTTAAAAAGTACTCCTTGAGCATTTCTGGGAACCCATGGAAGATGTCTCTAATGTGCTCAAGAATATCTCTGGTCAGTCATCAGTGATCTCTGACCTTTTTCTCTCTCTCTTCTGGTACTGCCCCTTCTGTTGGATACCTTCTAGTCTGCCTGACACTGCCACTCCCATGTCTGTTTTGTCCCTGTCTCCAACATCACTTCTATAGGCACTGCCTCTCCTTCTAGGACCCACTAAAGATCTACTGATTGTCACTATCAGGCCTAAGTTGACTATGCCTCAGCAATATTATAATGAACACTTGACAGTTTTCTTACTCTGGACTAGAGCACTCCTGCTGTTACTAACTGCCACTGAGTCGGTTCTGACTCAGAGAAACACTGTATAGGTTTCCAAATAGCAGCTGGTGAGTTTGAACCTTGCAGTTAGCAGTATTCTACAGTGCATATCCTACAGCACCACACCAGGATGCCAGTACTTCATATGCACATGTATGTTAGGCTACTAACCACAGGTTGGTGGTTCAAACACACCAGTAGTCACTCTGTGGGAGAAAGATGAGACTGTCTGCCCCCATAAAGATTTATAGTCTCAGAAACCCTATATCACTATGAATAGAAATCAACTGAATGTTAATGGGCTGGGTATTATATCATCTAATCTTCACAACAACCTCATGGGTAGGCACAATTAGTATTCTAATTTTATAAATGAGGAGAATGAGGCAGAGAGAGATTAGTAGAAAAAAATCTTAAAAGTGCCCAGGTCCAAGATTGCTGTCACTCAAACCTTAATATAAGCATTGCTGTCAAGTTGATTCAAGTCAGTTGACCTTAAGATACAGAGATTAATCTGATAGGCCTGATCCAATCAAGTGAGTCCTTTAAAAGCAGAATATTTTATCCAGGAGGCAATAAGAAGAAAAGCTGGAGAGATTCAGGGTGCTGTAGCTGGCTTTGAAGATGGGGAAAGGCATGTGAGAAGGAATCAGTGGCCTCTAAGAACAGACAGCAGCCGATGCATAGTAGCAGTGAAATGGGGACCTCAGATCTACGGCTGTAAGAAACAGGATTTGGCCAACAATATAAAAATATCCGATCTGTTTTGGAAGAAGTACAACCAGAGTGCTCCTTGGAGGCCAAGATGGCTAAGCTTTGTCTCTCCTACTTTGGACACAATATCCGGAGAGAATAGTCGTTGGAGAAGGATGTCATGCTGGGTAAGGTGGAGGGTCAGAGAAAAAGAGGAAGACCCCCAAAGAGATGGATCAGCCAGGTGGCACCATTGATGGTGTCAAGTGTGGCAGCGGTAGTGAGGTTGGCCCAGGATCGGACATTGTTTTGTTCTGCTGTGCATGGGGTCACTATGAGTTGGTTCCGACTCGATGGTACCTGACAACAACAACAATCAAAGAACTTGCAGTGAATTCTTCCCCTCTGCTTCCATATAACAGCTCAGTCCAGCCTTGACCTTGGCCTTATGAGATGCTGAGCAGAAAACCCATCCACACCATACTGGACTTCTGACATATAGAACTGTGAGCTGTTAAGTGGGTATTATGTTAAACTACAAAATTTGTGATAATTTGTTGTGTAGTAATCAACAGCAAATATAGCTAACTTGTCTAAGGTGAGCCATATAATAACCAGTAAAGTCAAAGTTTGACTCTAAACAATAAGGGTTCAAATGATCATTCCCTAATGCTTCAGTGGTCAGAGCACTCAGCTGCTAACCCAAAAGTTGGAGGTTCAAACCCACCAGTCTCACTGTGAGGGAGAAAGATGTGACAGTCTGTTCTGTAAAGATTTGTTGTTGTTAAGTGCCATCGAGTTGGTTCTAACTCATAGCAACACTTCAGAGGCACAGCTGCTGGGTTTAAACCACCAACCATGTGACTAGCTGTCAGTGATTCTCTTACATTGCTACCCAAGGAGTCCCAATGGGACAGTCCTATTCTATTTTACAGGGTTTCTATGTGTCAGAATTGACTCAATGACAGTGGGTTTGTTTGTTTATTTGCTAGTTTGTTGGATTTTAATATGGTGGACAGCAAGTCCAGCTTTACTTTAAGTCCCCATACTCAACGGGTCCACAATATATGGGATGACATATATCATACTGTACTCAGAGTATTCCAATCCCACTCATGAATGAGGCTTTGTAATTAAGCCAAATGAAGTGACCCAGCTGTCTCCTTCCTTCTGAAGAACTTTCAGAGTGGGTTTCTCAATATTTTAGAGAAAAACTTCGGGTAGGTTTACATGGTGCTGCTTGGAATTGGTTCACTTGGCCTTAGGTGGGGCATGATATCTGGTGCACACAGATTGGTAGTTCTCTTTATCAGGTGTGTATACCAAGTAACTGCTCTGTGGGACTATCTTCTGACACCACCCAATGCCCATTGTTAGTCTGTGAATTAAAACCTGATCCGATATTCAGATAATAGAAAGCATTTTTATGGAACCACTTCTATGCCAGCATGAGTACGTGAACAGGATATTTATGTTCACTTTCCACCACTAGTATATATATTTAAAATTTACTGATTAAAGAGTTTTCTTTCTACAGCTCTAAAGAACAATTGTATTCATTGAATGATAACTTTGTGTCATATATTACACTAACACCTTTGTAAATAACACCTTATATAGTCATTTAGTCTTCCCAGTAATTCTATCATGTTCCAGTTGTGGCAACAGAAGTGCAGAATTAAGGAAGAACCTGTTCAAGGTACACATATAACAAGGGAGGGAGCTAGGATTCTAGCATTGGTGTCTCCAACTTTAATTCTAGAGCAACTCTGAAGGTTTAGACTCACCTTGTGACATAGGACTACAATGTGGTTCAACTAGAAGCTTTAATCTCACACAAAGTGAATGCTCAGGCACTTTGTATAGTATCCTACTGTGTTGTCCCTCAAATGCAGCCAAGCATCAATGATCGAGCTAAGAAAGGGTATCACAGAAATGTGTTTTTACAAGATCAGGAACCCTAGCTGTTCATTGGACAAAAGACAGCAGTTCAGATCCACCAATTCTGTCCTATTGGATCACTATGAGTCAGAATTGCCTAGCAGTGGGTGGATACAAGATCAGAACTGTTGTAAATATTACCAGTCTTTCATTTGTTCACATTTCCTGCCAGACCAGTAGGAGGGTTATTTTCTCTTGCAAGCCCAGTGCTTGGTCAATTTGTCCATTTGATAAACACTCACTGAGTTCCAGGCACCTTGTTAAGCCAAATATTTACTCTGGTGAAGGTGCTTTGTTTTTCAGCACTTCTTTTTCATTTGTTTTCAGGGCCTGAAGTATTTTAATTACATAACACCTTTATTCATGGAGCCAATGTGCAAACAGTATCTATCCAATCCTTATAGCAACCAGGAAGTCATCAAGATATGTGTATGGGGAACCCACCTAGTAGGAGTTCAGTATATACTTGATTGTTAACTGTGTTTGACATACAAAGAAATGGAAGCTTAAAAAAGTAAATGCCTTTGACAAAGCCAACCTGAATCAAAAGTGTAAGAATCTAAAATAATCTCTGACTCCAAATTCAACTGTATTTGTTTATTTTCTTGAATATACTAATAGCTTCAACAGTGAGAAAACATTACCTTTGAGAGTGGAGTGGGAATTTGGTATGTTGGTATTTTCAGTATGTTCAAAATTCAAAACCAATTAGATAGAGTTCTTATAAATAAGATGGGAAACAAAGCTGAATATTAACAGGGATTTTGGATTAATTTGTTTTATAACTGAGACATTGACTATCAAGTAATAAACCATATTTTGTTGCGTGGCTTATGAGTGTCTTTGAAGATAATTCCAGGCAATTAATTGCAAATGTTTGGGAGCCATGTCAACATCTCTACAAGAAGTACACAGCATGTCAATGGAACTGTTGTGGAGAAGCAGGTACCCTTGGCAGGGTGGAATATAAATCAAAAGAGTTCCAGGAATCCTGTTCCAGTGACAGAGATTTGGTCTTTCCCTAGGCATATTGTTGTTAGTTGTTGCTGAGTCAGTTGTAACTCATGATGCTAGCCCTATACATCAGAACATAATGTTGCCCAGCTCTTTGCTAGTCTCACAACCACTGTCAGTATGTTCCAGCCTACTGTTGCAACCACTGCATATTTTGAGTGCCTTCCAAACTTGGGACTCATCTTCCATCACTATATTAGACAATATTTTGTTGTGATCCTTAGGATTTGCATTAGTTAATTTCAGAAATAGATTGCCATTCCTTTCTTAGTCTGTCTTAGTATGGAAGCTGAGATAAAACCTGCCCATCATGGGTGATCCTTGTGGTATTTGAAATATCAGTGTTGGAGCTTCCAGCATCATAACAAAACAAAAGCCACTACAGTACAACTGTCAGATGGTAATCCCTAGGCATACACAGCACTCATTGTAATTGTTTACTGCACAAAACAAGCAATTAGAGCACAGGGCCTGAGGTGTCATAACTACACTAACAAATTCAAAGAATTGATGCTTTTGATTTATGGTATAGTAAAGAATATGAAATATGCCATGGACTGTCAGAAGAGCAAACAAATTTGTGTTTTAAGAAGTATAGTCAGATGTTCTTTAGATGTAAGAATGGTAAGGTTTTGTCTCACATACTTGGACATATTATCAGTGGATACCAGTCATCAAAAAAATGAAAGGCCATCAATGAGATGTATTTATACCATGTATGCAACAATGGGCTCCAAAACAGAAATTCTTGTGAGACTAGGCAGTGCTTCATTCTGCTCTACATAGGATCATGGCGTTGGAACCATCTCGACAGCAAATAACAACCACTAAAGCCAGTGAAGATGAAATAGAAGAATTCTACCAACTTCTTCAATCTGAAATCGATCAAACATGCAATCAAGATGTATTGCTCATTA
>NW_006408549.1:21121335-21122127 GCF_000296735.1 Chrysochloris asiatica | reverse complement strand
AAGAAATGCAATTTATAAATGAACAAATTCTGACTCAATTCAGAACAAGGAAGTAATATATAGTGCTACATTTTTCACCTAGTAAATTGTCCAGGACTTTCCTTTTGCAAGATTTTGCGAGCTGTAGGTGGTAATACATAGAAGTCTGTCTTTCTTATTTAAAGACCTTAAAATAAGTAGTGCCAACAACTGAGACAGAAACTCTTAGCTGTGATTACCAGATAAGGGCTGCAGCCCCACTGGTCTATCCTATTAGGCCAAGAAGAAGACAGAGTTATATAAATAAAAGCTGGGAGGAATTTGGGCTCTGACATCTTTGTGCTGGTTGACAGGGCTGAACCATTTCACCCTAAGGGGTAAACACAGTATGCAGAGTGTGGTTCTGAGCACTTGAAAGTTCATATTTGTAGCCTTTATTTTAGAATTCTAATTTCCATGTCCATGGCTAAAATCTGACACACTCTCAAAGTTTCATAGTTATCAAACAACATCAACAATCTGTGAACTGATTATTTATTAGAGGAAAAGAAATAGCTTAAGGAAATACCAAAAGTAATCTTTGGCTCTTGACATACTAGTGTTCATTTGTTCTTTCCCAGGTCCTGAATCAGGAAACGCCATAGGGCACTTTCACATTGCAGTAAGAGTTTTAAGAGGCTGCTTCTGTGGAGAAATGGGTGTGTGCTAGCTAAATCACCAGGCCCAGTTTTATCATCCAGGACCTGAGAAACTCAGCTAAGGAGGTAAGCATTTCTGAGATTGATACTAAATGAGATAGATGGTTAAATATAT
>NW_006408549.1:21100942-21120256 GCF_000296735.1 Chrysochloris asiatica | reverse complement strand
ATTTGCCTAATGCGATATGTCATTTGATTTCATAGGCCCTTTTAAATAAAAGTGTGCTTAACACTTACCCTAAGAAAATGAGGAGCATGGCTTTGGAGAAGCCCACTTCCTCACTGCCTTGAGGTCATGTAATGCACCTGCTTTCTTCATTCAGGACCACTTTTGGTACTTTCTTACTACACCTGCCACACAGATTACAATTGCCTAATGAGAGGATCAGAGACCCCTAGCAGTATTGCTGTTGTTAAGTGCCGTCGAGTCGGTTCTGACCAATAGAGACCCTGTATAGGATTTCTGAGGAGCAGCTGGTGAGCTTGAACCACTGACCTTGCAGTTCAAACAATTTTGCAGTCTGATGCATTAGCCCACAGCACCACACCAGGACTCCACTAGTAGTGTAACGAGTTATAAAATGGACTGCTAGCCACAAAATCAGCAGTTCAAAGCTACCAGCCATCCCTCAGGAGAAAGATGGAGCTTTCTACTCCAATAAAAATTTTTAGCCTCAGAAACTATATAAAGGGTTGTTATGAATTGGAACTGATTCCACAGCATACCACCACCACCACCAAAGAGAGGACCACCAGGAACACAGCACCTAGTCCTACGATGTATCCACTGAGCATTGCTACCAAATTCTCACACTGACCCTCCACCAAAAGGGCGTCACTCCACCTTTCACCCCTTGTATTATTGAACACTTTACTCAGTTACTGAACCATCATCTTGAACTTACACATGAGTAATTGCTGGTCTTTCTGTAGTCAGCTCCTGACATTGTTCTGACTGATACTGAACTTCTCGATTGTCTCTTTCCACAGATGTAGTATATTTAATTCCTATATATTTCATGTGGTTAAGTCCATGTATAGTAGTTTATGTTATTGAAAAATGGTATTTTTGATGAACAGGTTGTTGTTTTTGCAAAATCCTAACATGTGATCTCCTCTGTCATTTCTATCACCAAGGTTACATTTTCAAACTATTGCTCCTTCTTCTTTGTTAACAAATTTAGCATCTCCATCACCAGTTGTTGTTGGTAAGTGCTGTCCAGTCAGTTCCAACTCATAGCGACCTTGTATAGGGTTTCCAAGGGTTTTTACATCTTCTTGGGAGCAAAAAGCGTCATCTTTCTCCCATGGATCAGTTGGTAGGCTCCAACCATTGACCTTGTGTTTTGCCATCCAGTGCTTGCTGTCCAGAGCCACCATGCTGCCCCCAATCACCAGTAATTATGGCTAATTGCACTTCATGTGCCCCATAACATAATTTTATCCTTGCTTTATAAGCATTATTTTTGTTTAAAAAGATGAAGGACAATTAGAATTATTAAGCATGAATACCTTATCACTAACCCTTATGCTTGTTCATGCATTTCTCTTTATTAGTCATTAGAACGATGTGAATCGAAACTGCAATGAGATCCCATTTCATTCTCACTAGGATGGCTAGGGCTGGTGGTGACGTAAGATAATCACTGCACTGTAAACCAAAAGATCAGGAGAAAGATGAGGCTTTCTATTTCTGTAAAGATTGACAGCCTGGGAAATCCTACACAGGGTCGCTGTGAGTTGGAATCAACTCAGCAGCACTTAACAGCAACAACAGGATGGCTAAGATAATAATCAAAATAACCCAAATCGACACAAAGCCGGGAAATAACAAATGTTGGCAAGGATGTGGGCAAATTAGAACCCTTACCCATTGCTGGTGGGAATACAGTGTGATGGTTCCTCAGAAAAACTAAAAATTCAACTACCATAGGACCCCAAAATTCTAGTCCTGAGTATGTATCCAAAATACATGAAAGCAGAGTTTCAAAAGAGAGAAGAAGAAATGGAAAGAAAATGATTCTAAACTCTGTAAGGTAACTAAGTGTCTAGAATAGGAGCCGTGGGGGATATTTTAGGATTCCTCTTTTGAATAAGAATCATACAAATTATTCAGCAGAGTACAAAAGATTGGAAACATATATAAAGCACATCTGTTGATGTAAGCAAGAAACTGATGACAAAGTGAGTTAAGCATTGAGCAGTTCAGCAGTTCAAACACACTAGTCACTCCTTTTTGTTATTGTTTGTAGCTTTTTGTTGTGAATTGGGTGAAGGTTACAGAACAGATGATCAGTTTTACATTTAGCAATTTTTACACAGTTTATTTCCTATCATTAATTGCAAACCTCACAACTTAGTGTCATTTATCCGACTTCCTCTGTGTTTCCTGTTTCTGTTCCTCCTTCTTTCCTAACCCTGCTACACTTTGCCCTTGGGTAAAGGCGGCCATTTTGGTTTTGATATGGTGTAAATGAGAGTACAGAATTCTTTGAAGAAGGCTTATTTTTGTTGTTATAAAGTATCATGAAGTCAGTTCCAACTCATAGTGAACCTCTACAGGGTTTCCAAGGCTGCAAATCTTTGTTGTTGTTGTTGTTATGTGCCGTGGAGTCGGTTCCGACTCATAGTGACCCTGTACAGGGTTTCCGAGGCTGTACATCTTTACGGGAGCAGAAAGCCTCATCTTTCTCCAGTGGAACAGCTGGTAGTTTCGAACTGCTGATGCTGAAGTTCGCAGCTCAGTTCGTAACCACTGCACTACCAGAGCTTCTTTGAGGAAGGCTTAGAGAGATAGAAACACTGCCTTCAAAAGTATATAGACCTAGATGGAGATTTGTCAAGAAGCTGTAGTGTCATTTTTTGATATTTTTAGTAAAGCTTTCTAAGATTTTATAGCAAAATTTTTGGACTTACCCTCATATATTCCAAGAGACAAACACATGCTTGCCATATTCTTCCTTTCCTTTCTCCTTGATATTTAAGAAAACAAAGGGAAAGCATAGAATTTGTAAATGGTGCTAATAGTAGAGAACCCAAACAACAGCTTTTATCAAGTTATGTGACCCTTAGCTTCAGTCAGCTTCCTAATCAAGGATTCATGGGGCATACTGGTTTACATAGTCTTTAAAAGGATTCTGGTAACTAAATACAATATGATATTTTCTGTTGGAGTTCTGGTGTGACATTGTAGGATAAGCACTAGATTGTTAACTGCAAAGTCAGCAGTTCAACCCCACCAGTGGTTTGTAGGAAACCCTGTAAAAGGTCATGATGAGTTGGGACTGACTCAAAGGCACTTAACCACAACAGCAACGTTTGTATTGCCCTGAGCAACAAAGAAGATAGGTTAGTAATCTGAAGGGGAATTAGTAGAGGCAGGAAATACAGCAGGAGACCACTACAATAAAGCAGAAATAGTGAAGGATTGAACTAAAGCTCTGACAGGGAAGACAGGTCAGGGATACAAGAAAAAACATGGAAATAACATCTCTAGGATTTGGTAAAAGTTTAAGTGTGAGAACTGCTGAACAGGAAGGAATTCAAGGTGACAGCTAGATCTTTGATTTGGAAAGCTGTAGAAATGATGAGGGCATTCCTGAGATATGAATTCAGGACACATACATGATTGAGGAGCTGAAATGATGACTTCTAATTGTGTCATACTAAATTTAAGATGCCTGAAGAACTTAGGGGAGGAGATGCCCCAGAGACACTGGTTGAACTTAGAGAGGATAAGAGGATCAAGGAAGAGAAATCTGATAGTTATCTGTGTTGCATTTTTTCTTAGTCCAGTGGTAGTGGTGGTGGCTGTGTGCCGTGGAGTCGGTTCCGACTCATAGCGACCCTGTACAGGGTTTCCGAGGCTGTAAATCTTTATGGGAGCCGAATGCCTCATCTTTCTCCCACGGATGGTAGATTTGAATTGTTGACCTTGAGGTTCGAAACCCAATTCGTAATCACTACACTATAAGAGCTCCTTGTAAGGGGCCTGAATGGAGGTGAATTCGCAAACACCAGAATTACTTCAGACTTAGTGTGTTGCTACTGTGTTATTTACAAATATAGGTGACTTTTTAATAAATACTTATATATCCTATGTCTTCATGCTTTTACAAACTCATTTGATCATCAGAAAAAAAAAAGTGGATTTATCTATATAGACTTCTATGAATTACGAACATGGTATCATGGGGAAAACACTGGTCTAGGAATAAGAACATCAAGTTTAATTTTGCTATTAACTTGTATGTGATTATAGGCAAACTTTATTCCATTCATACCTTCAATCTCTACCAAAATAAACAAACAAAAGAAATTCACTGCTATTGAGTTGATTCCAACTCATAATGACCCTATAAAATCTGGAGGAGGACTCAATAGGGTCCCTTCAGTTGTACTATGTTGTATGTACTGTCTATAACTTTCAAAAGGAGAGAATATATCCTCTCTGAGGTTTCAACTTGTACTTTATAACCCTTTTAAAGTGTGCAAAATGGCTCTTTCCCATAAAAACTCTAGAATTATAAAGGAGAATTCCTTCTGTCTACCTAGTAATTTTGTCAGCAAGAGAATGTAATTGTTATGTGGGTGCTAAAAGTAAAGATAAGCTAAAATCTGCATTAAATTTCAGACAAATAGTGATCTCAAAATAGCATGTTTGTGTTAGTTTGTGTTACTAAAATGACGAGAATGGACTAAGAATGAAAAAGAAGGACTAACTACTGCAAAGGTGCTGTTTGGAAAATATTTTGAGGAGAAGAACCTCTGACTCATACATAATTTATTCATTGATGTTTGTGTATTTATTTGGTTGACTAAAAATAGTTCTGGTTAGAGATTTGCACATCTAATAATTTAACCAGAAAATTTAGGACAATATTTCTTTAAATATCTTTCATTAATTTCCTGTAGCCTGAACTGACTTTACTATTTATTCATTTCTACTTAGAGATTAAATACACAATGCTCACTAAAAGAGTCTCTTTCTTTGAGTGCATATCTAAGAAATTTTTTGTAAGTTTGATCATGGTGTAGCCTGTGATAAGTAAAAACGATTAACGAGTTCAGTTAAAATAGAAAACACTCTTTGTTCAAAACCTTAACCACCTAGTAGTTGAAGTTTTTTTCCTAATATTGTTTTGTATATTTGAAAAATTGTAAATAAGTGTGGCTAAATTGACTTTAGTTGTGGGTGTTATTTAACTTCAAAATGGACCTTTTCTGGAATCCCACAGGGGAAAGACAGACTTTTGTTTGGATTTTCAAAATAAAGTGTCTGAAATCTTTAGCAAGGTCTAATTCTATATCACTGCACTTTCATCATGATTCTGAAGCTGCTATAGTTTCTAATACATTTAGGAACATAAAATTTGTGTTGAATGAATCTAGTTAATTTCAGGGACGAGTCTGTATCAGGAGTCCTGGTGTGGCACTGTGAGCTAATGTGCTGGACTGCAAAGTCAGTTTAAACTGCTGGTTGGTGGTTCAATCTCACTAGTTGCTCCTCAGAAACCCTATACAGGGTCGTGATGGGTTAGAACCAACTCAGTAGCATTTAACAACAACAGCATTCTGTACCTGGAACTTGGTGAAATGACCCAGGTAATAAACTGGGAGAGATGTGTTTGGGAAACGCTAGGTTGAACAAAGGTAAGAATGTTTCTTTGCTGCAATACTTTTCAAAGACTAAAGAGAGTTTGCATATTGAAATTAATTTGGCCCAGAAAGCTTTTCTTTGCTGCTAGATCATCTCTTGTGACTAATGAACCAAAGAATACCACCAACAGCTGCTCTTGAGCTTCTAAATCTATCCCTTGATTAAACAAGGCCAGTATAGAACTGCACATCTGGGTACTCTAAAATTAATTTTATTGAATTGGTTTTAACAATATTTCAGTCCATGAATATGTTGTTGTTGTTGTTAGGTGCCGTTAAGTCAGTTCTGTTTATATCGACCTGTGTACAACAGAAGGAAACACTGCCCGGTCCTGCACCATCCGCACAATTGCATCTGTTTGAGCCCATTGTGACAGACACTGTGTCAAGCCTTCTCTTTTAGGGCTTCCTCCTTCCCAAGGATCCTCTCCTTTTCTAAGTGTGATGTTCTTCTCCAAGGACTAGTCTTTTCTGTTAATATGTTCAAAGTATGTGAGACAAAGTCTCACCATCCTCCCTTCTGGTGTGGCGCTGCAGGATAAGAACTGGGCTGCAAGGGCAGTTTGAACTGCAAGGTCACTGATTAAATCCCATCAGCTACTCCTTGGAAACCCCATACAAAGTCTCTGTGAGTTGGGACAGACTCAGCTTCACTTAACACCACTGCCAACAACAACAATTCTCCCTTCTAAGGATTATTCTGGCTATATGTCTTCCAAGACCAATTTGTTTCTTTTTCTGGCAGTCTTGTATCTATATTACTGTTTATTGTAAGGGAAGAGTCCTTGTGTGGTGCTGGAGGATAATGCACTGGACTGCAAGGTCAGTTTGAACCACAAGATTGATGGTTCAAACTCATCACTCTTCGGCGATCCTATACAGAAGAAAACTGCCACGTCATTCTCCCATGTAGTGGCTGGTGGGTTTGAATTGCCAACATTTAGGTTAACAGCTGAGCTCTAAACCATTGCGCCATCAGATTTTCTTTAGTTTTCATGTTGTTGTTGTTATGTGCCACCAAGTCGGTTCCAACCCATAGTGACCCTGTATACAGTTTCTGAGGAGTGACTGGTGAGCTTGAACTGCTGACCTTGCAGTTCATACTGACTTTGCAGTCCAGCGCATTAACCCAGAGAGCCACACCAGGACTCCAACTTTGCAGTAAGTCAGGTTAAAGACAAATGCTGTACCAAGGTCCTCGAACAGAGAAAGGTCACAGATGAGAACAAAAGAAACCAAGAGGAGAGAGCTGACTGAGTTATAAGAAAACATAATTTTGGCAAAACAAGAAATGAGGATGAGGCAATTGAGAAAAGAGATGACAGGACAAAACTGCATCTGCGAATCAGAGTTTATTATAATCAGGAAAGTCAAAGAACAAAGGATTAGATCCACTTCGGTAATAATCTTTTATGAGATTCATGCCTCTCGAGTATATAATTTGGATTTATCCTCAGATATGCCTAACTTATAATTCTATTACTGCTATGTCATTCTCCTGACATCACACTCATCTCCTACATTAGGATGAGTAAGAAAGAGCATTACTCCTTTAAACTATAATTATCTAGGGTTTCATTGGAGTTTGCTTCTATATTGAGTTGAGCCAAAGACATAAAAACTTGGTAACGTTTACTTTAGAAAGAAGCTAATTACGCAAACAAGTGACTAAAGAGGCACAGGCATAAATCTCAGCCCTGGCAGTGACCAAAGAGGGCATCTAAACCAAGCCTCTAAAATTATACACAAAGGAACTGTTGTTGTTATTGCTGTGTGCCATGTAGTCTGTTCTGACTCATAGCAACCTTGTATAGGGTTTCTGAGATCAACTGGTGGGTTTGAACTGCTGACCTTGTGTTTATCAGTCTGGTGCTTACCTTACAGCACCACACCAGGGCTCCTTAAAGAAACTGTAACTCCCAGAAAAATGGCTTGATATTTGTTCAGCTCTGAAACTGTAGCTCAAAGCAATGTAAACAAACAATGAAACAGAAAACACGAAATGTAGTTATTCAAGGCCCACCCTGATGGGGCCTCTACCTACTCTCTCTAGCCTCCTTGCCCTTAGCTGTTATTGCCAACCCATCCCTGTGGCTGTGTTCCTGCCCCCTCAGGATGCTCGTATCACTCTCAGATCTTGGATTAACTCAAACTGTCCACCTAGGCCATTTCCCCACCTTTTCTCCCTTAGCCCTTGGCTGGTTAACCCTACTCACTCTCCAAGGCTCAGCACAAGCTTTAGATCCTGTTTCCTTCAGGAACTCTGTCCTGACCTGCTTGTATCATCAGTTTGGGTGAAATTCCCGCTCTGAGGTTTCCATAGCCCTGGCAAACAGTACTAAACAGTGTTACTATAAGCATGGGTCAGCTTGCCTGCATTTGAATCCCATCTCGTCTTCTTACTCTACTCTGTGATCTTGGGTCTCTCAATATCTCTGTGCCTCCGTTACCATATCTGTAAATTAGGGTGAATAATGCATCTATCTCAAAAAGTAGTTACACACAGTTAATACACTCAGCTGCTAACTGAAGAGTTGGTGACTCAAGTCCACCCAGAGCCACCTCAGAAGAAAGGCATGGAGATCTATTTCTGAAAAACCAGTCATAGCGCATGCAATTCCACTGTGGTACACAAGGGGTCACCATAAGTTATAATCAGCTTGATGGTAACTGTTTTCTTCTTTAATCTCAAAAAAGATATCATTAAAGGAGAAGAGCGGAGTGTGGGACCCTACCCAGACAAACAGTGATGCCAGAGATAGAGGCAGAGACGATGAGATGGAAAGGTAGAGTGGCTGGGGATTCTAGACCCAGAGAGGGAGAGGGGCTGTATGCTAATGACCGAGGGGCAGTCTTGTGGGGTATACCATTTGGTTGGTTGATGATATATGGAGGGGATTGTAACCATGGCAATGTAATGATATACAACAGGATGAATGTAAAGGTAATGTTCTCCCATGTAAACTATCACATCATTCACCATAAAATATTAAAAAAAAAAAAAAGATTGTTATATAATAAAACCATGTTTATATATGAAGTTTTTACAGAACTGTCTGGCACATAATAAGCACTCAATATATGTTAGTTGCTACTAAAATCCTTAAAACTAAACCAATAAACAGCATTCTTATCAACAGAGAAAAGATTGAAGTTGTCAAGGATTTCATTCTTCTTGGCTCAACCTTCAACACTCAAGGAAGCAGCAGTCAAGACATCAAATGACATATTACATTAGGCAAATCTGCTGCACAAGACCTTTTAAAAATGTTGAAGAACAAAGATGTCAGCTTGAAGACTAAGGTGTGCCTGACCCAAGCGATGGTATTTCAATAACCTCATATGCATGTGAAAGCTGAACAGTGAATAAGGAAGATTGTACAAGAATTGATGCCTTTGAGTTACAGTGTTGGAGGAGAATATTGAAAGTACCTTGGGTTGGCAAAAGAACCAACAGGTTTGTGTTGGAAGAAGTTCAGTCAGAGTGTTCCTTGGAGGCCAGAATGGCCAAACTTCGTCTCTCATACTTGAGACATTTTTTCAGAAGGGACCAGTTGCTGGAGAAGGTTATCATGTTTGGTAAGGTGAAGGCTCAGAGTAAAAGAGGAAGAACCCAGAGAGATGGATTGGAAAAATGGCAGCATCAATGGGCTCAAAAGTGGCAACAATTATAAGGTTGGCCCAGGACCTTGCAGTGTTTCGTTCTGTTGTGCATAGGGTCACTATGAGTTGGTACCAACTCCATGGCACCTAAAAATAACAACAACTAAAATTATCTCCATTACTGGTCACACTGGAATATTTATGAACTCTGTGAGGTTAGAGAGAGTTCCTTTTTCATTTCCTGCATCTCTTTATCTCCAGTCCTTAGTCTGGTGCTTGGAACATGAAGGAAGCTCAGTAAGTGTCTTATAAATAAACGGATGGATTATTTAATTATTTTAATCATTCAGTTTGCAAAAATGGCTTCTTGTTGTTAAGTGCTGTTAAGTAGATTTTGACTCATCCCAACCCTATATACGGTTTCCAAGGAAAGGCTGGTGAGTTTGAACCACTGACCTTGCAGTTAAAACCGTCCTTGTGTCCGAGTGCTTATCCTACAGCGCCACACCAAGACTCTTTTTTTTTTAATGTTTTATTGTGAATTATGTGATAATTTACATTGGAAAACATTAGATTTACATTCATCCTATCGTATATCATTTCATTGCCATGGTTACAATCCCCTCCATGCATCATCAACCAACAAAAGATATAGCCAGCAAGCCTGCCATCCCGGTCGTCAGCACACAGTCCCTCTCCCTCACTGGGTCTAGAGTCCCCAGCTGCTCCATCTCTCCAGGTTATCATCTCTGTCTCCATCTCTGGCGTCACTCTTTATCTGGGTAAGGTCCTGCACTCTGCTCTTCTCCCTTGATGGTCCCAGGGACCTCCGCTCCTGGCCTGCAAAGTCAATCACTCCCCTCCTTTTACTACAAAATGTCTGCCTTTACATTGCCAACCCTCACAGTCAGTCCTGATAACAATTATTTACTATTGTACCACAAAAGACCTATCCCCATCTCCTTTCATCAGCCCTGTCCAGACTGATTGAGTACTACTCAGTGGAGATTCTACCTTCCTTTTTGCCCTCTGGAGCTAGGCTCCCTCTTGAAAGCTTGTAAACCAGATATTCCTTGCCTTTGTAGCCTCCTCCCACCCACATTTTGGGTAGCCAATGTCCAAGTTGCCCATCCCTGCCTACTCTGTGTATGGAGGGAGTGGAAATGATCCTCACTGTAAAGACTTGTTCTGTCTTTTGAGCTACTGCATCCATAGGTGTAGGTCAAGTTCATCAAATTGTATCAGATCACTCTTTTTTTCCTCTTCTTTCTTCTTCTAGTTGAGCTCTGATCATCCAGTCATTGAAACCAGGTCAAGTGGGTATTATCTGCAAAGGTGGGTGTTCTTGTGTATATGCCCTCTCTGATAAGTCAGCTGGATACTTCGCTCTCCACTCTAGTGCTCTGTGGCTATGTCACTGACTCTAGCCCCAAGAGTCGCCAGGTCTTGCCATACTGCTGGCCAACCAGATCTCAGCCCGGGTTCACAGGAGTCTATTGAACAATATAGGGCTTAGCTTGTAGTTTCATTGCTGTTTTCCCTCACTTCCCCTATTTGGTGACCAATGTGGTCACCAATCAGAATGCATGCCTGCTCATGTATTCCCATTGAGTCTCAGTCTTGGAAGGGGGTTTGCCCAGAGGGGACCCGACCACTTGCCTTGATGTCTCCTGGGTGAGCAGCTTGCTTGTTCTTGTAGTAGTCAGTTGGACTGCCATTATTGTTTTGTATTTTTACTATCAGTCTTTCTTTCAAGAAGTATCTTTTGTTCTTCTAGCCACTCCAGGCTGGTCTGCTTATCCTTTCCAGTGGAAATTTCCCACCTCAGAAGATTCTGGATGGGGTTCAGTATTCCACCTATGGTCTTATGTAATGCAGAGGCTCCGCAGGAAACCTCCTTCACTGGGCATGTTGTAGCCCCATTTTAGGTATTCCAATCAGGTATAGGCAGAAGACAGACTTATAAGCTTTCTATTGTGATATTTCTGGCTATTCCTTTCTCTCCTCCTCAAATGTCTATTTTATAATGGTATGCCAGTGAAATCAAGATTCAAAAGATAGCCAAACATCTTAACATTATTTCCCCCCTTTTACCCATTCCAAGCATGTCTCAGTCCCTGTGTCCCAGAGCCCTGTTGTTCCAAGGTTGTGCATACATAATTATTTACCTTTGTCCCACTTAGCCCATGCAAACCTGCTTAATTGTTTTCCCATCTGCCTTGTTCTTGTTCGGCCATTCCCCTCCCCCTTCTTGTGTAGCGTAGTGGTTACAAATCGGGCTGCGAACCTTAAGGTCAGCGGTTCGAAACTACCAGCCGCTCCATGGGAGAAAGATGAGGCTTTCTACTCCCGTAAAGATTTACACCCTCGGAAACCCTGTACAGGGTCACTATGGGTCGGACCCGACTCGATGGCACTTAACAACAACAACAACTAGCACCCCAACTATCCTGTGTCTGTTCCCTACCCTGGACTCCACCTTCCTTCCCTCCCCTCACCCCACATCCCACATGCCGGTAACCAGCAAAGAATCCCCTCCCCCTTTAGTATGGGTTCTTTTTCTTAATCTTTTCAGTAGTGGCCCTATGCAGTATTTCTCCTATTGTGACTGACTAAGTTCACTCAACATAAAGGCCTCAAGGTCCATCCATATTATCCGGTGGCTTGCTGCTTCCTTGTTGTTCTTCAAGGTAACATAATATTCCATTGTGTGTATGTACCACAGTTTGTTTATCCATTGTTCCATTGATGGACATTTAGGCTGTCTCCATTTTTTTGCTATTGTAAATAGTGCTGCTATGAACATTGATGTGCATATATCTACTTGTGTTATGGCTCATATTTCTTGTGGCTAAATTCCAAGTAGAGGAATTGCTGAATCATAAGGTATTTCTATTTCCCATCTTCTGAGGAAGTGCCATATTGCTTTCCAGAGAGTTTGGACCATTTTGCAACCCCACCAACAATGCAGGAGCATCCCAAACTCTCCACATCCTCGCCAGCATTTATTGTCCTCACACCAAGATTCTTAAAATGTGGCTTAGGGTATGGCTTATATTTGAAAAATGTAGAGCAGTAATTAGATCTACTACATTTTGAGGCAGGCAGATGTTGCCTTATACTAGAAAATTGAAGGTTTCTGTGAGATATTTTCTTTCAAGCACCCAAGACAATGACTGTTTCTAGAATTCAGGGCAAGGCCAGCCAGAGCAAAGAAGAGAAGTTAAACTATGCACCCTTAATATTAAAGATGCCTCTTCTCATTTCATGTCTACATTCTATATGAATGTCTTCCTTGGATCGTAATAAAAGGCACCTCAGAAAGCCCTAGTTCAAAACCAAATGGGAATCTTTTGATCCTTTTTATAAAGTAAACTCTCCACCTCCACCCTCTGAATGGTCTGATTGGCAGGTAACTTGTCAGCAGCAATGAACGGCAGAATGATGAGCTGCAAAAGCTACTAATGCAATGAGAGTAATCTGTGGTGTATGCTTCATCACATTTAGAAGTGGGAAAACAGTTTCAATATTCAGTTGACACTCTGACACTGCCTCATGAATGAACTTTTGTCCTTCAGTGGCTATTGTTGGTGTATACATAAGCAGCCTAGAGCTTTTGTAACCAGATACAGAAAATGCATTAATCGTGGAGATTAACAATAGAATGCTAGCTAAAGTCTGACAACACTGACAAAGAACAAAAGACAACATAACTATTGTGATCTTTAGTTTGGGAAACACAGTTCAAAATTGTAGCTTATTAGAACTAGTCCTCACCAAGCTTGGGGTTTAAAGGAGAAAAAAAAAGTACTAAAAGCTCTGCATGCAGATAGGCTTTGATTTCCTCTTTTGCCAGGCAAAGAGGATCTTTAAATTTGGAGAGCAGTCCATATTGGTGACATGACACAAGTAGCAGGTCAGTTTGCACTCCAATTTGGCCATTTCCAACCTACCTCTGCCCTTTTCTTCTCCTTAACATCCATCTCTTAACCTTCCAGTGGAAATTGAATGCTCTTTCTTAGGGTTGTTGTTGTTGTTGTTAAGTGCCGTGGAGTCAGTTCCGACCCATAGTGACCCTGAATAGGGTTTCCGAGGCTGTAAATCTTTACAGGAGCAGAGAGCCTCATCTTTCTCCCGCGGAGCAGCTTGTAGTTTTGAACTGCTGACCTTGCGGTTCACAGCCCAATTCGTAACCACTATGCTACCTCCTCTGAATTTTTGCTTTTTGCAGAAGAGATGAGAAATGGGAGCCTTGGGTACTCACACTCCAAATGACTTTAGGGTCTATGAGGAGATGTGGAAAGAAGAAATTTGCAGAAGATATAAGCCCCCAATTTTTTGTAAAGATATTATTGTGAATTGAGTGAGAGTTTACATGGGAGAGCATTGGTTTTACACTGGTTTCATTGCAATGATTATATCTCCTCCATGTATCATCATTCAACAGTATTTTCTTCTATTCCCTCTGGGTGTTTTTAGGGGGGTGGGGTGGGGTGAGATTGGAATGTACACAAAAAAACTCAGAAATATATATAATCATTTAAACAACCCAAGGGCACATTCTGCAAGCCTGCCTCCTGGCTTCCAGCACACATGAGTCTAGAGTCCTCAGCTGCTCTATCTCTCCATGTCCTCATCTCTGCCTCCATCTCTGGTGGCACTGCTTCTCTGGATAAGGTCCCACATTTCACTTGTATAAGCCCCAAATTTATTATGGTGCATCTGAACCCCAAAGAAAAGTTTAAGGTCACTCCCAGAAACGTTGTATTAGCTCATGACTTTCAGTGAGCAATGACTGGCTTCATTAAAGTTTAGAAGGTGTTTGAGACTTCTTAAACTCTTTAGTCCTTTTTCAGGAATATCAGCTACTATGGTTTCCCAAATTTCCCTTCAATTTCTTCTACCTTTCATATAACAATACTCCTCTTCATTCTCACTACAACTGTCAATAAATTTTTGAAGTTTCATTTATCAATTGGAGTCCTGTTGTGGTGATGCAGGATAAGTACTGGAATGCAAAGTCAGTTTGAACCTCACGGTCAGCAGTTCAAACTCACCTGCTCCTCAGAAATCCTACATAGGATTGCTATGAGTTGGAATCAGCTTGACTGTATTTAACAATGACTTATTTATTGTGTTACTTTGGGTGACAATGGGAATTGTTATCAATCTCAGAGGGATGATGTCCAGAATAAATTATATGTAATCATGCTTATAAAAGTGTTAAATCTGACATTTAATCAATAAATATTAGGTAACATACTGAAATACTACTCCTAATACATCTTTTCTGAGGGCTTGATTTCATGCAATGAATGCAAGCTTCAGTTTTCATATTACCATAGAAGACAGTGATTTTTTTGTGTGTGGTTGACACAAACAAAGTCTATTTTTACCCCATACAAAACTTGAATCATGCTGGAGTATCACCGAAGCACAAGAGAAGCACATGATTCAGTAATTGTGTGGTAAGCTTCTGAGTAATGACTTATGGTCATTTTAAGAACTGTAATCATAGTGTTTCAATGTTCACAGAGTTATCAGAGGTCATTTACGAAAAAAAAAAGGTATTTGTCCTGGAAAATATCAGAAACTGCATTCATATTATTGTTTCTATCATTGAGAGTTATGCCAAGAGTTGTTAGAGGACTTTTCACCCCCTGAGATTTAAAGAGATAACGATAAGCTGATGTAAGCCCCCAGTTGGATGAATAACTTAAACTCACAGTAGTGAGATCTCATTGGATAATGGAATTTGGCAGAAGGGTTATCTTACAAACCACATGGTACTCTTTGAGGGGTTTTAGAGTAAGTTGTGCAGTTCAAATTATGTACCTCAAGGTTTAAATTTGAAGCCTGTCTAATAGTTCATTTGCTGTGTGAGGTGTGGCAGACAAGTGGTTTCATTGCTCTGAAATTTATTTTCAAAATAAAATGAATTCTAAGTTTGTTTCTAAGTGATGTAGGAGAATTACAGTTGGAATTACATGGGATTTCTTAGATGTTTCATTCTTTTTCCTATTTCTCAAAATAAATATGGAGATGAAAAATAAAGATGATAAGATCAATTTATTTCTATTTCTAGTCATAACTGAATTTGTGGGATACATTTTTTGCTTGGAAAGTTTGCTGGATTTTACTAAATTCAAGGCTATTCCTTCCCCTGTTTTGGTTTTGTTTGGTTTTAAGATGAGCTTTGGCCTCTTCCTGACTGTTAATATAATACTATATTTGGCATGTTTCTCATATATTCCAAAGTATTCAAGGTCTTCCATTATTTGGGATATTGATTTTATTAACACTATCACTTCACTTGAGCTGAATGTCAGCATGTTTATATGCCTCTGATCTGCTGTTCCTTCATTCAAAAGGGAAAAGAAATGCATTTGTCTCCATCTGAAAATCAATTAAAGACTGCAGATGAAGGGCTCTGGGCCAAAAGAGCTGATCTGGGAAAAAAACAGTGAGGCCAAAAGAATTGTAGGTTAGTTTTTGTTTTAAAGACTAGTTTAAAACACACACACACACACACACACACACACACAAATCAATTACATACACATGTGTCTACTGAGGCTTATGGAAACCAGAGATTTAAATAGCCCCTGCCAACAAAATTACTTACACAGATCCATAGAAAAGTCAGTGTATGATAAAGAAAGAAGGTAGCATTTGAGGAAAGAAGCCTGGTAGTATGACTCAGAAGTTATACATGAACAGTATTGGCAAAAGCACTATTTGGCCCTCTCAGTAGTTTTCCATGAAGGTATTACTCTCAGATTTCAACTACTGACCTGATCTGAATTTACCTTGTACTTTTCTTCATTAAGCATTGTGAATTACATAGTTTATATTGCTAGAATTCAAATATTAAATTAACAAATAGAAAAGTGTTTTTGGAGAGTCGATGGAATCTATTTTGAAGAGACCTTTGTTGTTGTTGTTAGGTGTCATCGAGTCGGTACCAACTGAAGTCGACCTTATGCACAGCAGAACGAAGTACTGTCCAATCCTGGGCCAGCCTCACTACTGTTGCCACGCTTGAGTCCATCAATGCTGCTACTTGGCCAATCCATCTCGTTGGGGGTCTCCCTCTTTTTCTCTGTCAATATTCTCCTCCAACACCGTAACTCAAAAGCAACAATTATTCTACGGTCTTCTTTATTCACTGTCCAGCTTTCGCATGCATATGAGGTTATTAAAAATACCATAGCTTGGGTCAGGCACACCTCAGCTTTCAAGCTGACATTTTTGCTCTTCAGCACTTTAAAAAGGTCTTGTGAAGCAGATTTACCTAATGCAATACTTCGTTTGAGTTCTCAACTGCTGCTTCCGAGAGTATTGATAATTGATCCAAGAAGAATGAAGTCTTTGACAACTTCAATCTTTTCTCTGCTGATAAGAATGTTGTTTATTAGCCCAGTCGTGAGGATTTTTTTTTGTTTGTTTGTTTGCATTGAGATGCAATCCATAATGAAGGCTGTGCTCTTTGATCTTCATCAGTAAATATTTTAAATCCTCTTCACTTTCAGCAAGCAAGGTTCTATCATCTGCATATCTCAGGTTGTTAATGTGTCTTCCTCCAATCCTGATGCAACATTTTTCTTTATATAACCCAGCTTCTCAGATTATTTGCTCAGCACACAGATAGAATAAGTATGGTAAAAGAATACAATCCTGCCACACACCTTTCCTAATTTTAAAACATTCAGTGTTCCCATGTTCTGTTCAAACAACTACCTCTTGGTCCATGTACAGATGCCTCATGAGCACAATTAAGTGTTCCAGAATACTCATACTTCGCAATGTTGTCCATAGCTTGTCATGATCCACACAATCAAAAGCCTTTGCGTCGTCAATGAAGCACAGGTAAATGTCTTTCTGGTATTCTCTGCTTGCAGCCAATCTCCATCAGACATCAGCAATGATATCCCTCATTCCTCGTCCACTTCTGATTCGGGCTTGAACCTCTGCAAGCAATGTATGCTTGCAGCCATTTCTGTATTACCTTTAGTAAAACTTTACTTGCATGGTAGATCAAAGATATTGTCCGATGATTTCCGATTCCATTGGGTCACCTCTCTTTGGAATGGGCACAAATACAGATCTCTTCCAATCAGTCGACCAGATAGTTGTCTTCTAAATTTTTGGCAAAGATGAGTGAGTGCCTCCTTTGCAGCTTCACTTTCTTAAAAGATTCTTCATTAATTTCCAGAGTGTATTGTTTAGAACTTGAATACTAGAGATTGAGTGGCAAGTTCATGATTCTCTTTCCAGGATAAGAAAGTGTTTCAGAAAGTCAAATCTGATCATTTAACTATGTTTTTGGTATTTTGTCAATAGGCAAACACCAATTCAATCAGTCAATAGTCATTTTCTTTTGCTTGTTCCTTTAGTTTCTTAGTTTTGTTCTACTTCCAAGGAGATGACTTTGCCTATGTTTTTAAACTCCTCTCATTTTGTAAAATGTTTTTCTAATTTCTATAATCCTTTGCTGAGCATTCATATCTCCCTTCCCTTCCTCTTTCTTTAAGTTTTCATCTCTTGTCTAAAGAATCATTTTCTATCTCCACTGGATCTTCAGAACTCTGTGCCCACTCAGTGTCCCAGACTGACCTTTACACATGTTCCATGTTACTGTATCATAAGCAGTCTTGGTTTGTGTGAAAAGTTCCTAGTACTTTCCTTTTATCTGTATCTTCTAATCTATAAATGAGGGTAACAAATATAATAGTATATAAAGTACTCAATAAATGTTAGCTAAAATCATGATGTATAGGTAAGGATGAATACGAAATGTGGAATTGAGTTACTATTAAAACACTACAACAAAAATTAAAACTGGGAATGAACCAAGACTTGAAAAAATATTACATAAAATAAAATATATATATTGTTGAGGTAGTCCAGTCCAAGGAAAACAAAGAACATATCCGATAAATAGGCATCATTTTAATAAATGACAAAGTGAAAATATGCCAACGTTTGCTTTATCTGGTCTGTCAAATTGATAATCATATTTAAAAAACAGAGAAGTATTGGAATTTTAGCAGAAACTAGGGTAGGAAACTATGAGCAAACACTGGTTTTGGTTCTCTATATGCTTACTTCGGTCTCCCAGGTAAATTCTCTCACTGGATATAGTGAAAAACTGTACCATAATCATGGAACAATTTTCTGTGATCTTTAAGGAAATGTTGATCTCATAAGGGCTGGTGAAAGGTTACTGTTGTTCCAAATATGAAGTGACAAAAAGACAATGCTGCAAACTACAGATGGTGACCTTTACAGTAGTTGTTGACACAGAACTCTTGAACATGTGTGATTTTGTGAGCCTTAAGGAGTCCAGGCGTGGTGATGTAGGATAAGTATTGGACTATTTGATGCAAGGTCAGCGGTTCAAACCACTAGCTGCTCCTTGGAACCTTATACAGGATCACTGAGTCAAACTGACTTGATGGCACTTAACATCAACAATGAATACAAGGCAATTTGTCATACTTCTTTATCTAACTTGACAACATGACTCTGGATGATTAATGATAGCAAGGACCTAAAGAGTTGTTTCTTTCTTTCTTTAATATTTTATTGTGAATTATGTGATAGTTTACATGAATTAGCTTTACATTCATCCTATTGTATATCATTACATTGCCATGGTTAAAATCCCCCCCCCCCATGTATCATTAGCCAACCAAATGGTAACACCTCAAGCCTGCCACCTGGTTGTCATCACACAGCCCCTCTCCTTCTCTGGGTCTTGAGTTCCCAGCCACTCCTTCTCTCCACTTCATTGTCTCTGCCTCCATTGCTGGCTTCACTGTTTTTCTGGGTAGGGTCCTGCACTCCGCTCTTCTCTTTAGATAGTCCTAGGATCCTCCGCTCCTAGACTTCAAAGTCAACAACTCCCCTCTTTTTGCTACAAAATGTCTCCCTTTATATTTCCAACCCTCACAGTCAGTCCTGATAGTAAATTTTCACTGTTGTACCACAAGAGACCTATCCCCATATTCTTTCATCAGTCCCACACAGACAGATTAGATACTACTCAGTGGAGATTCTACCTTCCTCTGTGCCTTCTGGATCTAGGCTCCCTCTTGAAAGCTTATAAGCCAGTCACTTCTTGTCTTTGTAGCCGCCAACCCCCTCCCACCCACCCCCATTTTGGGTAATCAATGTCCAAGTTAGCCATCCCTGTCTACCCTGTGTATTGAGGGAGTGG
>NW_006408549.1:21098144-21099717 GCF_000296735.1 Chrysochloris asiatica | reverse complement strand
GTCTATTCCCTACCCTGTGTTCCACCTTCCTTCCCTCTCCTCATCGCATTCCCCACATCCCAGTAAACAGTAAAGAACCCCTCTCCTGTAGTATGGGTTCTTTTTCTTAGTTTTTTACAGTAGTGGTCCTATGCAGTATTTCTCTTTTTGTGACTGACTAATTTCACTCAACATAATGTCCTCAAGGTTCATCCATGTTACATGATAGCTTACAGTTTCCTCCTTGTTGTTCTTCAAGGTAGCATAATATTCCATTGTGTATATGTACCAGACTTTGTTTATCCATTCTTCAGTTGATGGGCACTTAACTGACTCCATCTTTTTGCTATTGTAAATAGTGCTGCTATGAACATTGGTGTGCCTATATCTACTCATATTATGTCTTGTATTTCTTTTGGGTAAATACCAAGTAGAGGAATTGCTGAATCATAAGATATTTCTATTTCCAACCTTCTGAGGAAGCGCCATATTGCTTTCCAGAGAGGTTGGACCATTTTGCAAACCCACCAGCAATACAGGAGCATCCCAGTCTCTCCACATCCTCGCCAGCATTTATTGTCCTCTACTTTTTGATCTTTGCTGTTATTGCTGGTGTGAGACGATATCTCATTGTTGTTTTGATTTGCATCTCTTTAATGGCTAGTGATCATGAACATTTCTTCATATGTTTGTTGGCTGCCCGGTACTCCTCCTTGGTAAAGTGTGTGATTATGTCCTCTGCCCATTTTTTAATTGGGTTATTTGTCTTTTTCTTATAGAGGTGTTGTACTTTAATATATGTTTTAGAAATGAGTCCCTTGACTGATGTGTCATTGCAAAAGATTTTTTCCCATTCTTTGGGTTCTCTTTTTACTCTTAAGTGAAGTCTTTTGATGCACAAAAGTTTTTAATCTATAGTTTGTCCCAATCATCTATTTTGTCTGCTTTTATTTGTGTAGTTTTCAAAATGTTTCATAGTCTGTGTATGCCCTGAATTAGAGCACTCACATTTGTTTCTATTTTTTCATTGATGGCCTTCATAATTCTGGGATTCACATTTAGGTCTTTAATCTATGCTGAGTTGGTTTTTGTATAAGGTGTGAGATGAAGGTCTTATTTCAATCTTTTGCATATTGCTTTCCAGTTCTGCCAACACCATCTGTTGAAGAGACTATTCCCCTCCCTTGTGATATATTTAGGCACTTGGTTAAAAATCAGTTGGCTGTACATGGATAGGTTAATTTCTGGACTCTCAATTCTGTTCCATTGATCAATATATCTTTTGTTGTACCAATACCAAGCTGTTTTGACCACTGTAGTTGTGTAATAAATTTTCAAGTTGGGGTGTGAGAGGTTTCCAACCTCATTGTTCTTCTTAAGCAGTGTTTTGCTTATCCCAGGTCTCGTTCCTTTCCATATAAAGTTTGTAATTGTTTTTTTCATCTCTTTGAAGAATGTCATTGGAATCTGGGTTGGGATTGCATTATATGTGTAAATTGTTTTGGGCAGTATTGACATTTTCACAATGTTAAGTCTTCCTATTCAGGAGCATGGTACATTCTTCCATTTTTGTAGGTCTCTTTTGGTTTCTTGT
>NW_006408549.1:21084684-21097354 GCF_000296735.1 Chrysochloris asiatica | reverse complement strand
TTCCATTGGTTCCATTGTGACATCACCCATGCAGTTTCTAATGTGTGTTATTTGTGTCTTCTCCCTCTTTTCTTTTGTTAGGTTTGCCAATGGTCTGTCAATTTTGTTAATCCTTTCAAAGAACCAGCTTCTTGTCCTGTTGATTTTTTCTGTTTTCTATCTCATTTATTTCTGCTCTAATCTTTATTATTTCTTTTCTTTTGGTGGCTGTAGGTTCTCTCTGTTGGTCTCTTTCTAATAGTTGTAGATATTGTGTTAATGTGTTAATTTTGGTTCTTTCTTCATATTGGATGTGTGCATTTATTGCAATAAATTGTACTCTCAGCACTGCTTTCGCCATGTCACAACGTTTTTGATATGTTGATTTTTCGTTTTTATTTGCTTCTAGGAACTTCTTGAGTTCACGTTTAATTTCTTCTACTACCCAATTGCTTTTCAGCAGGGTGTTATTAAGTTTCCAAGTATTTGACTTTATTTCCTTGGTCTTCCTAGTGTTGATTTCTAGTTTAATAGCACTTTGGTCTGAGAAGATGCTTTGTAATATTTTGATATTTGTAAATTTATGTTGGTTGGTTTAATGGCCTGACACATGCTCTATTCTGGAGAATGTTCCATGTGCACTGGAAAATAATGTGTATTGTGCTATTGTTCGGTTGAATGCTCTGTAGACATCTATGAGGTCCATTTGGCTGATTGTGTAGTATAGTTCTTCTGTGTCTTTGTCAAGTTTCTTTCTGGTTGGTCTATCCATTTTTGAAAGCGGTGTATTAAAATTGCCTGTGATTATTGTAGATTCAGCAATTTCTTTCTTCAAAGCTATTAGAGTTTGCTTTATATATTTTGGATCTCTTTCACTGGAAGGATAGATATTTATTATGGTTATGTCGTCTTGTCCAGTTGTCCCTTTAATCATGAGATAATGTCAATTCTTTAGCTGTTATGCTGATTTTTGCCTTAAAGTTTATTTTATCAGGATTAGTATTGCCACTCCTGTTCATTTTTTATTGCAATTAGCTTGGTATATATATTTCCATCCTTTGACTTTTAATCTGTTTTTGTCTCTGTATGTACGATGTGTCTCTTGCAGACAGCATATTGAAGGATCTTGTTTTCTTATCCATTCTGCCATCCTCATTCTCTTAACAGATGCATTTAATCAGTTTATATTCAGTGTAATTATCTATTGTTGTTGTTGTTGTCATTGTTAAGTGCCATCTAATCGATTCTGACCCATAGCAACCCTGTATAGGGTTTCCAAGGAGCAACTGGTAAGCTTGAAACACCAACCTTGCAGTTCAAACGCCTTTGCAGTATGACGCATTAGCCCACAGCACTACACCAGTATTGTTATTGTTGTTATGTGCCGTGGAGTCAGTTCTGACCCCAGTCAACACTTCGAAACACACCAGTATAGGTATGAATTAATTGCTGCCATTATGTTTGTTTTCTTTGTGATGTTGCTGCTTTCCTTGTTCTGTGTGTCTTCCTGTGTTGAGTTCATGTTTTTTGTGTTCTTTCTTGTGAGTTTCCTTATGGTTTTAATGTTTCCATGTTCTTCTTGGATTTTCATTTTCTTGGTATGTTGTGAAGTGTTAATTTTCTTTGAGGTTACCTTATATTCCACTAACTTTTCCCTCCTTTTAGTGCAGTCTATTTTATCCTGTAATCTACCTGATCTTCTCATCATCTGGATCTCTGTTCCTATATGTTTACCTCTTTCACATTGTAATTGTTTTGATCATAGACTGACCTCCCAGATTCTCTGAGTTTGTTCTTATAGTTTTTTTCTGTTCTCAATTCTTCCTTCTGTTGATTCTGGGAGGTGCTGCCACTTATGTTCAGTCTCTGGTTGTTGTCTGTTCTTGTTGGTTCTCAGGCCACAGAACTCCCTTTAGGATGTTTTATAGCACAGGGTTGGCTTTGGAAAAATCCCTTGGCTTCTGTTTATCCTGGAATGTTTTAATTACAGTGTTGTATTTGATTTACAGCTATGCTGGATAAAGAATTCTTGGTTGGAAGTTTTTTTCTCTCAGGGTTTTACATATGTCTCCCCATTGCCTTCTTGCCTGCATGGTTTCTGCTGAGAGATCTTAGCTTAATCTGACTTGCTTGCCTTTGTATGTAACACTTCTGTTGCTCCTAGCTACTTTCAGGATTGTCTCCTTATCTTTGATTTTGAAGAGCTTGATTATGATATGTCTCAGTGATTTTCTTTTGGGGTCTATCCTTCCAGAGGTTTGTTGAGCTTCTTGAATGTTTATCATTTCACTTTTCAGGATGTTAGACAAATTTTCTTCCAACAGTTCTACTATTTCCTCTGTGGATTTGTGTGATTCTTCCTGTTCTGGAATGCCAGTAATTCTTAAGTTATTCCTCTTCATGTTTTCCAACATGAATCTTAGACCTTCTTCAGATTTTTTTAATCCTTTTTTTCTGTTTGCTCTTCTATCTTAGTGGTATTGAGAGATTTGTCTTTCAGTTCACTTTTTCTGGCTTCCATCTCTTCTATTCTACTCCTTTGCCCTTTCTGTTTCTGATATTCTATTATTGATTGTTTGGACCTTGTTCTGTAGATTTTGAATTGTTTCCAATGCTATATATATCTTATTTGATTGTTCCTATAGCACTTCCCTGATTTTTCCTTATTTTTCTCAACTCCAGTTGTGAAGTGTTTTGAAACATTTTATAATCGTTTTTCTGAATTCCTTCTCAGGCATTTCCAAGGCCTGCCCTCCTTCCAGAATGTAGTCCAGGTCTAACACTAGGTAATTTGTCTCAGAAATTTTATCTTGTTTCTGGACATGTGCTGATATAGTCATCTGCTTTTGCTTCTTGGACATGTTTAGTGTTTATCTGTGGCCTTAATACTTAATAGAGTGTGTATCTTGTTATTTTTTATGTTTTCTGATTGTCTCTGGTAAATGTGATCAGGATGTGGGCTTCCCTTTTCACTCTTTTTATTGCTTAACTTAGAGTAACTTTCACAGGCGTTGTCTGCCTCCCTGGTGTATGGCAGTTGTTATTGTTTCTTGCCTGGATTTTGGTGTTTTATAGAGTGTGATTGTAGCTTGACTAATAAGCAGAAATTGCTGTCTCTTCTTGGTTAATGTAGGGAGAGAAAGAGTCCCCCATAAGTAAAAGGGGGAACAAAAAACAGCAAAAAAAAAAAAAAAAGGAAACACACACACACACACACAAAGCAACATCCAAAAAAACTAGATTTGATTCTGTAGTCTATAATCGCAGAAAAGGGAGAGGTGGGAAGGAAGAAAAAAAAATCTGTTGCCTAGTGGTTACGAATCGGGCTGCGAACCTTAAGGTCAGCAGTTCAAAACTACCAGCTGCTCTGTGGGAGAAAGATCAGGCTTTTTACTCCCATAAAGATTTACACCCTTGGAAACCCTGTACAGGGTCGCTATGGGTCGGAACCAACTTGAGGGCACTTAACAACAACAACAACAATATGAGTATGACTTTAATGTCCTCTTTCAGCTTCTTGCCTTTAAGGCCACCTGATAAATTTAAAGATGCCACTGCTGGTTTTTATGCTGTACCTCAGGATTTAATTTTTGGCCTGTTTTGTTTTTAAACTCTCTCCTTTTCTCCAAATCCCTTGTTGTGGCCTTTTCCCTGTTAAAAAACAGCTTAGGGACAGCTTTTGGGCTGCTAGTCTCTTTAAATGGTGACAGCATATGTGTGCAGGTGTAGCAGAAGAACCCACCAGTGTTGGGGGTGGGAGGTATCTACTCACTCAGCCCCCTCCCCCTTGTCACCAGAATGGATGTGTGCAAACAGTTAGTACACAGTGAACAGATACAAAAAAAAAATCAGAACAAAGCAAACCTCACAAAGTGTATTGTCCACCTTTGCTCCAAGGTTCCCATGGCGTTATTCCATGGTGGGTCTCGTCCCCCACCTTGGTCTTGCCATTTGGTCTCACACAAGTTGTTGGCTCCAGGCTGCTGAGCCCAGCAGATTCGAAAGTATGAGATATCCTATTTCTGCTACAAGTTCCACTAGATATAAGCCTTCATGCTTTTAAAATATTCCTATCTATGTGGTTCCAAGTTTTGGAACTTTGCCCTGAACCTGATTCACCTGGTATTCTGTGGTATTGCTGACGGAGAACTTCATTGCACCTCCACCCTATCACCATTAAGCCCTGCCTCCTGTTTCTATTTTTTGATGAGAGTTTTTATCAAGGTATCTATCAAATGTTCTGTTTTATACATAGTAATACAAATACAATGAATAAATCTTAACTTAAATGGGGCTTTATATATGGCATAGTCATGGTATTTAATCCAAGATTCTTTGTGTCTGTGTGTGTATATGCACATGTGTGCACATGAAAGTTAATGGTTGGTGACTTCCAAGAGAACATACATACTGTGCATGGGTAAACTGACAAATTCATTCAGCAAGCAATCATTGGATTTTTTTGGGGGGGGGGCTGCAATGTGTATATTTTATTTAATTACAAAATTATTGGAATTAAGCTAAATAGAAAAACATAGTAAATATTTGCAAAAACATTGATAACACCACTAAAATTACACACATAACAATGCAGAAAGGAATTAAAACACTACAAGTTGAAAGTCTGGAGATTGTACATGATGGAGATGATAGCCCACCATTCGGTATGGAGTCGATGTACATAGTACAGAGGAGGATGCTGCTCCCTGCTCTCCTGTAATCAGTACTACCTAGGAGTGAGGTCCTGGGGGAGGAGATCCAGACTCAGGGACAAGTCATGAGTTGAGACAGCTACAGAAATGGTTTAATTTTCTTCTTTCTATTGCCTGTGTTGTGGTCATATAGACAAAGCCAGGATGTTTTTCTTCATTCTCTGATATTAGTGGACAATAACCAAACTACATTGTGCTAAAGTAACCACACAGATATCTCTATAGTCCACAAGAACTTAAAATAAAAATTTAAAGACAAAAGAAAATAGGCAGATGAAAAGTAGATATGCTAGAGAAATTGGTTTTAAGGTTTTGATAAGCAGACTCTAACAAGATCTAATTTAGTATAGTAAATATCTCTTAGATTAGGAGCTCTGGTAGCGTAGTGGTTACAAATTGGGCTGTGAACCACAAGGTCAGCTGTTAGAAATTACCAGCTGTTCTGCCGGAGAAAGATGAGGCATTCTGCTCCCGTAAAGATTTACAGCCTTGGAAACCCTGTACAGGGTCACTATGAGTCGGAACCAACTCCACAGCACCTATGAGTCGGAACCAACTCCACAGCACATAACAACAACGACAACAATACATATATGAACACATATATCAGCAAAATACAAAACCCAAAAAATATTGTTATTATGGTGTTGTGATAATTCTTTGAGGAATTGTTTCCTAGACCCTTCTTAATAATTCCCTTACTGATCTGAGTACCAATCTGATACAAATTCAGGCTTCTTTAATTAGTTCTTACATATCTCTTCTGAGAATTGTATGACAATTAGAAAAGATGAATTAAATTATTTAGAAAGCCAATAAGAATAAAACTTATTACTGCTACTAAGGTAATCACAGAATTTTTCCTAATGATATTTCACCCAAGAGATACTCCCCCCCCCCCTTATTCACTTGTCCATTAGCAACTTTAGCTGAGAAGAAGCAATAAATTGGTGTCCTTTTCAATTTCAAGAGTTGTTCTTATTTTCATTATTCCTGCATTCCTAAATTTACCTCTGGTAGATATTTAAAGTATTTTAAAGTGATGTTTAAAATTCAGAAGAGGTTTCAGAAGAGGACAAGGAATGATGTATATAATTTCTGACGTCAGGTGCATCTTGGCTAAAAGCAAAGAATACCAAAAAAAAATGTTTACCTGTGATTTATTGACCATGCAAAGGCCTTCAAGTGTGTAGATCATAACAAGCTAAGGACAACATTGTGAAGTATGAGTATTCCAGAACACTTAATTGTGCTCATGAGGAACCTGTACAAGAGGCAGTTGTTCAAAGAGAACATGGGAACACTGAATGGTTTAAAATGAACAAAGGTGTGCGACAGGGTTGTATTCTTTCACCATACTCATTCAACCTTATTCAGCCTTCAGTATGAATTGCATCTCAATGTAAAGAAAACAAAAATCCTCATCACTGCACCTGTAAAGAGCATTCTTATCAACAGAGAAATGTTTGAAGTTGCCGAAGACTTAATTTTTCTTGTATCAACTATCAACACTCATGGAAGCAGCAAGCAAGAAAGCAAACGATGTATTGCATTAGGCAAATCTGCTGCATGAGACCTTTTTAAAAGTGTTGAAGAGCAAAGATGTCAGCTTGAAGACTAAGGTGTGCCTGACCCAAGCCATGGTATTTTCAATAACCTCATATGCATGTGAAAGCTGGACAGTGAATAACAAAGACCGTAGAAGAATTGATGCATCTGAGTTATGGTGTTGGAGGAGAATATTGAAAGTGCCGTGGGCTGCCAAAAGAACCAACAGATTTGTGTTGGAGGAAGTACAGGTATAGTGCTCCTTGGAGGTCAGGATGGCCAAAATTTGTCTCTCATACTTTGAACATATTGTCAGGAGGGGCAAGTCATTGGAGAGGGATATCATGTTTGGTAAAGTGGAGGGTCAGAGAAAAAAAGAAAGACTCCCAGTGAGATGGATTGGCATAGTGGCAGTATCAACTGGCTCAAGCATGGCAACAATTGTGAGGTTAGCCCAGGACTAGGCAATGTTTCATTCTGTTGTGCATAGAGTAACTATGAGCTTGTACCAACTCCATGGCACCTAACAACAACAAACTGATGTTTCTTTATGGAACTAAATTCTCAAGACAGTGCAAGATCATTTGCCATGCTTGTTCATCTAACCTGATAAAATGACTGTGGAAGCTACATATTTGCAATAGAAAATGTAACCAGAACTCCTCTAAACTTGGTGAATGAATGATTATAATAGTATAACTTTCCTGAAATAATTGCCTTTCATTAAAGCAGTTTCTGAGCCATTAAGTCTTGAGGACATTCATTGGTCCTGTTTTCTTGTATTAGTCATGGTTTTTGTGGCAGTTGAGAGAATGAACTAACTGCACATTAATGAAAATACTTGATCATCAAAGCATATTGTAAGTTTAACATACACTTTAACAACAAAATAAATTTAGAAGTTTTTCAATATTATGATTTATCATTAGCATTATCATTTTAAAAGAGAAGTAAAGAGAAATAGCCAGAACTTTCATCATAATTAAAATTCAGAGTTAATACCAATTCCAATTTCATATTCATTCTATGAAAATTTGGGGGAATTTGGAAGAATTTTAAATTGTTGTCTAAGCCACATAAGGAGTCCTGGTGTGGTGCTGTGAGTTAATGTGCCAGACTGCAAAGCCATTTGAACTGCAAGGTCAGTGGTTCAAGCTCAACAGTTGCTCCTTGGAAACCCTATACTGGGTCGCTATGGGTTGGAATCGACTTGACGGCACTTAACAACAACAACAACAACAAGCCACATAAATGCTCTTCTATGCTACTCTTTCTCTGATTCTACATTCGTTCTTCTCTTGTTTTCCCTTTCCATTTATTCATTTATTCATCTTCTTTCTTTCTTTTGTCTTTCATATTGTTTTTCTTCTCCTCCTACCCCTTCAAACAGCTATAGTTTTTTTTTTAATGTTTTATTGTGAATTATGTGATAGTTTACATGGGAGAACATTAGTTTTACACTCATCCTATCGTATATCATTTTATTGCCATGGTTACAATCCCCTCCATGCATCATCAACCAACCAAAGAGTATACACTACAAGCCTGCCCCTCAGTCGTCAGCACACAGCCCCTCTCTGTCTCTGGGTCTAAAATCTCCAGCTGCTCCATCGCTCCACGTCATCATCTCTGGCTCCATTTCAGGCATCACTGCTTCTCTGGGTAGGGTCCCGCTCTCTGCTCTTCTCCCTTGATGGTCTTAGGGACCTCTGCTCCTAGACTGAAAAGTTAATCACTCCCCTCCTTGCTATAAAATGTCTACCTTTACATTTCCAACCATCACAATCAGTCCTGATAACAGTTATTCAATATTGTATCACAAGAGACCCGTCTGCATTTCATTGCATCAACCCCAGCTAGCCAGATTGAATACTACTCACTGGAGATTCTACCTTCCTCCATGCCCTCTGGATCTAGGTTCCCTCTTGGAAGCTTGTAAGCCAGTCACTTCTTGCCTTTGTAGCCCCCCACCCCCCATTTTGGGTAGCCAGTGTCCAAGTTGCCCATCCCTGTCTACTCTGTGTGTGGAGGGCGTGGGAATGATTCTTGCTGTAAGGACTTGTTTCCTCTTTTAAGCTACTGCTTCCATAGGTGTAGGTCAAGTTCATCAAATTGTATGAGAATACTTTTTTTTTCCCTCGTCTTTTCACTTCTGGTTGAGCTCTGATCATCCAGTCACTGAAGCCAGGATAAGTGGGTATTATCTGCAAGTGTGGGTGTTCTTATGCATATGCCCTCTCTTCTTATTACCTGGAAAACAACTATAGTTTGTATCTAAAATGTCTACAGATGCTTCAAATTAATGGCTGATGGTATACTACTTAGAGTCCTGGTGTGGCACTGTAGGATAAACACTGCACTGAAAGGTCGGTTTGAACCACAAGGTTGGCAGTTCAAACTCACCAGCTGCTCCTCAGAAACCCTATACAGGGTCTGGTTGAGTCAGAACTGACTCAAAGGCACTTAATAACAGCAACAATACACTACCTGTGATAATTAGGTGTCTGCTTATTAATAAAGCATTCAAAGACTATTTTATAAAGTTACAAACTGTATTCAAGGTCTGAGGTTATTTTCACATTTTAAATGACTTAAATGTGTGGTAGGTGGAGAATTCTAACATAATCTTACTCAAAGGCTACCAGATTTGTAAATGCCAAGCAGTATGAAGACATTTCATAGTAAGTTCATTGAATAGATATTATTTCATATGTTATTATTAAGTGCCATTGAGTCAGTTCAAACTCATAGTGACACTGTATAGGGTTTCTGAGAAGCAGTTGGTGGGTTTGAACTGCTGACCTTGCAGTTCAAACTGACCTTGTTGTCTCCAGTTAAGAGAATTAGAAGTAAAAGTGCATCATTTTACTTGTGGCAACACCAGGTGGCAAGATGTATATCTTGCATGAAAATGAATTAATGATAAAGTTGATGTTCTTAGTGTCATTGAGGCGGTTCTGAATCATAGTGACCCTATACAGTGTTTCCAAAGAGTGGCTGGTGAGTTTGAATTGCTTACTTTGGGGTTTGCAGTCCAGTGATGTTCCTATAGTGCCACACCAGGATGCCAATTATAAGAATGTTGTTGTGGAGTGGCGTCAAGCCAGTTCCAACCCATAGCAATCATGTACAGGGTTTCTGAGGAGTGGCCAGTGAGTTTGACCCACTGACCATGTGGTTCAAACTGACTTTGGAGTTCAGCACATTAACCTACATCGTCACACCTGGACTAGCATGAGCAGAAGTGTAAAATGGTACAACCTCCATGAAAAGGAATCTCAAGACACCTAACAAAACTACTTATGCATTTGTTTTTTGGCTCAGCAATCCCGGTTCAAGAAATTTATTCTGAAAATACAGCCACAGGGTAATTTATTGCAAAATTATTTACAATTGCAAAGTATTAGAAATTTCAACTTTGGGAAATTTATATAGCCACTCAATGACATACTATGCAGCTCTAAAACAGAATAAAATCTCTATGAGATTTCCAAAAGATTATTAAATGAAAAAGCAAAGCACAGAAGAATGTATACAATATGTTGCTTTTTCTTTAAAAAAGAAGGGAAACAAGAAAACATGTAAGTATCTGCATATTTTTCTTAAAAAAACAAGTGCTTCTTATTACTTTTATATAATGAGTGAAGAACAGTGGTTGGAAGAGATAGAGGAGAGAGTAACCCTTCTGTGAATATGTCTTTTGTACAATTAGCCTTTGAGAGTTACGTTAATGTCCTGCATATTAAAAAAATAAAATTAAATCAATTAAAGTAGTTTAAAAAGGAAAGAAAGTGAGAAAGATGAAACCTGAATGCAGACAGAAGCAAATAACTGCATTTCAAATGAATAACAGGAAGGGAAACAGAGAATCAATGAAAATAAAATGTTTTTATGCCTTCCTAAAAGTCCATTTTTTTTCAAAATGGAGGGTGTCAATTTAATAACAATTATGAAATTGTTATAATAATGTGTTAGGAGAATTTCTGTTTAGAGTCAAAGACTTGAAGTTTGAAAACTAATAGATAATCTGACTGCCCAGCTTCTTTTCCGTTATCATAGACCAGGAATGGCTGAATGTGACGACTGGGAGAATGTGGACTTAGATACATCAGATGACTATTTTCCAGATAACAAGTTCACCTCATATACACTTACAAAATGTTTTTTTCTAAAATATTTCCTGCCGCTAGGGTATATGTTTACATTACATGCATGCTTTTTCTAACATTATTTGGATTTATCTGTCAGTACCATCAGAACAGGGCATGTGCTTATTTGCTAGTAGAATATTGTTAAAAAACAGAATGTTATCCTTGGTTAAGAGAAGACATTGGGCTTCATGATAGGAAGTGGACAGACTGAGTTATTTTATTAACACTTTATACAAGTCTTAAAAATTATTTATATTCATTAGACTCTTATTTGTTCAACTGTAGGAAAGTTGAGTTAAATGTTATCTTCAAGATCCTTAAAGATCCGTGGCTGTTGTTTAGTACTGAGGGGCTGTTGGTGGGTTTGAACCACCGACTTTGCGGTTAGCAATTCAGGGCTTTTGACTAATTCAGAAGGGAATCTGCTTTCATACTGTACTGGAGATCAGGAAAGATGCCGTCATTTTTACCAGTGGTGCTCATGTTTTTGACAGTACTCTCCAATGGGAAAAGAGCATGAATCCCCGAAATATTAATTAGCATAGGACATACATGTGCTGGTAGGATAAGCACTAGACTGCTAACCCCAAGATCTGAGGTTCAAACCACCAGAAGCTCCTCAGAAACCCTGTACAGGGCCATTATGAGTGAGAACCGACTCCATGGCACTTCACCAGAGTCCCATACATGTGCTGTTTACTGAAGAGGAGCCTTGGTAGTGCTGTGGGTTACTGATGGACTGCTAACCACATGGGTGACAGCTGATGGCAGGGGATTGGGCTTTTTATCCTACTAAACAGAGTCCTGGTGTGGTGCTGTAGGATAAGCACTCTACGCAAGGTGGGTTTGAACTGCAAGATTAGCGGCTCTAACTCACCAACTGCTCCTTGGAAACCCTGTCCAGGGTCACTTTGGGTGAGAACCTACTCCAGCTTTGAACAACAGCAAAGGGTAAATGAGGCCTGGTGTGGCACTATAAGATAAGGACCGCAAGATGGGTTTGAACTGCAAGGTTGGCAGTTCACACTCACCAGCCGCTCCTTAGGAAACCCTATACAGGATCACTGAGTCGGAACTAACTCAACAGCACTTAACAACAACAAAACAACAAAGGGTAAATAGAAGTCCTGATGTGGCACTGTAGGATAAGCATGGAACTGCTAACTACAAGGTCTGAGATTCAAACCCATCAGCCGCTCCTCAGAAATCCTATAGAGCATTGCTATTAGTCGGAACTGAGTTAAAAGCATGTAACAACAAAAAAAGGTAAATTAGAAATACATGTAAACATAGACATCTAAAAAGGAAGAGACAAAAAAAGTTTATTATAAGTAGAAACTTTATTTTCTTGTTCTGCTCATAATGGATTGCCTTGCCCCACTCTATATTGGAAACTTTATATAAAAAGGTCAAATTCCATGAGATGTCATTCTAAGGTAGTCACATCCTGTCCTTCCTAGCTTTCCTTCCCACGGCTCTCGTCACAGCTTGTATTCCTGCCATTCTCTGAATACGTCATGTATTTTCACATGTCCTTGTCTTTGTTCTTGCTGTTTCTACTGTTTTACTAAAAGGGAACAAAATAAACATCCAACAGATGCTGCTTGGTCTTTAAGACCCTGACACGAAACCACCTCTTCTGTGAAATCTTACTCCCATCGCAATTTATTTTTGCCTCTGTCAGAGTATAATCTGTTCACAGTGCAACGTAGATCACGCATTCATTTATATAAACTTTATAGTGTACATAAATTACCTGAGTCTGTGGCACAGTGAGTTAAGCATTGGGCTACTAGCAGCTGCTCCACTAGAGAAAGACAAGATAATCTTCTTCCATAAGGATTTACAGCTTCAGAGACCTTAGGGGGCAGCTCTCTGTCCTGCAGCTGGTCTATAGGGTCACTGTGAGTCAGAATCCACTCCAGGGTAGTGGGTTTGTTTTTAATTTAGGTTTAACTCTGTGAAGATCAAAATAATTTGTTTTTTGTCATTGCTGGATTCCCAGCACCTTGCAAATGGTAGGAAATCAATAAAAGTTAATGGAATTTAATTTCTTTAGAGAAGTTACCCTTCAAAAAAAATGAACAATGGTTAAACACTTGGCTTCAGTCCAAACAAAAAATTTTTTGCAGTTTGAACTCACCAAAAACTTCTTGTTGTTGTTAGGTGCCATCAAGTCAGTACCGACTCATAGCGACCCCATGCACAGCAGAACAAAACAATGTCTGATCCTGGGCCAACCTCACTGCCGCCGCCACACTTGAGTCCATCAATGATGCC
>NW_006408549.1:21070824-21082929 GCF_000296735.1 Chrysochloris asiatica | reverse complement strand
AAAACACAAGGTCAGCAGTACAAATCCACCAGCTAAGTGCTCCTCGGAAACTCTATACAAGGTTACTATGAGTCTAAAACAACTGAATGGCACTTAACAACAACAAACCATATTTAGTTTTTCTGATTCGTGGTTAAGTGTGGCAAAGTGCCTCATGGTGCTGTGAGGGAACCAGATTTGCCTAGGAATGGGGTGATGAGTAAGCATCATGGCATTCAAAGTGAAGCAAAGGACTGTACTGCCCTGAACATGTTAGAACTAAAGAAATCCCAGTCTGTGAGTTAATGGCCCTTTAATGGGACTCAGCCGGAAATGATGTGCAGTATTTGAGGTTACTACTTATAACCTTCCGCTATGCAAAAGTAATGATGGGTCACTTCAGGAACTAAAAAGCGTTAAGCAAATAGTAAGAATAAAAATGGCACCCTGAGAACAGTGGGAAGACCTAGAGCACATGTTTTAAATTATTTCTCTGCCAAAGACTTCTTGGAGAAGCTAAAGAGAAGAGCTATCAAAATCTTTGGAAGAAGTGCTGTTATGCACAGAGGAAAGCCTACATGGTCTTACCCACAAACCCCTTGGAACACCAGACTCAAGGATCCTGAAGCTTCCTTTCTTCCCTATGGTTTCATGATTTTTATGTGTAATTTATTATTTGCTTTTGTTGTACTTTTTAAAAATCACTCTTGGAACTCTGGACAATTATTAATTCTGAACATTCATGTAAGGTCTCTAAAGAGCACTTAACATAAGTAAGCAGACACCTTGAACAATATATTTTATGACTTCCAAGGTAGCTTTTTTCCCCTAGTAAAGTGAAGAATGCATACATCAGGTTTTAGTATGTACTAGAATTAGGTATGTTCTCTATAGTTTAAACCTGGGGCCTCACAAATTATGTATTATCAGTATGAAACCATACTGACAATACAGATTCCTAATTATATGGTGTTGCATATTGAATTGTGTCCTTTAAAAGGTGTGTTGAAGTTCTAACCTGTGAATGTGAACCTTTTGGAAAAAGAGGTGTTTTTTTTTTGTTGTTGTTATGTTAGCAAGGTCACACAGGAACAGAGTGGGTCTTAAACCTAATCCCTTCTGAGTGGTGTTTTATGAAAAACACAAAGACCAGCACACAGGGGCGAGGCAAGGTGCTGGGGAGGCAATGTGATGAATTCTCCACAAACCAAAGAAACACCCAGAACTACAGAAAGTGACAAAGACAAAGAGCTTCCCCTAGGGCCAACAGAGAGAGAGAGACAGCATAGCCCTACTGATGAATTTGAATGCCTTGAATTCAAATGCCTAGGCTCCAAAAGTAAGAAACAATAAATTTTTGCTCTTTAAAGCTATCCACTTGTGATATTTTTGTTACAACAGTACTAAGTAACTAAGATACATGGCCAATATTGAAAGCTCACTTAACTAATATATTTGAACCAGTGTATACCATTTGTTTTACTAAACCTGAAATATCAGAAAAAATTATATGAAAATTCTGTTTCAAGAAACCCTTTTTAAAAACAATACAGTAATATATAACTATATTTTCCTCATAAAACAGAATGCAAAACTGTTCTGGGTACAAAATTCAGCAGAAGATTTCTTGTTGTTGTTAAGTGCTGTCAAGTCAGTTCTGACTCATAGCAACCCTGAGTAGGGTTACCGAAGAGGTGCTGGTGGGTTCGAACCTCCAAACTTTCTAATAGAATTCCAGAGCTTGTCCTACAGTGCCATACCAGTACCTAGCAAAAGAGTTAGCAATGCTCAAAATTCAGCTGAAATTTACAATTTTTGATCCTTGAACTCAAAATGGTATAGTAGATCTATAAAATCTTACTCCTATTTATTTGTGTGTTACTATTGCAAGGTGTCAGAGTCCTGGAGAGGTGCTGTGGGTTAAAGCACTGTATTGCAAAATCAAACTTCAAGGTTGGCAGTTCAAGCTCACCACTCGCTTGTCAAAAATCCTATACAGGATTGCTGTGGGTTGGAACCAACTCAACGGCACTTCACAACAACAATATTGCTAGGTGCCATAGAGTCAGCTACCAATCATAGTAACACTATGTACAAAAGAATGAAACACTGCCTGATCCTGTGCAGTCCTCACTATTGTAGTGTTTGAACATCTATAACTGAAAATACCATAGCTTGGTTCAGGCACACCTTAATCCTTAAAGTGACTTATTGCCTAATGCAATATATGGATTTATTTCTGGATTGCTGCACACATGAATGTTGATTGTAGATTCAAGTTAAGTGAAATCTTTCACAACTTCTGTCTTTTCTTTGTTTATCATGATGCTATTTATTTGTCTAGATGTGAGGATTTTCGTTTTCTTTACATTGAGGTACAATTCACATTGAAAGCTGTAGTTTTGATCTTCATCAGGAAGTATTTTAAGTGCTCTTCACTTTCAACAAATAAGGTTATATCATCTACACGTCAAAAGTTGTTGATGAGTCTTCCTCCAATCCTGATGCCACGTTCTTCTTCATATAATCCAGTTTCTCAGATTATTTGCTCATTTTACAGATTGAATAAGTGTGGTAAAAGGATACAACCCTGATGTATACCCTTCCTAACTGTAAACCACCCACTATCCTTTCTTGTGTTCTCTTTGAACCACTGCCTTTTTGTCTACATACAGGTTCCACATGAGCACAATTAAGTGTTCTGGAACACTTAATTCCCATTCTTTACAATGTTATCCATCGTTTTTTATGATTCACACAGTTGGATGCCTTTGCATAGTCAATAAAACAAAATAAGCATCTTTCTGGTATTCTCTGCTTTCAGCCAAGATGCACTGACATCAGCAAAATTAAAGATATTGTTTCATGATTTCTGTATTCTATTGGATACCTTTCTTTGGAATGGGCCCAAATATGGATCTCTTCCAGTTGGTAGGGCAGGTAGCTGTCTGTCAAGGATCTAAGTATAGTTGTGAGTGCTCCCAGTGCTGCATTAGTTTGTTGAAAGATTTCAATTGATTTTTTGTCAATTCCTGGACCCTTGTTTTTCACTGATGCGTTCAGTGCAACTTGTACTTCTTCATTCAAAACCATTTGTTCTTGGTCATAAGCTGCCTCCTGAAATGACTGAATGTCAACCTATTCTTTTTGGCACAGTAACTTTGTGCATTTCTTCCATCTTCTTTTGATGCTGCCTACATCTTCAGTGGCATTGTAGGTTAATGCGTCAGACTGCAAAGTCGTTTGAACTGCATGGTCAGTGGTTCAAGCTCACCGGCTTCCCCTTGGAAACTCTATACAGGGTCGCTATGGGTTGGAATTGACTTGATGGCACTTAGCATCTTCCGTATTTTTCTCATAGCTTTCTTCAATATGTTCTTTCAGCTCGAGATACGTTGAGTGTATTCTTCTCTTTGGGTTTTCTAACTACAGGTCTTTGCACATTTCATTATAATACTTTGTTTTCTTGAGTTGTTCATAAAATTTTTCTGTTCAGCTCTTTTACTTCATCATTTCTTTCATTCACATTAGCTACTCTAGGTTCAAGAGCAAGTTTCAAAGTACAGGGCAAGATGTAAATAAGTAGTATGTAGATGTAAGTGTTGTTGTTGTTATGTGCCTTGGAGTCAGTTCCAACTCATAGCAACCCTGTACAGGGTTTCTGAGGCTGTAAATCGTTACAGGAGCAGAAAACCTCATCTTTCTCCCACGGAACAGCTGGTAGCTTCCAACTGCTGACCGTGAGATTAGCAGCTCGATTCATAACCACTTTGCTACCGAAGCTCCTTGTAGATGTAAGTACACTGAATCTACCATCTGTAACAAAAACATTGGAGACTGAGTGAAACGGATGCATCTGTTCGTATGGTGATACTAGAACCCTGAGCATCAAAGGATAGGAGAGAGTGATGGATTGAGTGCCAACTGGAAGAGGAATCTAAAAAGTTGCTGTGAGAGAGAAGAAAAACAGGCAGACCATGAACTGAAGTGGTGCAATGTGGCACAGCCATTTTGAGCTTTTGCAAGTGATTATGATGCAGTGGCCTGTGGCCACAGGACTGGAAGGAATTTGATGGCAGGGAGGTGCAATTATGTCTTGTCTCATGCCTTCCTGGCAGCCAGGGGCATGGTCAGTCTCCACAGAGCCAACCCAGCAGCCAGTGACACTCTCTCTTGCACAGGCCCTGCTTTGCCTGGAGTCAGGCACCAGGCATCGCTCTCCTGCTCTGGAGGCATATGAACTCACCGGGAACTATGCTACACAACCAATGAGCAGTGTTTATCCTACAGCACCACACCAGGACTCCCAGTACTGACTAGGCATGTAATACCGTGCTGAGCACTGTATGCCATGCATAGCCAAATCTATGCTGTGCATAACCAAATCTCATTACCAAGTCCAAGCTGTGTTTCAAAGGCTAAGATCCATGAATGTGATGGGGAAATGTTTTATGACAAATTTGAATTAAAAGCACTCTCGTATTTCAAATTCACACTGAAATTTACATAACAGTGGCCAGAGAACTAAATGCATCCATTCTTCTGGTCTCTACTACATCCACCAGGACACAGGTGCCTGAGAATACACCAATATACAACCATCAACTAAATATGAATATGACACCACAACACCACAATGTCTCAGGGAAAGCAGACAATTTCAGCTTACACAAAGAAACAAGATAGCGTGTCTCAAATAAGTGACCAAAATGTAGAGTTCAAAAATATAACACCGGAAATGGTATTTAGCTGATTACCTGGTAAGGAATTTAAAAGAATGTTAATTAGATAACTTGAATGGATTGAGAGGAAGATCAAGACAACTACAAATTTAATCAAGGAAAACAGAGACAAAATTACAGAAAAATTCAGGAAACAAACTGATAAAATAATTTTTAAATGGGAACCATACAAAAATAGCAATTAGAAAGCCAGAAGTTTAACCCTAAGATTTCAGAAATAGATAACATATGCTGAGTTCTTTGAACAGAGAACCAAGAACAGCAGACAACAGCCTAAGACTAACATACAGAACAAGATCACCTAGCCTCAACCCAGATGAGAAAGCATGTAAAGCAAAACAGGACTATAAGACTAAAAAAAAAGAGAGAGAGAAAGAGAAAGAGAATCAGAGATACAGTTGTAACAATATCAAAAATCTAAAAAGAGAGCATTTCCAAATGAAGAGGAAATCAAAGAGATTTCAAGAGAAAAAATAAACCTAATTATAATCCTAAAAACTAGACCAAGACTTACTCCTAGTCCTAGTCCAATCCTATCCCGTATCACTAACCATAGTCCTAACCATAACTCTGACAATAAAGGTAGTCCTTGGCCTAGCCTACAGCTAGCCAGAATCCCAACCTTAAGCCTCACTCCATACTCCTCCTCACTCCCTTCCCCCAAATAAAAATGATAAAAATAAATAAACACGTGAACAAACACAAAACAACAAAAAAAGAGCTGGTTTCAGCATCTCTCCTAACATCCACTTTGTTCTTTTATTTCTTTCCTGCATTAGTAATGACCTTTTGCTTTCTTCATGTATTATGTTATTGGTGTCACGTGACAACTCCTCTGGCCTTTAGTCACTAGTGTTCAGTGTTCCAAATATGTCCTTGAGATGGTCTGTAAATTCATATCAGATATACTCAAGGTCGTATTTTGGCTCTCGTGGGCTTGCTTTAATTTTCTTCAGTTTCAGCCTGAATCTGCATATAAGCAATTGGTGGTCTGTTCTACTGTCAGCTCTTGAAAAACTCTAGAATTTAAAAACCTTGCTTTGACAGATGATATTAAGTCTCCCCATGGTCTCATTCCACAGATGTAGTCAATCTGATTCCTGTGTATTCATTCTGGTGAGGTCTATTTATACAGTTCCATTTATGTGGTTGAGACAAAGGTGAACATTTTAAATCATTAACTTTTAAGTTATCCATTACGTGTTTTTAAAAAGTTTAGTTGAATTTAAACTTATTAAGCAAAAGGACTATTTCAGCCTGGTTTCAATAACATGTCCTTTAGAGAAATAATCTAAGAACATAAAAGAAGGGATTCTAAGAAGCTTGGTTAACTGACTTCTCCTAAAACATCTCCTCCAATTTCTCAGTCCTCTTATCTCTCTATCATGTGTCAATTATTTTATAAACACAGGGTTGGGGTGTAGTCAATGAAGGTCTCAAAGTCAGATTATTTTCTTACTCTTTTTCAGTTGGGACTTTGATCTTATCTCTCTGCTTATCCCAAACCAAGCTTCTGTTTCCCCTACAGCTACTTCAGTTTGGGAGCTGAGGAGAGCAAAAACACTATTTTTACTGCAGAGACCATGATGGGAGGGCTGAGTATGAGAATGGGGAAAAGGTTGAAATGTAGCAAACAGGCTGAGAGAGCAGCCAACACAGTGAGACCAGAGATAGCTACACTCTGAGAACCTCAGGGACTATCAGAATGAAGCTAGATTCCAGTAAGAAACTTATTTATGGGCTTCCACAATGAGGTAAAAATTACACCATAGAAAATGGATGTTTTTTGAAAAATTATCTTATCAGAAATTCCCAAGTATGCTTTTTTGATTATTTAAACAATTCTGAATTAGGTGTGCAGTTGTAAAACTGCATTGTAGATTAAGAAACTTGAAAATTTTATCTATTAAAAGGAAACAAGGTATTGTGTTTGGTAAAGCAGAAGGTCAATGAAAATGAGAGAAATAATAAGATTGTTTGACAAAATAGTTGCAATAGTGAACACAACATGAAGGACTGGAAACCATTTTGATGTGTTATACATAACTTTGCCATATATTGGAGCTGATGCGATGGTTACTGATACTAAAATGATTATGTACAGGGAGAGTGACTGATTTGAAGACAAACCTATCTCCATTGTTGTTCTTGTTGTTAAGTGCTGTTGAGTAAGTTCTGACTCATAGCAGTTCTATATAGAGCTTCTGACGAATGGCTAGTGGGCTTGAACTGCTGACCTTATGTTTCAAACTGAGCTTGTGGTCCAGTGCTTATCCTACAGTGCGACACCAGGACAAATAATTTTAATCATGAAATATTAACCCATGAATATAAGCACCATAGATGAGTCCTGGTTTGGCACTGTAGGATAAACACTGGACTGTTAACTACAATGTTGGCAGTTCAGACACACCAGCACTCCTTGGAAACCATATACAAGGTTGCTATGGGTCAGAACTGACTTGAAGACACTTAACAACAACATTTTTTAACTCTTCATCAATCATCACTCCATTTAGTCACTAAGAGTGTTCATTCTATATTAGAAATTACTCTTGAAGAAGGTCCCTCTTCCATCATCCCCTGTCACTACAATTCATTCTTTGGAGAGATTTCTCCCTACACTCTTCATGAGACTGCAGAGATTACTATTCAAATAAGCATCTGATATGTCTGTAGAATAAAAACCAATCCTTAGCCCAGCCTATGGGACCATTTGCAGTCTGGCATCATCCCACTATTACGTAACCCCACTGCTCACCCAAACTCATCCTATATAACCTAATCACATAGCTCCTCCTACATCCTTTTCAGAGTTTTTACCTAGGTTAGTCTCGCTCCCTATAAATGCATTTCTTTGGTCTTGACCTGGTGAATTCCTAATCTTTCATGCCCAGTTTAAATGTTACATACACACACACACACACACACACACACACACACACCCTCACTTCTATAGGGAAAGTATTTGTGACTTCCAGTTCATACAACATTTTGTTCATGTCCCTATTACTGCTCTTAGCACACTTTCAGGTCATAAAAAAGCACAGGCTCTGAAGTCCAAACCTATTTTAAAATTGGTCACACAAATTTCTATGTGACCTTATTCAAGCCACTGTACTTCCTGTACTTAAATTTCTTCATATGTTAGAAGGATAAATAGAGCTATCAAAGAAAACTGTTATAACAATTAAATAAAATTATGTAAGTAAAGCAGGAACACAGCTCCTGGCCATAGTAAAAAATTAAATAAATAAAACTATAATAATTATTACTTATAGCAGTTATTAGAGTCCTGGTGTGGCACTGTAGGATAAGCACTGGTCTGCTAACCACAAGGTCGGCGGTTCAAACCCACCAGTTATTCCTTAGCTACTGTATACAGGGTCACTATGGAGCATTCAACAATAACAATATAGCAGTTATTGCTGTGGTGTATATATATTTAAACAGCTACATTGTTGTTGCTGTTGTTGTTAAGTGTTATTAAGTTGGTTCTGACTCATAGCAGTTTTGTATAGGGTTTCCAACGAGCAACTGACGAGTTTGAGCTCTGATCTTATGGTTAGTTGTTGTTGTTGTTAAATGCCATCGAGTATTTCTGACCCATAGCAAAGAAAACCATTGTAACAATTAAATAAAATTATGTAAGTAAACCATGAGCACAGCTCCTAGTCATAGTAAAAATTCAATAAATAAAGCTATAAAAATTACTACTTATAGGGTTTCTGAGGAGCAACTGGTGAGTTTGAACTGCCAGGCTTGCGATTCAAACTGACCTTGCAGTCTAGCGCGCTAGTTCAAAGTGCCACACCAGGTCTTCTTATGGTTAAGTAGCCCAGTTCTTTTTCTACAGTGCCACACCAGGATTCTGTATAAGGCTTACCAAAATACCTTGAGGTTAAGAACAAAAATTTTTTACACAATTTTCATTACACAGACAAATAATTTTAGTTTTCAGTTGTATTATTTCCCAGATATCTGAATGGGTTTTCTGTTTCCAGTATAATCTGGATGTAATATTCCTACTTAGGTTCTTGTCTCTGAAAAACATGTTGTTGTTGATGTTAAGTGCCGTTGAGTTGGTTCCAACTCATAGTAACCCTGTACAGGGTTTCTGAGGAGCAGCTAGTGAGCTTGTGGTTCAAATGTTACAGTCCAATGCATTAACTTACAGCACATTAACTCACAGAGCCACACCAAGGCTTCAAAAACATACATAATATAAAAGGGATTCATCCAGGAGGTAAAATTAGGGGAATATACTTTCAACCAACTATAATAATTAACATGTTGAGAATGTTTATACTAAATGCTTATAGTTTCTTTTAAAAAAAAAATAACAAAAGAATTTTAGTGCAGTTGGCTGTAGTGGTAATCAGGGTCAGTGTTTCAATATGCATTATGTACAGAATATACATTATCACTAAATAACCCAACAGTTTGAATTATGATAGTGTTGTTCATTCCCAGTAAGTCTTCTACATTAGTTAGCCCTTCTCACATAGATATTAAAATACAACTGGGTTAACCACTTGCCTTGGACAGGATTTTAATCACAAACATCATCATTGTTGTTATTAAGTGCCATTGAGTCAATTATGACTCATAGCAATCCTGCATAGGACTTCTGAGACATTATATCTTTATGGGAGCAAAAATCTTCATTTTCCTCCCATGAAGAAGCTGTGGGGCTCAAACTACAGACCTAGTGGTTTGCACTCCAGTGATTATTAGTTTGGAGTCATTGTGCTCCTTCATAAACATCATGAACAGGATTTAATCATAAATAAGATTCGGTGGGAAAAATTCAGCCAGAATGCTCCTTAGAAGCCAGGACGATCAGACTTTGTCTCTCATACTTCGGACAGGTTATCAGGAGAGACCATTCTGTGAAGAAGGACATCATGCTTGGTAAAATGGAGGATCAGTGAAAAAGAGGACCATTCCCAATGAGATGAATTGGCACAGTGGCAGCAGCAATGGGCTCAAATGTAACAACAATTGTGAGTATGGCACAGGACAGGGCAGTGTTTTGTTCTGTTGTGTATAGGATTGTTATGAGTCAGCACCTAACAAGAGTAACAGTAAGATTATAATAATACTGTAAAATACTTTATATTTTAGATATTATTCAGGCTCCTGGAAAAATGTGTGCCAATCCAGGAACTATTTGTCACCTCCCTAAAGTGATTTGTGTTGTATCAACAGATGTGAAGGTTAAAATCACACTGATGGAATCAGATCACAGTAGTAGATCACGTTGGTTTCCATCCATTTCTCTGTTGTGGTAATATTTATTGACATGAACAAGATGCATTTCTGCACCATCCAGAATTCTCTAAAATGTTTACCTTTAGTAAAATTACATACAGGCTTTTAAAATCTTTACTAAGGAGGTAATAGTCATCCAAATTCTAGAGCATACAGATTATCCCTCTCTGTTTGGGGAAGTGTTAATAACTAGCATATATTAAACCCAGTACCGTTGGAACATACTTTGCATTTAGTCACATGTTATACATTCCAGTGAAACTCAAAACAGCATGAAATCTTTTCTTTAATAAGTGACAGTTCTGGTCTCAGGGTGTCCAACTCATTTAACGATTGTTGCCTTTAGCATTTCCCATTAGAAATATTTTAAAAAGTGCTCATTTTTGCTATTTCCTTCCTTTTTATTGTTTGTATATAGATGAGGCAATTGAAAATACCAGGGCTTGGGTCAGGCACACTTTAGTAACTGGCAGCATCTGACAACTATACTTCTTAGAACATAGGGTTTAGTTGGTCTTCTGGTGTGGTGCTGTGGATCAGCACGGGACTGTGAACCACAGGTCGGCAGATTAAATCTTGCTCCTTGGAAACCCTACGCAGGGTCACTATGAATTGCAACCAACAACACCAGGGTTTAGCTGAAAAATAGTTCTGTGATTAAGTAAAAACAAATCAGAGGATCCTCATAAACATTTCTAGAGATAGGATTTCTGGCTGTCTGTCTCAGTATATGGTACATGGTACACTGAGATTTCCACTGGATACCTTGGTGCAGGTCCAGGGGTGCTGCTCTAAGAGAGGGAAACCTGAGTTTTCACCTTACCTGAACCACTTACTGGCTGAGCAGCCATGGTCATGTCTCACTAGTGGGCCTCCATTAGCTCAGAAATAAGTGTGAACTAGCAACATCTCTAACAACAGAAAATTAGTCTCTGATAACTTCAAGGTCTCTTATGTCTAAGGTTTATGATGTACTTTATTACTGTGAAAATCAGATAAAACATTGTCATGGACTGGCTTCTCTGAAAAGCCATCTTTGCATTGACTGTTCCCATGTCCGGCTCTCGGCTCCCAACAGCCACCTCCACCGCACTCCTCCTCTTCCACCGTGGTCTCTGACAGCTCCCTCTTTGTCATCCTCTGTGTCGGATCACCGGTGTGCCACACCATGTCAGATGCTGCTGTGGACATCAGTTCCGAGATCACCACCAAGGACTTAAAGGAGAAGAAGGAGGTTGTGGAGGAAACAGAAAATGGAAGCGACGCACCGCTAATGGGAACACTAACGAGGAAAATGGGGAACAGGAGGCTGACAATGAGGTAGAGGAGGAAGAGGAAGATGATGATGGTGAGGAAGAAGATGGAGATGAAGATGAGGAGGCCTAGGCAGTTACGGGCAAACGAGCAGCTAAAGGTGATGAGGATGATGATGTTGACACCAAGAAGCAGAAGACCTATGAGGGTGACTAGACAGCAAAGAAGGAAAAGTTAAATTTAAAAAGGCCACCGTGACCTAGTCACCCTCCACTTCCCGTCTCAGAATGTAAACGTGGTCACCTTTGAGTAGAGTCCCACCCGCCCACTTTGGGTTGCGCCACCCGCAGACAACATCCTCTCACCACACCCAATCAAAACCACAATGTGAATTTGCAACAAGGGAGAAAAAAGAACCCAAACTTCCAAGGCCCTGCTTTCTTTCTTAAAAGTACTTTAAAAAGGAAAATTTGTTTGTATTTTTTATTTACATTTTATATTTTTGTACATATTGTTAGGGGTCAGCCATTTTTAATGATCTCAGATGACCAAATCAGCCTTTGTCCTAATTCTGACTTTATTTGTGGTGTGACCATGTTCATTATAATGTCAAAGGAGAAAAAAAACCTTGTAAAAAAAGCAAAAACAACAACAACAAAAAATTACAATCTTATTCCAAACATTTTAGTAACTTTTTTTGTATATGTACTTAGCTGTATTGTAAGTAGTTGGTTTGTATGAGATGGTTAAAAAAGGCCAAAGATAAAGTTTCTTTTCCTTTTATCTTTGTCTACAAAGTTGCTGTTTATTATTATTGTTGTTATTTTATTATTATTATTATTATTATTATTATTGG
>NW_006408549.1:21054367-21070724 GCF_000296735.1 Chrysochloris asiatica | reverse complement strand
AAAAAAAAAAAAGTCATGGATTGAATTGTGTTCCCCCCGAAATACGTGTGTCGCTATAGGATAAGCACCAGACTGCTAACCACAAGGTCAGCAGCACAAACCCACTAGCTATTCCTTGGAAACTCTATGCAGGGTTGCTGTGAGTCAGAATTGACTCCATGGTGCTTAAAAAACTATGTGTCATCTTGATACGGCCATGATTCTCAGTTATGTGTGGTCTCCTGTGACATGATCTGATGCAATAAATCAATAAAATTATTAAGGTTGGAGTGTTGTTGTTAAGTGCCATCAAGTCAGTTCCTACACATAGTTACTTTGAATAGGGTTTCATTTTGTAAACAATTGTTATGCTCTGGCTTCATATGGATACTCTTACAAGCTCTATTGTTATTGTTATTGTTAAGTGCCATCAAGTCAGTATCAACTTATAATGGCCTTATGCACAGCAGAACGAAACACTGAGAGATCCTGGGCCAACCTCACTACTGTTGCCACGCTTGAGTCCATCAATGCTGCCACTGTGTCACTCCGTCTCGTTGGGGGTCTTCCTCTATTTCTCTGATTACCAAACATGATATCCTTCTCCAGTGACTGGTCCCTCCTGACAATAAGTCCTAAGTATGAGAGACAAAGTTTGGCCATCCTGGCCTCCAAGGAGCATTCTGGCTGCACTTCTTCCAAAACGTATCTATTCATTCTTTTGACAGCCCATGGCACTTTCAATATTCTCCTCCAACACCATAACTCAAAGGCATCAATTCTTCTACAGTCTTCTTATTCACTGTCCAGCTTTCGCATGCATATGAAGTTATTGAAAATACCATGGCTTGGGTCACCTTAGTCCTCAAGCTGACATCTTTGCTCTTCAACACTTTAAAAACGTCTTGTGCAGCAGATTTGCCTAATGCAATATGTCGTTTGATTGCAAAAATAAATTACTCTCAAGGGATTTGCAGTTTAATATCGATATATAAAATGAAGCATTCCCTCTACCTCCTGAGCATGTTACAGTTGTAACAAGACAACAATTCTAGAAGCTTGTTCAAAGCATACATGTTTATATTAAGGCTTTGATGGAATAGGCATTAAAGAAAACAGTATTTCATCTCCTTTAAATCATCTGGAGTTTGAAGCCTGAAAACAAAATGTTGTTGTTGTTGTTGTTAAGTGCCATCGAGTCGGTTCCTACCCATTGTGACCCTGAACAGGGTTTCAGAGGCTGTAAATCTTTACGGGAGCAGAACGCCTCATCTTTCTCCCGCTGAACAGCTGGTAGTTTCGAACTGCTGACCTTGTGGTTCGCAGCCTGATTCGTAACTTTAAAGAAACTAGTGCCAGATGAATACTACCCCCTCCCCCCACAAAAAGAAGACACCCAAAATATCAAAGTCCATATGAACCCCAAAGCAAGTTTTTATAGTTTAGAAGTAAACAAGTGTTCCAAATATTGAGTTTCCAAGAAAAAGAACTCGCTTCACAACTCTGAGAAATGTGTTTGAAGAGGTGTAATCTGCTCCACACTTTGTGTCATCACAGGGGGCAGGAGGAGAATGTAAGTTATTTGACAAGGAAACAACCGTGAGTTTTGTCACAGCCCCACCCCTGCTGGGCAAGATCTAACTGCTATCTCTGGGTGCAGGCCTCAGACTGGTACAAGACAAAGACTTTTCAGACATCCAGGTCTGAAAACAACACAGAGAGTTTCTGAGGACACACAAAATTTCCTTTAAAAGGGTTTGACTAGGTTATAGAGTGTTAATTATTTAAACAATCTTACATTTCTCTGGAATTTATCATTGTGGAAATCAGATGAGATAATTATTAGCTACATTTGTCCCAGAGTTTAGAAAAAAAAGACCTGTGAAATTTAGACTACAAAGATGTACAGCTAGATAATAAAATAACATGAAGAAAATGTTGAGCAGAAACAAGTAACCGTTTAGAGTTGGTATGAAGTTTGAGCCCTTCCATTACACAGAACATTTGGTCCTGATTATATTGTTGTTATTCAGTGCCTTTGAGTCAGTTTCAACTCATAGAGACCTGAGGAGCAGCTAGCTGGTGGATTTGAACTGCCAACCTTGAGGATAGCAGTCCAGTGCTTATCCTACAGGACTAAAAGGAACCAAATAAGGAGTCAATCACCTAAATAACGGTTTTATTTTAAAAATCAGCTTGTGTTTTTGTTTTGTTTTGCTTTAAAAAATATATATATTCTGTGATTATGTGGCTGTGTAGGATAAGCACTGGACTGCTAAACACAAGGTCGGTGGTTCAAACCCTCCAGCCACTCCTTAGAAACCCTATACAGGGTCACGACCAACTTGAAGGTCCTTAACAACAACAACATCAACACATTTACATTAATGCAATTAAATGGAGTCACGGATTAAAACATGTCAAAATGGATTAAATTGCACATTTAAATGTGTAGTCTATTGTTTGTCAGTTGTTGTTTGTTAAGTGTCATAGAGTCAGTTCCTAACCATAGCAACCCTGTATAGGGTTTCCAAGGAGCAGCTGGAGAGCTTTAATCACCGACCTAGTGGTTCAAACCAACTTTGCAGTCCAGTGCATGATCCCACAGTGCCACATCTTATAAAAATAACCACAAGGTTACACTAATCCAATCAGACAATAGAACAGGGATATAATATTATTCAAGAAATATATTTCTGAGAGAGACTAATGTTAATGTTTTAATGACACCTTTAATTCTACTGAGTTTTTATTTAATTTCCATTTGTTTCAGAAATAGAAAAACTTTTTGAAGCAGCTGTGATGAAAGGGCAATAGCAAGAAATGATCAGGCAAATTAGGGGCGATCAGAAATTTAGTAACTAATGGCACTAAAAATATAGCTGCAACTACTGTACAACTGTTTCTTAGTAAACCTGGAATTAAAAAAATGCTGGACAGAAACCAAAGCCTGTAGATTGTTGTTCTGCAACTGCTGTATCTAGAACTACTGTACAACTGTTTCTTATTAAACTTGAGTAAAAAATACTGGGCAGAGAGCAAAGTCTATAGATTATAGAAGAATAATTTCTATTCGAAGCATATGTCACATATAATTGGCATGACATTTCATTTAAACTTGATCATATTTAATATCAGCCTCCAAATATGTTACTTTATAGCTGTGCAAACAAAAATTCACCTTAAATTATGAAACTTTCATCGTAAATTCTTAAACTGCCTCATTCCTGAATGAGTTTCCATAAGCTCTTTTAGACAAACTCAGACAGAAGAGGCCAGAAAAAGAATGCATCAATTAAGTGTCATTCTAACAGGAAAAGACCCTAAATGAACAAGAATTGTCTTTGCCAATGTTCTCCGCCCTTTTGAATTTTTAAATATCACTAACCAAACACCGGACAACCCAGTGTAACCAAGGAGGAATATACATGTAAACAGTTATTAAGTATGTTGTTTTAAGTTTGGATCTGACCAGGAGATGAAAATGAAACAGGAAAAGGAATAAGAACCATGGAGTGGGGGACAAGAAAGGGACTTCCTTCTGATTTTATGCACACAGAATCACACACTATATATGTAGATAAAATATAAAAATAATATTTACTATGTGATTTTGAAACATAGTTTTAAAGTAGATGAAAATGCATACTTTTCTTCCTAAGCAGAAAGACTTTTGAAAAGACCTACCCGGCCATGCCTTGTCAGTCATATTTCTGATCAATATGTAGATCTGTGGATGTAGAAATTAAACGGCCTCCCTTAAGTGGCACACACACTGGTATTTTGGCAAATTCAGGGTTGTGGTTTTATAAAGGGAGGGGCCTTCCCTAAACAGTTAAAGAGGTTAAAACTCATATAATGGAAACTCTGGTAGGAAAGTTTTGAAATCTGTAAGGCTGGTTGAAAGTACAAACGGTTTTATTTTTTTAAAAAATAATATAGAGTTAATTCTTCCATATATAAAAAATGAAAAATAATTGTCTATTATAATAATATATGAACCTCAAGGTCAGCAGTTCAAAACTACCAGCTGTTCCGTGGGAGAAAGATGAGGCTTTCTGCTCCCGTAAAGATTTACAGCCACAGAAACCCTGTACAGGGTCGCTATGAGTCGGAACCGACTCCACAGCACATAACAACAACATAATAATATGTGGACTCCTAGTGTGGCCTGTAGGATAAGCACTGGATTGTAAACCACAAGGTTAGCAGTTCAAACCCACCAATTGCTCCTTGGAAACCCTATACAAGGTTGCTATAAGTTGGAATGAACTCTAAGGCACTTAATAATAACAACAACAAATAATAAGTTGGGGTTAAAGCAATGAAGTGAAAATTACCATGGTTTACAGTTTTCATTGAATTTGCAAACATCTATCCCCCTTTGGCTGAATCACCTTGCTGAAAAACACTTATAACCAAAGTAAATGTGAAAATGGCACATACAGAATTTTAAATTTTTAATTGACTTTAGAGGGAGCTTGCTTTTAGAAGAAAAAGCACATTCATTATGTTACTTGAAGTTGTCAGTTTTTAACTTTTCTTGATCTAGGGGATTATTAGTTGAGATGGCACAGGACCAGGCAGTGTTTTACTCCATTATACACGAGGTTGCCATGAGTTGGAACCCACTTGATGACAGCTAACAACAACAATACTGTGTGGAATGCTGAATGAACCCAGCTTTTCATGTGCTTCATACTCTTGGCAACGTGATTGCCCCAAAGGAAGCAATGAAATTCATTTCAAGCCATTTTTTAACTGAAGATATAGTAACTTGGTGTACGGTTAAGACTTAAGTAGTAATGATGAATATGTGTTGTCATCTGTGGAATCTGTCTCTGAGGTCAGACCTTGTTCCAAATTCCCTACCACCCCCTTTATATTTAGTAAGTATGCAACACTGAACAATTTGCTTAATATAGTTAACATCTTGATTTTCAGCTGTACAATATGAAGACTAACAACTATTCTAGAATTCTGAGAATTAATGTAGATCATTTTCAAGCATAACTACTGGCACATGATAGAAGCAAAATGAATTTAACCTCTTTGTTTCATTATTCTATTTTCAGTGCTCACTACAATATGCCTCATTTTAATTTTCACTAGTAATTGAAAGCTAGAATTTTGAACAACTATATGTAGCGTTCACAACTGTCTTTGCATGAAATGCAGGTTAGTTTGCAACTTCAAATAATGAGTGAAATAGTAAGACTTTTCCCCATGTTGCCCAGAAGCAAAGCCAGATCGCTGAGGTAGACTTAAAACTTGAGAAAAAAATGACTCTAGAACTGCTAATCAGAAAAGACTATGCAAATTAAGGAGGATTACATATATGGTACGGTAGATGTTTACTTAACAAAAATAACTGCTCAAGTGTTTTCCAATTAAGTTGTATTACTTTATATATTTTTTCTTATAGTGTATAAGAATTCTAGGTGTTGCACAATGTTGTCGACATTTGATATTGTCAAATTCTTAAAAATGTAGTCATTCTAATGCATGTGTAGTAGTATCTCATTTGGGATTAAATTTAAATGTCCTTAATGATAAGTGATATTGAGCATCTTTTCATGTGCTTATTTATCACTCACATGTGAGAGTAAGTTTTAAAATATTACTGTAAAATACCGAAGCTTATTAAATAAAAATATCAAAATGTGAAGCTATTGCTTTTCAACATATCCTCCATGCAGGTCAATACTACATAAAGCCATTCACTTGTCCGTACCATAACAAACTATGGATAGTATTGCAAAGAGTAAGAATTCCAGAATACTTAATTTTGCTCACGAGGAACTTGGACATAATCCAAGAGGCAGTGTTTTGAACAGAACAAAGGGAAAGAAAGTTGTGACCAGGGTTGGATCTTTTCACCATGCTTATCCAGTCTGTCTGGTGATCAAATAATCAAAGAAGCTGTACATTATGAAGAAGAACTCACCTCAGGTTTAGAGGCAGACTCATTAACAACCTGTGATATGCAGATAACACAATCTTGCTTGTTGAAAGCCAAGAGAGAGCACTTGCTGATGAAGATCAAAGACTACAGCCTTCAGCAAGGATTATCATTCAGTGCAAATAAAATGAAAGTCCTCACAACTGGAGCAATAGACAACATCATGATTAAAAAAAAAAAAAAGAAATGATTCAAGTTATCAAGGATTCATTTTACTTGAATCCACAATCAATATTCATGAAAACAACATCAGGAAGACAAATGGCATGTTGCATTGGGCAAATCTGCTACCAAAAATCGTCACTTCTAAGGAACATTCTGACTGCTCTTCTTCCAAGATAGATTAGTTTGTTCTTTTGGCAGTCAATATTTTTTGCCAACACCATTTCAAATGAATCAATTCTTCTAAGATCTTCCTGTTCAACTTTCACATGCATATGAGTTAATATCATAGCTTGAGTCAGGCACTTCTTAGTTCTCAAAGTGACATCTTAGCTCTTTAACACTTTAAAGAGGTCTTTTGCAGCACATTTTTCCAATGTAATATGTTATTTGATTTTTTAACTTTTGCTTTCATGAACATTGATTGTGGATCCAAGTAAAATGAATCCTTAATAATTTCAATCTTTTCTCAGTTTACCATGATGTTGTCTATTGCTCCAGTTGTAAGGATATTTGTTTCATTTACATTGAATTGTAATCCACACTGAAGGCTGTATTCTTTTATCTTCACCAGATTCCACTGATTCAAATCTACTCCATTGTCCTTTCAATGTATTGTCAATTTCTAAAAATCTTAGTATTAACCTTCTAGATTTCTATTTGCTGGTTTTGTATTATTTCTGATCCTTTATCTATTTTGTTTGATTGTTCTTAAATGCTCCCAAATATTCTAAATTCTTTCTTGTTTTCCTCAACCTTCCTTTCAAGGTATGTAAATATTATTCTCATTAATTCTTTTCCAGGTAGTTACAATGCCTATTTTCCTAAAAAATGTTTTCTAGCTTTGCCTCTTGGTCACTTGTTTGAGCTACTCTGTCTTATTTCTTCATATGAACAGAAACTGTGTGCTGATTTCAAGACATTGTGGTGTTGTATTTGTGTTAAGGTTGATGATTGCATACTGGTATATTCTTAGAACAGTTGGTGGGTGTGATTAGGACTTGTATTTGTGTACAATTTGCTGTTCATTGTTCGTGCCATTCAGTTAAAAATGGATTTAGTGTATGTTGGTTATTGTTGTTGATCTGGTGTTTAATAGCTGGCATTGACTCTTGCCCAGTGGGTGGGGTTGTAGATCGTACAGTTGTAGCTGGGCTGTATGAGTTCAGTTGCTATCTCTTGTCAGGTTAGGAAAGAAGAGAGAACACACACACAGAAGAGAAGGAAAAAAGATAAACTAGCGTGTAAATGGTAGTGAAAAAAGAAAATAGTAAAAAAAAAAAAAAAAGGCAGAAAACAGCAAGAAAAAGAAGACAAAATCCAAAGAGAGAAAAAAGGGAGAGGAAAATAAAATGCTAAAAAGCAGAAAAACTTAAGAGAGAAAACACAAACAAAGAAAAATACTTAAACACAATTTAGGGAGAGGAGTCAGTAAAAGGGAAAGAGACCAGAGAGTAGTAAAAAAAAAAAAAAATGTTTAAAGAAAAGGGAAAAAGACTTTAAAAGAGAAGAAGCAATAGTGATTGAGAAAGAAAAGCAGAAGGAAAAATGAAAAGGGAAATAGAAGGGATAGAAAACAAGAGAGAGAAAGGCAAGGAAAAAAGAATAAATAAGCAAAAACTGTGAGAAAAAAAAAAACAAAAACAGAACAGGTGCCAGTCTCAGAGAGGAGAAAGTTCTCTGGTCTCTTGTCACCCAAGGACCTCACATTGTGGGTGGGTAAGGGATCAGATCCACCACTTGTATGTCATTATGTTATAATGTGGAGGCTTGTGAATTGCTGTGATTTTGGAAGTTATGCCACAGGTATTTTTAATACCAGGAGGGTCACCCACGGTAGACTGGTTTCAGATGAGCTTCCAAACATAAACAGACTAGGAAAAAGAAGACACAAATTACTTCCGAATGTTTAGTCACTGAAAACTTTATGAATAGCAGAGAAACATTGTCAGATATAATGCCAATACTGAGCCCCTCAGGTTAAAAATCCCTCAAAATGCAACTGGGGAAGAGCTGCCTCCTCAAAGTAGAGCTGACCATGATGATGTGAAATGGAGTAAATCCCATGGAAGTAAAGCTCAAAGGACCTTCATTTGCTGATGGGTCACAACTCAAAATGAAGAGAAACAGCTATAAGCATGTATTAATAATCAGGGCATGGAATGCTCAAAGTATGAATCTAGGAATATTGGAAATTGTCAAAAATGAAATGGATCACATACATATCGATATTGAGCTGAAATGGACTGGTATTGGCCATTTTGCTTCTGACAACCACATGGTTTACTATGCCAGGAATGACAAACTTAAGGGGAATGGTGTTACATTCATTGTCAAAAAGAATATATCCAGATCAGTCATGAGGTACAGTGTTGTCTGTGATAGGATAATATCCATGTACCTACAGGGAAGACCAGTTAATACCACCATTACTCAAATTTACACACCAACCAATAAAGTCAGTGAGGATGAAATTAAAGAATTCTACCAATTTTTTTATCCTGAAATTGGTCAAACATGCAATCAAGATGTATTGACCATTACTGGTAACTGGAATGCAAAGGTGGGCAACAAAGAGGAAGGATGGATCAGTAGTTGGAAAATATAGCCATGGTGATAGAAATGATGTAGGAGATTGCATGATAGAATTCAGCAAAACCAACAATTTGTTAATTTCAAATACCTTCTTTAGACAGCATAAGAGACCACCATACACATGGACCTCATCAGATGGAATACATAGAAATCAAATTGACTACATCTGTGGAAAGAGATGGTAGGAAAACTCCATATCATCAGCCAAAGCAAAGCCAGGGGCAGACTGTGGAACAAACCATCAATTACTCATATGCAAATTCAAACTGAAGCTGAAGAAAATGAAACAAGTCCATGTGAGCCAAAATATGACCTTGAATATATCCTATCTGAATTTAGAGATCATCTGAAGAACAGATGTGTTACATTAAACACTGGAGACCGAGTACCGGAAGAGTTGTGGGATGACATCAAGAACATCATACAAGAAGAAAGCAAAAATTCATTAAGAAGACAAGGAATAAGGAAAAGGCCAAAATGGATATCAGAAGAAACACTGAAACTTGCTCTCCAGCATAGAGATAATAAACCAAACAGAAGAAATGTGGAGGTACAAGAGCTGAATAGAAATTTACAAAGGTCAGCTCGAGAAGATAAAGACAAATATTACAAGAAAATATGCAAAGATCTGGAGTCAGAAAACCAAAAGGGAAGAACACACTCAGCATTTGTTAACCTGGGGGAACTGAAGAAAAAAATCAAGCCTTTACTTTCATTATTGTAGGATTCTCTGGGCAAATTATTGAACGATGCAGAAAGCATCAAAAGAAGATGGAAGGAATATACGGAGTCAGCATACCAAAAGGAAATGGTTGATGTTCAACCATTTCAATAGGTAGCATATGATCAAGAGCCAATGATCCTGAAGTAAGAAGTCCAAGGTGCATAGAAGGAATTAGTAAAGAACAAGGCTCCAGGAATTGATGGAATAAAAATTGAAATCTTTCAAGAAAATGAGGTGGCATTAGAGGCACTCAGTCATCTATTCCAATAAATTTGGAAGACAAATATCTGGCCAATTGATTGGATGAGATCCATATTTGTGCCCATTCCAAAAAGGTGACCGAATGGAATGCAGAAATCATCGGACAATAACTTTGATATCCCATGTGAGTAAAGTTTAACTAAAGCTAATACAGAAATGGCTGCAAGCATACATTGATAGAGAACTTCCAGAGAATTGTGCTCATGAGGCATCTGTATGTGGTCCAAGAGGCAGTTGTTTGAACAGCACATAGGAACACTGAATTATTTAAAATTAAGAAAGGTGTGTGACAGGATTATATTATTTCACCATACTTATTCCACATGTATGCTGAGCAAATAATCCAAGACACTGGGTTATATGAAGAAAAACATGGCATCAAGATTGGAGTAAGACTCATTAACAACCTTGCTTGCTGAAAGTGAAGAGGACTTACTGATAAAGATCAAAGACCAAGCCTTTAGTGTGGATTGCATCTCAATGTAAAGAAAGCAAAAACCCTCACCACTAGACTAATAAACAACATTCTTATCGATAGAGAAATGATAGAAGTTGTCAAGGACTTCATTCTTCTTGGATCAACTATCAACACTCATGGAAGCAGCAGTCAAGAAACCAAATGACGTATTAAAATCTGCTGCACAAGATCTTTTTAAAGTGTTGAAGAGCAAAGATGTCAGCTTGAAGACTAAGGTGCACCTGACCCAAACCATAGTATTTTCAATCACCTCATATGCATGCGAAAGCTGGACAGCTAATAGTGAATAAGGAAGTTTATAGAATTGATGCATTTGAGTCATTGTGTTGGAGGAGAATATTGAAAGTACCATGGGCTACCAAAAGAACCAGCAGATCTGTATTGGAAGAAGCATACTCAGAGTGCAAAGAACAAGAGAATAAAATAGTTCCATACCTTTCTCTGTACCAATAGCTGGTATGCCTCTGTGCCACCTATTGACCTCTTGCCTTCAAAGTTACCTGTGAGAGTTCAAGATGGCCAAACTTCGTCTCTCACACTTGGAACTTATTGTCAGGAGGGACCAGTCTCTGGAGAAGGATAACATGTTTGGTAAGGTGGAGGGTCAGAGAAAAAGAGGAAGATGCCCAGCGAGATGGGTTGGCAAAGTGGCAGCTTCAATGGGCTCAAGCGTGGCAACAATAATGAGGTTGGCCCAGGACCGGGCAGTGTTTCATTCTGTTGTGCATAGGGTCGCTATGAGTCAGTACCGACTTGATGGTACCTAACAACAACAACAAGAGATCAGATAGTAATCCTCAACCATAGATAAAGTTCATGTAGCGCTAAGTCTTGTCTTTTCTGGGCACACAATCTGGAATTAGTTTGTACAGATCTCAAAGCAGCGGGGGAATCAGGGTATTTCCATCCTAGAGGGCAAGATCCCAATAGTGAGAGATCCCAATAGTCCAGGACTGGCCAGAACCAGCTCTGTGGATCTGAAACTAGCCACACCTGGTTCCAGATGCTGGGGTTCATGCTGTTAGCAGCTCCCAAGCTTTGATGTGACTTTGACAGCCCAGATAAGGGAAGCTTTCTGGGAGTATACTTGGATGGAAGCAGGCCACATCTGTGGTCACCAGGTTAATGCAAAGAACAAGAGAATAAAATAGTTCCATACCTTTCTCTGTGCCAATAACTGGTATGTCTCTGTGCCACCTACTGACCTCTTGCCTTCAGAGTTACCTGTGAGAGTTCAAGATGGCCACACTGTACCTGGCTGATCAGCACAGGGTAGCCATCTCTCTCTTTTTTCTTCTTCTCCCTAACACATCTGTTCAGGAATTTTCCCTTGTCAGGGATAACCCAAGGCTGGCCAAGACCCACCCAAACTAGGTTAATGTGGATAACTCCTCCTACTTTAATGGGGCCCATAACTGCTATGCAGTTCCAACTACCAGGAAAGCAGGAGCTTCCCTGTGGCCGGCTTTGCCTCTGGTCACCAGTGGTGTGTGGGGGACAATAAAAAAATAAATAAAACTTTAATCTCTGCAAGCCACAGGTATGTTTCTGCAATGCCAGTATGTTCTCTTGTCTCTGAAGCTGCTCACAACAGCTCAAGATGGCTGTCCCATGTCTGGTCAGCCAACACAGGTCAGCAGTCTCTCCTTTTCTTCTATGTTTCCTCAGCTCTCTTGTCTAGTAAGCCTTCAGTCTGCTTATCTATCCCTTCATCTGAAGCTCAGGGTTCCAGCACTATCATCTATCATCATTTAGTTCTCCATATCTTTGTTGTAGAAGGTGTGAACAGACTTTCTGACTAGTCTGCCATTTAACTGTCTCTAACTCTGAGAATGTTTTAAATAAAATTTTATTTTGAAATAAAATCAAGTAATACATAGATCTGTGTACACTTTGCCCAGTTTATCCCAATTGAATATCTTTAAAAACCATAGTATAATATTACAAAAAGAACACTGACATTAATACAGGCAAGACACAGAGCAATTCCACCACCACAAGGATCCTTTGTGTTGCCTTTTTATAATCATACCCTCCCTCTTCATCCACTGAAAGACACCTGGATTGTCTTCAGTTTGAAGTACTACAAATAAAGATGCTATAACATTTGTGTACTGATTTTTACTTGAACATATGTCTTCATTTTTCTGGGATAAATATTTTAAAAAGCAACTTCTAAGTTGTACAATAACTACATATTTAGAGATATAACAAACTGTCAAAATGTTTTCTGAGGTGGCTGTGGTATTTTACATACCCTTCTGCAATGTATGAGTGATCCAGTTTCTTAAGGGATTTTTTGTTTATTAGTCGTTGAGCTTTAAGATTTTTAGATATTCCTGATACTACTCTTTTGTGGCATTGAAGGATAAATACTGCACTGATATAGGCAAGTTAGGAGGTTCAAACCCACCAGCCACATGTTGGAAACCTTAAACAGGGTCGCTATGAGTCACAGTTGACTCAGTGGCACTTAACAACAACAACTTCTTGTTGTTGTGTTGTTAAGTGCCGTTGGGTCTGTTCCGACCCATAGCAACTGTGTATAGGGTTTCCAAGGAGCAGCTGGTGAGCTTGGACTGCTGCCAACCTTGTGGTTCAAACCAACTTTGCAGTCCAGTGCATTAACCCACAGTACCCCACCAGGACTGTCCTAACCAGTGCCAAATTTCTATCATCTTTAACAGAAGCTCACTATTGCTTAAATAATGGTTCCTCCTTTTCACTTCACTAACCTGACGATCCCTAGTGAACTGGGTTTTCTACATATTTGCCTATTCTTGTCATTTCAAATAAATGATTATGTTGTTGATGGGTGCCCTTGAATCAGTTCCGACTCATAGCAATGTTATGCATGATAGAACAAAACATTGCTCTGTCCCACACTATTGTCACAATTGCTGTTAAGTTTTAGTCCATTGCTGCTGTCACTGTGCCAATCCATTTCCCTGGGGGTCTTCCTCTTTTTTGCTAACCTTTACTTTACCTAGCCTGAAGTCCATCTCCAAGGACTGGTTCCTCCTGAAAATATGTTACAAATATGAGTATGAACTCACAACATCGTGATTTCTAAGGAGCATTCTGGCTGTACATCTTCCAGCACAGATTTGTTTGTTCTTCTAGTAGTTCATATTGTTTTTAATATTTTTTTCAACACCATAATTCAAATGCATCACCTCTTCTATGCCTCCCTTCTTTACTGTCCAACATCATATGCATTTGAAGCTATTGAAAATAACGTGGTTTCGGTCAGGTGCACCTTAGTCCTCAAACTGATATTTTTGCTCATGAACACTTTAAAGTGGTCTTGTACAGCAGATTTGCCTAATGCAATATATCTTTTGGTTTCTTGATTCCTGCTTTCATGAGTGTTGATGGTGCATCCAAGCAAAATTAAGTCTTTCAGAGCTTAAATCTTTGCTCCATTTATCATAATGTTATTAATTGGTTCAATTGTTAGGATTTTTGTTTTCTTTACATTAAGGTGCAATTCATACCGAAAGCTGTCATTTTTAATCTTCATCAGTAAGTATATTAAGTCTGCTTCACTTTCAGCAAGCAAGATTGTATCATTTGTATATTGCAGGTTGTTAATGAGTCTTCCTCCAATCTTGATGCCATGTTCTTCTTCATATAATTCAGTTTCTCACGTTATTTGCTCACTGTACAGATTGAATAAATATTGTGACAGAACACAAGCCTGGTGCACACCTTTCTTAATTTTGAACCATTCAATTTCCCCTTGTTCTGTTCAAACAACTGTCTTTGAACAGAACAAATAGGTTCCTCATGAGCACAATCAAGTGTTCCAAAATACTCATTCTCCTCAATGTGGTCCATAGCTTGTCATGATACACACAGTCAAAGGGCTTTGCATTTTTACATATTTTGAAGATTTACATATTTCTGGTATTTTCTGCTTTCAGTTAAGATCCATTTGACATCAGCAATGATACCCCTTATTCCTCATCCTTGTTTGAATCTGGCTTGAGCCTTTGGCAGTTCCCTGTCAATGTACTGTTGAGACCACTTCTGAATTACCATCAGCAACATTTTGCTTGCATATGATATTAATGGTATTTATTGTTTGATGATTCTTGCATTCCATCGAGGCACCTCTCTTTGGAATACACACACACAGTGAGTGCCTATAGTGATGCATCAGTTTGTTGTAAGATTTCAATTTGTTTTCCATAAATTCCCAGAGAATTGTTCTTTGCCAATACCTTGGATTTCTTCCTTCAGTATCACTGTCTCTTGATGATTGAAATGATTGAACATCGACCATTTCTTTTGGTAAAATGACTTTGTATATTCCTTTCATCTTCTTTTGTGCTTTCTGCATCATTCAATATTTTGCCTAGAGAGTTCTTCAATATTAAAAATAGAGACTTGAATTTTTTTCTTCAATTCTTTCAGCTTGAGAAATGCTGAGTGTGTTCATCACTTTTGGCTTTCTAACTCCAGGTTTCTACACATTTAAATACTTGACTTAGTCATCTCAAGCTGTGCTTTGAAGTTTTCTGTTCAGCATTTTTACTTCTACTGGAGAGCAAGTTTCAGAGTCTCTTCTGACATCCATTTTGGTCTTTTCCTTCTTTCTTGTCTTCTTAATGCTTTTTGCTTTCGTTCAGTATGATGTTGTTGGTGTCATCCCACAACTTTTCTGGTCTTCATTCATTAGTATATAATTCATCAAATCTGCTCTTGAAATTATCTCTAAACCCAGGTGGAATACAATCAAAGTCAAATTTTGGTTCTCATTTACTAGCTTTGATTTTCTTCAGTTTCAACCTGAATTTCATATGAGCAATTGATCGTCTGTTCCACAGTCTGCCCATGGCCTTGTTTTGGGTGATGATATGGAGCTTTTCTCCCATCTATTCCCACAGATGTAGTCAATTTGATTTCTGTGTATTCCATCTAGTGAGGTCCATTTGTATAGTCATATTTGATAGTGGTTACGAGTGGGGCTGCCAACCTCAAGGTCAACCGTTTGAAACTACCAGTGGTTCCATGGGGGAAAGATGAGGCATTCTGCTCTCATAAAGATTTACAGCCTCAGAAACCCTGTGCAGGACACTATGAGTTGGAACTGACTCCATGGTACTTAAAAACAACAAAAAAAGTATTTATGAGGAACAAGTCATTGATGTTGCAAAATTCTATCATGTGGCCTCCAGTATCATTTCTATCACCAGGCCTGTATTTCCCAAGTACTGATCATTCCTTGTTGTTTCCAACCTTTTCATTCCAATCATCAACAATTACCAAATGACCTCAGTTGCATGTTTGATCAATTTCAGACTGAGCAAGTTGGTAGAATTCTTCACTTTCATCATCACTTACTTCAATGGTTGGTGAGCAAATTTGAATAATAGTAGTATTAACTGATCTGCGTTGTAGGCAAATGGATATTTTTGTATCACATTATACTTATTCCTATTGCATTACAATTCAAGATATATCTTGGAATGTTCTTTTTGATAATGAATGTGATGTAATTCTTCCTCAATTTGTCATTCCTGACATAGTAAATCATATGACTGTCCAAGTCAAGATGGCCAATACCAGTCCATTTCAGCTCACTAATGCCTAGCATATCAACTTTTGTATATTCCATTTCATTTTTGACAACTTCCAATTTCCCTAGATTCATACTTTGTACATTCCAGATGCTTACAACTTTTCCTTCTCATTTTAAGTTGTGCCTAATCACCAAATGAAGGTCTGCAAAGCTTTACTCAAAGCCGTTGGATCATGGCTTTGAGGCAGGGTCCAACCAACAGACCCACAAGCGCAGCCCTAAGTGTCTCATTACAACCCTGTCGCCCCTGCTGCGCTTCTGCCTCTTGACTGAAGTGACATCTGAGGACGGAAATCCCACATTTGAGCCGGACTTAAGGGCCTTAGCATAAGGAGATTCGTGTTTAACAGCGACCAGACAACCGCCACTCCTCTGTCTGTTGTGCTGTGGTGGTTTGAATTTCTGTGATTCTGAGGGCTATGCCACCGGTATTTTAAATAACCAACAGGGTAACCCATGGTGGACAGGTTTCAGATGAGCTTCCAAACAAAGACAGACTAGGAAGAAAGAGTGACAAACTACTTCTGAATCGCTAGTCACTGAAAACTCTATAAATAGCAGAGAAACACTGTCAGATACAGGACTGGAAGGTGGGAAGGCACTCAGAAT
>NW_006408549.1:21039564-21049352 GCF_000296735.1 Chrysochloris asiatica | reverse complement strand
CCAACACCAGTCCATTTTAGATCACTAATGCCTAAGATATTGATGTTTATGCATTCCATTTCATTTTGACAACTTCCAGTTTTCCCACATTCATACTTCGTACATTCCATGTTCTGATTTTCAATGAATGTTTACAGCTGTTTCTCTTCATTTTGTGTTGTGCCCCATCAGCAAATGAAGGTCCACGGGCTTTACTCCATTAGCGCCCTCACAGTCAACTCTACTTTGAGGAGGCAGCTTTTCCCCTTCCTCCTTCTTAATCTGGAAGCTCAGCTGAAACCTGTCCACCATGGGTATAACCTGATGTCATTGAAAATATTGGTATCACACTTTCTAACATTACAGCAACACCCAAGTCACCATAGGATGACAAACTGACAGATGCGTGGTGAAAAAATTATAATTTGGTGAAATTTGCAGGGCAAATTGGTTTTCCATTCAATAATGCCTATACGCTTTATTTTGTGACATTGATTACAATCTCCGCAATGTAATAACACTCTTCCTACTTCCTCCCTCTATTTACCATTTCCATTCATTCTTTTCCCAAGCCTTTCTGCCCTCTGAGCTTTATTCCTGGGCAGATGCTTTTAGTGTCATATGTTTGGTTGCTCTAAGGAGTGTGAACCACCCTGATGTTATTGTTTGCCTCATCAGCTTGTCTACTTTTGACTGAAAGTTGAGCCAGTGGTGAGTTCACTTCCAGGCCTGAATGGAGACTAAGGGCCATAGTCTTAGGGGTCCCACCAGTCACTATCGGACTGATCATTATTAACTTGAGTTTTGTACCACAGTTCTCTCCCACTCTATCCATGACCTACTATTGAGATTCCTTTCAAAGCAACCAGCAGTGGTAGCTGAGCACCATCTAGTTCTGGTCTCAGGGTCATGGATGCTGGTGTTTGTGTGGTTCTTTAGTCCTTTGAACTATTTATTTCCATGTGTCTTTGGTTTGTTTCACTCTCTTAGCTCAGGGCAGGTGAGACCAGTCGTGGCACCTTTTGATGACCACTCAGAAGCTTTAAGATCCCAGTGGCTAGTCACCAACGTAGGGTGAAGAACATTCTTTTTGTGGACTATGTGATGCTGTGTGACCTTCATGTCCCCTAGACTGTGGTCCTGAGCACCCAGATCCAAGGACTCATTCCCTCAAGATGTTTGGTTATTGTTAAGTAGTTTGCAGAACTTTTCCCCCTGTATTCTTTACTATATTCATGGACACACTTCCAGTACATAGCAGAAATATTCTATCACACATATATATATATTCCTGGTTATAGTTCCAGTTGCCTTTCCACACTTGTTGTACTTGTTTCTTTTAATCCATGTATCTACCTGTAGACTGCCATTACAGAATTGTGGATGCAATAGTATTTATCTTTGTTGCCTTATGTTGGTTTTTTTTACTTGAGCATTTTGTTCTGACCTCCCCCTGTTGCACACTTCCTTTCCTTGTTGTTGTTAGGTACCATCGAGTCGGTACCAACTCATAGTGACCCTAAGCACAAAAAGGACGAAACACTGCCCGGTCCTGGGCTAACCTCACAATTATTGCCATGCTTGAGCCCATTGATGCTGCCACTTTGTCAGTCCATCTCACTGGGTGTCTTCCTCTTTTTCCTAGGCTATAAAATTTTATGGGAGTAGAGAACTTTGTGTTTATCCTATTAGCATGTGTTAAGACTTCATGTCTCTTTATGATTGAGCATGTATATGCCATATTTTGTTTATTCAGTCATCTATTGATAGACATTCAGTTGTTTTCACTTATTGGCTATTGTGAATAGTGTAATAATGAACATGAGATCTTTTGCAGAGTAAATATTTTGAATCTCATAAGGTCTAGTTTACCAATCCCTGATAGCATAGTGGATTATGTGCTGAGCTGCCAACTTCAAGGTCAGCTATTTGAATCTACCAGCCACTCTGTGGGAGAAAGCCTTATAGCCTTAGAAATCTTATACAGGGTCCTTATGAGTCAGAAATGAGTCAACGGCATGCAGCAGTAGTTTATCATTTTTTCCTTTTTACATGTCACCCTCTTATATGGGGTAAGAACTGTTTTTCTAACTCTAGATCTCTTCCTATGTTTTTTCCCCCTAAGCTTCTATATTTTTCTAAATCTTTTTTTTTAAACTTTTTATTGTGAATTTAGTGAAGGTTTTCAGGGCAGATAATCAGTTTTACATCCAACAAATCATATACCTTGCTTCATTTCAATGATTGCCATCTCTTCCATGTGTTAAGAGTTAACAGTATTTACCTCTATTCACTTGATCACATTCCTGGGTCTCCCGTTACCATTATCTTTCCTCTGCTAACCTCTTCCCTCTTGTTGAACACTGCCTGCCCTCTCACCCATGCCAATATGTGCTACTCTCTGGTCCATAAATAGAAATGTTCTTTTCGATGATGAATGTAATGCCAGTCATTTTCAATATGGCATTCCTGGCATTATAAACCATATGACTGTACACTCAAAATGACCAATACCAGTCCATTTTAGCTATCAACTGCTCCACAGGATAAAGATGAGATTTTCTGCTCCTGTAAAGATTAACAGTCTCAGAACGCCTATACAGGGTTGCTGAGTCAGAATCAACTCCAAGGCACATAACCATCAGCCACCAAAGTCTAGGATATTGATCGTTATGTGTTCCATTTCATTTTTGACAACTTTTAGTCTTCCTAGATTCGTATTTCATACATTCCATGTTATGATTATTAATGGGTGTTTGTAGCTGTTTCTTCTTATTTGAGTTGTGCCCCATTAGCAAAAACAGATCCTGAAAGCTTTGCTCCATTCATGTCATTGTGGTCAACTCTACTTTGAGGAGGCAGCTCTTCCCCAGTCATATTTTGAGTGTCTTCCAACATGAAGTGCTTATCTTCCGGCACTATATCTCACAAAGCTCTGCTGCTATTCATAAGGTTTTTATCTTCTGGCACTGTATCTGGCAATGTTTTACAGCTATTCATAAGGTTTTCAGTGGCTAACCATTCAGAAGTCATTTGCCTGTCCTTTTCATAGCTTGTCTTAGTCTGGAAACTCCACTGAAACCTGTCCATTATGGGTGACCCTGCTGGTATTTAAAATACCAGTGGCATAGCTTCCAGCATTGCAGCAACATGCAAGTTACCACAGTAGGAAAAACTGACAGATGTATGATTTTGAGTGAAGTTAATCAAGCATAAAGGGTCAAATATTGTATGAGACCACTTTTTCAAAAAGTCAAGAGGTTTTTACACTAAAAGAAACATTCTTTGATGGTTATCAGTATAGAGGGTTATCAGTATATAGATGGTTATCAGTATTATTGGCCAGAGGGTAGACACATATTACCTTGGATGAAGAGGAAGGTGATATATAATAATAGGGAGTTCAGTCAAAAATTATGAAGGCAAGGGAAGACACAGGGCAGAGTGCCAAGTGTTAGAAGTAAATAATGTTATCTACTACAGAAATGGCATGGAGGCCAGGTCTGATCTCCCCTGGCTTCATAATGGGAGAGGAGAATCAAACTCAAAATCAGACCAAGGCCCATTCCTTTGATGTGGAGAACAGACATGCCTGTACCCTCTAGTCTTCTTTACCCTATTCTGTAACCAGCCATTCCTCCCACAGCATCTTTACTCCTCTGTAGGGTTCAATAATGGCCACACAAAACTCATAAACAATATTCACAATTATGGGACATGAACAGGATCAGAAACAACTCAGGATGCAGCAGTTTTCCTATCAGGAATTGCCATTCTGTAGGCATACCTCCCTCTTGGATTTGGCCTTTCTACTATGTGTCCCCTCAGCCTCTCTCTTCTGGGAAAAGCATTACAAACCTCCTATAGCCAGTCTGTAAATACCCTAAGGGCACATTATACAAGCCAGTCTTACACCCACAAGCACTCAGCTTTACTCAGTCCATGGGCTTGGAAGTCCACAGTTACTCTGTCTCTCCACACTGCTGCCATTGCTTTCATGTTTCCAGGCAGGAATCTTACACTCTGACCATGCTCTTCTGTCTTGAGGGTCCTGGGACTGCCTGTTTCTGCTTCTGAAATGGCTCCTTTTAAACCTATTGGGATGGCAAAACTAACCAATCCTGGTGCTGGAGTCCTATACATCCTATTTAAATGTCCCATCTAATCATTTGATGAGAGTTAATAAGATGTTGGATAGAAAAGTTATATCAAGTAAATTCATGGTACTACAATACATAAGGACTCCTGGTATGGTCCTGTAGGATTGACACTGTACGGAAAACCATGAGGTCAGTAGTTCAAACTCACTAGCTGCTCCTTGGAAACCCTGTAAAGGGTCCCTATGAGTTGGAATTGATGACACAATTTTGCAATAATGGTGATCTATGAGAAGTTATATGAATAGACACACAGGCTGAGCAGATGTGAGAAGGCGAGAAGGAGTACATGCACAAATATATACGTTTGATGGAGAATATGTAAACCTGGGTATTTTATTGTGAATTGAATGATAGTTTACATAGGAGAACATCAGTTTTGCACTCAATCTATTGTATTTTTATGTATACAAAAACAAGCAGGAATATATAATGGTTTAGACAACCAAAGGGTACATTCTACAAGCTTGCCTCCTGGCTGCCAATACACAGCCTTTCTCTTTCCATGGGTCTAGAGTCCTCAGCTGCTCTACTCTCCATGCCATAATCTCTGCCTCCATCTCTGGTGTTGCTGCTTCTCTGGATAGGGTCCCACATTCTACTCATGCTCTTCTCTCTTGATGGTCCTGGGGTCCTGTGTTCCTGGAATGTAAGGTTAACTATTCTTCCCTTTTTGTTACCCATCTTCTACCTTTACAGTTGTGACATTCTCAATTAGTCATGACAACAATTACTCACTATTGAATCAAATGAGTCCTATCCCTATCTTCTTTCACCAGACCCTTCTAAACAAGATGAAAACTATTCAGTGGAGATTTTACCTTAACCCACACACTCTGTAACTAGAAACCCTTTGAAAACTTGTAAGCCAGCCACTTTTATAGCCCCTCTACCCCACAATTTTAGGAAGCCAATGTTTAAGCTGCATGACCTTTTCAACCCTATGTACAGAGGGAATAGGTTTGATCCTTGATGTGAAGACCCCTTCCCTGTCAGGTGGTATTTTGAGCTATTACATTCATAAGTATCAAGTTCATCAAATTGTAGCAATTTACACTTGCTTCTTTTATCAAATTTCTTTATCTTCCTCTAACTGAGTTCTGATCACCAATCTTTCTAAAACTTTTGTAGTTTATGTTTTACATTTCAGTGCATAATTCATTTTGAGTTAATATTTGTATAATGTATAAGATTTAGGTCAAGACATATTGTTTTTTTTTTTAACCAATGAATATCCAATTACTTGAGAATCATTTGCTAAATGGGTATATATTTTGCAAATATTTTCTTCCAATCTGTGATTTTCCTTTTCATTTTTTTAAGTGAGTACTTTGCATTGCAAATATTTTTAACTTAGATGAATTCCAATCTATTGATTGTTTACTTTAGACTTAAAAGAGAACATATCCTAACCTAAAAACTTTTGGATGCTAAGCAAAGGTATATCATATTGCTACCAAAGAAACCTACTTTAATAAAAGCAGTACAACACTGCCCTTATCCATTTTGTTAAGAGATACATTTTCAATTGCATCTAATTCATTGTATTTAATAACAAATTTTCAAAACTGTGTTATATGTTTGTGTTTGAGTGTGATCTTTGAGGCAGTCTAGATGTGTGATTAAGCTCACAGAAAGTCTGCTTAAATTTGAATCCTGGCTATGCATTAACTAGTAGCTTTGCTTCTGTTTCTTTAACTATAATGAAAATCATAATATTACTAACTTCAAAGAATTGCTGGAGAGTAAATGAGCTAACATTTATGAAGTTCTTAGAGTCTGACACCAAGTACTATATGTTTTGCAAGAAAACACTTGCAAATAATGTGTACATGCATATAACATGCATACTGAGTATACAATATTAATGTTAGAGAGTTGCAAGACTTGCTAAAATTGTATAATGAGTTTATTATTTGCTTAAAAATATGTAATGTGTTGATTAAGTGTTAACTACCCTTTTTATTATTATTATATCATCATTATCAGAAATCATTATAATAACAAAACAAAAAATTATTTAAAACCACAAAGACTCTTTTGTTATATGTGTATGTGCCTGTACGTACTGAAAAAATAATATCATTAAAATACACACACATACACAAAAGAGAACATAAGGAAACATTGGGAATTCATGAATATGTTCATTAACTTGTGTGGTAAAGGTTTCACAGATGCATATGAATATCAAAGTTCAGGAAATTTTACAATTAAGGTGTGTACAGTTTGCTATGTATCAATTATACACCATAAAGACTATATTATCAGGACACATTAACCCACAGTGCCACACCAGGACTGCATATATATATGTGTGTGTGTGTGTGTATATATATATACACACACACACACACATATATATATGCAGTCCTGGTGTGGCACTGTGGGTTAATGTGCCAAACTGCAAAGTCATTTGAACTGCAAGGTCAACGGTTTAAGCTCACCATCTGCTCCTCGGAAACCCTATACAGGGTTGCTATGGGTCAGAACTGACTTGATGACACTTAACAACTGCATATATATATGTGTGTGTGTGTGTGTGTGTGTGTGTGTGTGTTCTAATTTACTGGACTTTTTCCCAACTGTTGGTTGATGCTTGACATTCCACTTACATTAATTCTTAACCTTGTTTCTGCCACAATTGCTTTTCAAAATCTGATGAATGTTGTGAGGCAAATTCTCAGAAAAAAAATTCCCATAATGTACACTCACACTAAATGTTGCATATAATTTCAGGATATTCACAGAAACTTGCTTTATCCTAGAGCTTTTGTACCTGTCAAAGTCATGATCAGACTGAGAATCTCAATTTACTGCAATCAAAGCTAGAAAGGAAAGAGCTTTACAGAGCTGTACATTCGTATTTTGGGTGTTGACTGGAGGGATTTACATGGTACCATAGATAAATTTTTCTCTTTATTTAAAGGGAGGATTTAACTCAGTAGAATCAGCTTTCTTCTAATCCTTAATAGTAAGGGCATCTTTTTTTTTTTTTTAGTAGACCTGATTTTTGTGTCTGTATGTGTGTGTGCACTTGCTTGTTGGGTATTATCCTATTTTTCTTTTGAAACAGAGTTTAACTTAGACTTAATTTTGAAAATCTAATGCTCTGAATTTTATACCATTCTTTCACTTGCTGAGAATTTCTTATTCATTAAAACACTAACTATCAATAATTAAGACGGTAACTAAGTGATTACTCAATTTAAAAAAGCAGAATTATAATTCTTCATGAGTTTGGCCCAAAATCGGGCAGTGTTTCATTCTGCTGTGCAGAAGGTCACTATGCATTGGTACTGACTCGATGGCACCTAACAACAACAACAATTCTTAAATATGCTCCTTAGAAGAATTGATGGCAAGACTTTACCCCAGTTACTTTGGAAATGTCATCAGGAGAATGACAACATGCTTGGTGAAGAAGAGAGTCAATGATAACGAGGAAGACTCTCAATGAGATGGCTGACACAGTGGCTACAACAATGGACTCAAATAAACAGCAATTGTGAGGACAGTACAAGACTGGGCAGTGTTTCCTTCTGTTGCACATGCATTGCTATGAGTGGGAACTAACTAGAAAATACCTAACAACATATTTATTGTATGAAACACATGCAACTCTCTATTAATGAAACTACTGGACTATCTTCCTTAGGCTGCTGACTGCCAGAAATGCTTTCACTAATGTGGCCTAGAAGCTTAATTTAAAGGAACTCTATTTGTGTGTATATGTGTGTGTATATGTTCAAAATCTAAACATGAGTTTACCCAAACATTTTCAGGCATAAATTATGGAAATAATGTTTATATCCACATGCCAAACATCCCTTCAGAGTATCACACTATTTAATAAGCCTCAAAATAACTCTCTGAGGGCGAAGTACAATAGCACTGTTTGCCAAAGGAACAAAAGAGAGAAAGAGGATATTGCTCTGAAGAGAAGATAGATAGATCTCTTGGTAAACTACAGCTTGTGGTGCAAGTTCATAAATTTAAAATTCCTGGGAAAAGAAAGAAGAAAAAAGAATCGACTCTTGAGAAAGCTTTAATGTTAGCTTTGATCTCAAATATAAGAAGTTATTAGTGGGAAGTGAGTGTTTAGTTCACTAAAGCTTCTACATGATATGCTATGAGCTGTTGATGGGGGTTTTATTTTTTGTCTTTTAAACAAAAAGTTAAGTAACAGGTAATAGATGGTTTTATGTTGTAACTTAAAAGAATTCTCCCAAGTTTTTGAAGCAGCTGTGAAGACATATATTATTGGCATGTCACAAGACAATAAAAAAAAAAAAAAAGGTTTTTAGCTTTATATGCTTTGGTGGCAGAAAGCTAGAGTCTGGTTTGTACTTCCAGCTCTGTGCAACCACAGTGTTATAATATTAGGCAAATTCATTTGCTCTCTCTGGGTCACAGCTTGTCGACTTATAAAATGACTGGACGAATGAAATAGTGTCTACCATTCCTTCTGTCTACCATGACCTGCTCATTAAGGCAAGTGTTACAAATGTGTCTTATGCCTTTAAGTGGAATTTGTAGCTGAGTTGGAACAAGTGCATATGGTTTGTATATAGCTTTGCTGTGATGAAAGAAAGCAACCATTTTAAAACTGCATGTATGGCAAATGAAGGTGATTGTGGTGAAAATTTTCTTGCTAGTAGAGTTGGTTTGATGATCTGTAGTGGTTCAGAAGGCTGCTAATGGCAAGGCAGGTGGTGCAAATCCATCAGCCACTCTTCAGGGGAAAGATGGGACTGTCTGCTATACAGTCTTGGAACCCCTAAGCAGCAGTTCCACTCTGTTCTAAAGAGTCGCTATGAGTCGGTATCCATTCAGTGGCAGTAGGCTGGAGTTGGTATTGCTGTTGTCAAATGCCATTGAGTTAGTTCTGACTCATAGGGACCCTGTATAGGGTTTCTCAGGCTATACATGTTTTCAGGAACAGAAAACCTCTTTCTCCAATGGAGCGGCCGGTGGACTCAAAACACCAACCTTGAGGTTCACAATCCAGAGTTTATTGTACAGCGCCAGCATGCCTCTTAATAGTTTGAGGGTTGGGTTGTAGTTGTTAAGTGCAGATGAGTCAGTTGTGACTCATAGTGACCCTGAATACAGTTTCCAACGAGCAGCTGGTGAGTTTGAATTGCCCACCTTATGGCTAGCAGTCAAGTGCGTACCTTACAGTGTCACACCAGGGGTTTGGTTAGGGATTTGTGTAATCTTTTCAAAGTGAGGGCCACAGTAAAATTCAACAATGATGTCTAAGATTTCTCCACCTCAGTAACCCCCAGTCAGAGTCTCTGTGATGGCAGATGGCACAGAATTACAGTTATTAGAGATTCAAATGTGGTTCAGTTGGATGTAGATTCTGAAGTGAACCATGTGGTTGGATCCTTGAATCCAAAAGCAGTTGATCACAAGGAGCCTGTATTTTTTGGTGGTGTTCCAGAGTCTCTACTGACACCACACTTGGCCCCCAGCAAGCCCTTCACAGGCTGCATTTGTCACTTGATGTTCAATCAGTGAGCTTCAGTAAAGCAGCCCTGGCCAGTGGCACTATTAGCATCAACTCTTATCCCACAGCCTAATGCAGTGGACCAGACTTGCCCAGGGATACAGTTCTTTAGAACACTGAAATAAACACAAAATCAG
>NW_006408549.1:21034929-21036609 GCF_000296735.1 Chrysochloris asiatica | reverse complement strand
CCATTTTGCTTGGATCCAAAATTAACATTCATGGAAGCAACAATCAAGAAATCAAATGATGTATTGCATTAGGCAAATCTGTTGCAAACGATATCTTAAAAGTTTTCTAGAGCAAAGATGTCACTGAGAGGACTAAGGTGCACCTGATACAAGCCACGCATTTTCAGTTGCCTCATTATTGTTATTGCTGTAACCAGGAAAACAGTTCTTTATCATCTGCTGCTGATGTAGCCAATATTCAGAGAAAGGACTCTGAGCAAAGAGCAAAGTGTTTATTGATTATCAATACCCAAGAGAACAGAGAAGCAGAAATCTCCCACATCTGTCTCTACAAGGCAAAAGGGAAGGAAGGATTTATAGAGCTCTTTGGCATATGGTAGTAGCCTAGGAAACTTCCAAAACTTTTTTTGTTGTTTTGTTTATCTCAAGTTTCGGTAACTGTTCTATACATGTTGTCTCTAACAGGCACTTCCTGGGATAGTCCTTATAATGGGCATTAGCTATCAATTAAGAGAAGAAATCATTTATCTCCAAGAAAAGAGGTTAAATGTGGGGTAGTAATTGACTTTGGCAGGTAGTTAGAGAAGAAATTATATTTTAACTATAGCTGCTATGACTGTCTGGATTTCATTTTACTTTGGCCATGCTAAAACTTTTCTGGTATACTTAGTTTCTCACTGCAACATTTAACTGTTAAGTTTTGTTGAATCAGTTCTAATTCATAGTGACCCTGTATATGGCTTCCAAGGTTTTAAATCTTTGTGGGATCAGAAAGCCTCATCTTTCTCCTGCGAAGTGACTGGTGGACTCAAACCATCAACCACGAGGTTCACAGTCTGCTGCTTATCCTATACAGCCAGCATGCTCCAACGCATAGGAAAGTTGAACAATGAATAGAAGACCAGAGAAGAATAGATGCATTTGAATTATGGTGTTGTCAAAGAATAAAAGATCAAATGGATGTCAGAAGAGACACTGAAACTTGCTCTCCAGCAAGAGATGTTAAAGCAAATGGAAGAAATGAGGAGGTACAAGAACTGAACAGAAAATTTCAAAGATCAGCTCAAGAGGATAAAGCCAAATATTACAACAAAATGTGCAAAGACCTGGAGTCAGAAATCCAAAAGCGAAGAACATGCTCAGCATTTCTCAAGCTGGAGGAACTGAAGAAAAAATTCAAGCCTCAACTTTCATTATTGAAAGATTCTCTGGCAAATTATTGAATGATGCAGAGAGCATCAAAACAGATAGAAGGAATACACAGAGTCACTGTACCAAAAGGAAATGACTGATGTTCAACCATTTCAAGAGGTATCATATGATCAAGAACCAATGATACTGAAGGAAGAAATCCAAGGTGCATTGAAGGAATTGGCAAAGAACAAGGCACCAAGAATTGGAGTAAAAATTGAAATCTTTCAAGAAAGTGAGACAGCACAGGAGGCAATCACTCATCTCTGCCAAGACATTTGGAAGACAACTATCTGGCTAACTGATTGGAAGGGATTCATATTTGTTCCCTTCCCAAAGAGAGGTGACCCAGTGGATTTCAGAAATCATCAGACAATATCTTTGATATCCTGTGTGAGTAAAGTTTTACTAAAAGTAATACCTGCAAGCATACGTTGAGAGAGAACTTCCAGAGGTTCAAACCAGATTCAGAAGAGGCTGTGGAACAAG
>NW_006408549.1:21030334-21034020 GCF_000296735.1 Chrysochloris asiatica | reverse complement strand
AAGATGGCCAAACTTCATCTCTCATACTTCAGACATATCATCAGAAGAGACCAGTCCCTGGAGAAGGATATCATGTTTGGTAAGGTGGAGGGTCATAGAAAAAGAGAAAGACCCCCAACGAGATGTATTGGCCAAGTGGCAGCATCAGTGGGCTCACGCATGGCAACAATAGTGAAGTTGGCCCAGGTTCGGACGGTGTTTCATTTTGCTGTGCATAAGGTCACTATGAGTTGGCATCTACTCGATGGCACCTAACAACAACAAGTGGACTGCCAGAGAACATATAAATCTTTCTTGGAAGAAGTACAGTCAGAATGATCCTTAGCAGCAACAATGGTGAGACTTATCTCTCATACTTTGAACATATTTTCAGGAGAGATCCATCCCTGGAGATGGATATTATGGTTCGTGAAGTTGTGCTTCAACATAAAAGAAGAAGACTCCTAATGAGATAGATTGACACGGGGGTACCAAAGATGGCTTAAACATAACCCCAGTTGTGATGACAGAGCAGGGTCACACAGTGTTTCATTTTGTTGTGTATGGGGTTACTCTGAAGTGACTCAATGGCACCTAATAACAACAATAACAATACAAAATCAGGAAACCTGGTGGCACAGTGATTGGATCCTTGGCTGCTAGCATTAAGGTGAATGGTTCCAATCTACAAGCCACACTATTTGGAAGAACATTACAACAATGGAAACCCTATAGGGCTATTCTACTCTGTTCTATTCTGCCTTGTAGGGCTGCTATGAGTCAGTGTCAATTCAATGACAATGATTTTTAATCAATAATCACACTCTAGAACACACATGTAAAATCTTAGCCCTGAGAAAAAGGAAACATAAGAACTACATAAAAAGAGTTAAATTATATGATGGTTCATTCAATAGATATTGTCGGAATTAAGCATGTAAAATGCACAAGTATTGTGTTCAGTCAACTTTTAATATTTAATAATTATAGATTTCTAAGAATAATTTTTATCAGACTGACATGTTATACATAGTCTTCTTTCTTTTATTGATAAAGAAATCATTTCCTATTCTTTAGGCAAATATCACAAGGGTAATGGGAAAATATTTTAGATGGTCTTTATCAGAAATACATACACACATATACAAACTTAAGGAAACTTTTAAAAAAGTTCATGGAAAATGGATTTAAAATGTAATGGATTTTTAAAATAAACTCTTTAAAAACCCCGTATATAGAGATACAGATATACAGGTAGCTCGATGGATAAATGGATGGACAGATAGGTAGTCAAACCACATGGACGAAAGGTTTGCTGTAGATACTGGAACATAGCCTACTTGCATCAAGTAGAAAAAGGCAAACCCATGAAAAAAACAGTGCTATTATTTTCCTGGTGTGGCACTGTGGGTTAATGCAACAGAACGCAAAGCCGTTTGAACTGCAAGGTCTGCAGTTCAAGCTCACCAGCTGCTCCTCTAAAACCCTATACAGGGTCGCTGTGGGTTGGAACTAACTTGACAGAACTTAACAACAACAACAGTTATTGTTAAGTGCCATCAAGTTGGTTCCAACTCATAAAGACCCTGTATAGAGTTTCTGAGGAGCAGCTTGCGAATGTGAACTGCCAATATTTTGGTTAGCAGTTCAGTGTTAATCCTATAGTGCCACACCAGGAATCCAAATAAGCCATGTTGTTGTTGTTGTTAGGTGCTGTTGAGTCGATTCCCATCCACAGCGACCCTATACAGTGTTTCTAAGGAGCAGGTGGTGAGCTTGAACCACCCACCTTGCAATTTTGCAATCTGATGCATTAGCCCACAGCACCACACCAGGACTGCATAGCTGGATAAAAATTGTATGGCACTTGTCATCAGAAGGTAGTTTGTTTTTCTGTTTCACAAGAGTCTTTTTTTCCTTTTGAGAAAATATATGCAATTGCCAGACAATCTAACAAGAAATATTCCTATTCCTACAGCAGTCTCATTATCTTTTCTAGTTCATTTCCTGTTCTTTGCAGCCTGTAGGGATATGGCAGAGTAGGAGGGAAGTGAAAAGTATTCATGTCAATATGGCTCCATGAGTAATCACCTTGCAGATCAACTCCTGTAGCACTGAAGGAGTGAGTCAGATTCTTACTTTGCTATTCAGAGAGTCTTTTTCCACTCTGGAGCTACTGGTTTACTACTCTTAAAATGCTTCCATATCTGGGTATTTATTGTACTATTGTGGAAAATGAAATGAATAGATCATGGAATTTTTTCAAGATGTTTGTGAAGCCTGCTTGTATTGTCAATACATATTTTGTAAATAGTTCCCTTTTTTCAATGAAATTGATTTTTAAGGCAGATGGAATTTTACTAACCAGTCTCATTTATCAAAAATAGGACTTAAACATAACAATATGTATAAAGAAAACAGTACAGTATTATTTAATTCCCACGAAAGATGAGGCTTTCTGCTCCCGTAAAGATTTACAGCCTCGGAAACCCTATACAGGGTCTCTATGAGTTGGAATTGACTCCACCGCACATAACCACCAAACAGACCCGGGAGTCCTGGGGTGGCGCTGTGGGTTAATGTGCTGGACTGCAAAGCCAGTTTGAACCTCAAGGTCGGCGCTTCAAGCTCACCAGTTGATTCTTGAAAACCTTATATAGGGTCGCTATGGATCCGAACAGACTCCACAGCACTTAACAACAAAGACTCCTTAGGAGTCTGGTGTTGCGCTGTGGGTTAATGTGCTGGACTGCAAGGTTGTTTTGAACTGCCTTTCAAGCTCACCAGCAGCTCCTCAGAAACCCTAAAGAGGTCTCTATGAGTCAGAACCAACTTGATGGTACTTAACAACAACAACAACAGTAGGAAATACTAGCAGTCCTGGGTTACAAATGTCTGATTTATGGACAACACCTACTTGCCCTTTAATGTTATGTGAATTTACTCTCACTTTGAAAAGATAATACTAATCTCTAACCCAACACCTAGTGTGGTGCTGTATATTGCAAATGGATAACACACTTAGTTACTAACCAAAAGGTTAGAGGTCCGAGTCTACCCAGACAGTCATTAGAAGAAAGACCTGGTGATCTAGCTCTGAAAAATCAGCCATTGAAAACTCTATGGAACATGGATCTACTCCAGCACACTTGAGATTGCCATGAGTGGAACATGACTCATCAGTAATTGGTCTTTTAAGAAGTATTGCTTTCTAAAACTGAAGCTTGACCACTGTTCTCTCTTTGTTAATGAAAATAACTAAAATGGCATCTTGTTAGTTGAAACTAAGGTATTTTTCATTAACATAATCCAAAAGAATGAAAGTAATTGAGAAGAAAGAATTTTCTCACTTCATGACACAAGATTCTTTAATGTCTTGTTCAAGAATCATTAATAAACTCTCCACATGAAACAGGAGCAACAAACAAAATAGTAGGCTATTATTTTCCAGTATCACTTAAAAATGGGAAAGAGCTTATGAATTCTACAAGGCTTATGAATTTTAGATGGATTCATTTGAAAGCAAACTAGCTTTCTGTAGAAGTTCTATATATACTCAGGATCTTAAACCTCTGACAGGTAGATGGTTTAAATGTTTTCTCTCATTTTGTGGGTTGTCTTTTCACCTTACTGATAATATCCTTTAAGTATGAAAGTTTTAAATTTTGATGAAGTCCAATATATTTATTTTTTCATTTTCCTTCCCC
>NW_006408549.1:21016428-21019574 GCF_000296735.1 Chrysochloris asiatica | reverse complement strand
TGATCTGGATATGTTCTTTTTGACAATGAATGCAACACCACTCCTCTTCAATTTGTCATTTCTAGCATAGTAAACCGTAGATATCCATAGACATAAGCTATGTTCACCAAAATCAGATTTATTGGAGTAAAGATTACATTTTATCTCTTTGTATGAATTCTGCTCCTTATTTATGTCCTAATTTATGAAAAGCTAAAACCATGAATACAGGTGCTATTTACTGGCTCCCCAAGCTCCCTGACATCTTATGAACTGACTAGCAGGCTCAAGAGACAAGTAAAATGTGTGAATGCTTTCAATGGGCCAGGGCTTGTGAGTTGGGATCTTGGACTGGAACATGGAGACAGGGCATGCTTACCTTGTTATTTTATAGAAGTTTTTATTTGGGAGAAGAGATTGGTTTTATTGTTATACCATTGAGTTTTACCATAGTAACCTGTGTGTACAGCATTAGATTTCAAATGCAAACCATATGGACTTTGACCATATTTGGTCATTTCAGCTTTTAGCAGCTTTGCCACAGATAAGTGACTATATTTATGAATACCCGCCTATATCATGCCTTATAGAAATGTAGTATAGGGCTCAAAAAAGGTCTGATTTTGGTGGTCTTGGCCAAGTGCTACTCATGAAGGTGGCTTCAGTAGACATTAGTGGCGTGGTGTAAGTTGTGTTGGACTCAGGATGTAGATTGCTATCCCTAAGCATTGACCTTTATCAGTGTCTTTAGACCTGATAGTGCTAACTAGAATAACATGTTGGGGGAAATTCCATGCACTGCTTCTAAAAGCAAGGCAATGTGATTACTTCTGTGCTAGAGGACTAAGGAGTTTGATCTCAGCTGTTGGCACTTGTCTGTTGAGTCTATAGTGCTGCTATAACAGAAATTCCAAAAGTGGATGGCTTTAAATTTTGGGTGGAAGCAATAGCTGAGTGGTGGTGGCTGCTGATTGTGTTCTAGGATGACAAAGTCAGGGAAGACATGTGCCCTTCCGGAACAGTATCTCATTACTTTCCTTTGATTACTCGTGGAGCGGAGAGTCAGGGTGGCAGTGGTGGCAGTGGTGGTGGCAACTGCAATGACATGTCCAGCATGAATTCTGAATATGATTATTTATTCAACTTACTTCTGATTGGAGACTCTGGTGTTACAAAGTCTTGCCTTCGCCTTAGGTTTGCAGAGGATACATACACAGGAAACTACATCAGCACAATTGGTGTGGATTTCAAAATAGGAACTATAGAGTTAGATGGGAAAACAATCAAGCTTCAAATTTGGGACACAGCAGGCCAAGAAAGATTTCTAATAATCATGTCCAGTTATTACACAGGAGCCCATGTCATCATAGTTGTGTTTGATGTGACAGACCAGGAGTCCTTCAACAATGTTAAACAGTGGCTGAAGGAAATTGATTGATATGCCAGTGAAAACATCAACAAATTGTTGGTAGGAATTACATGTGATCTGACCACAAAAAAGTAGTAGACTACAAAACAGCAAAGGAATTTGCCGATTCCCTTGGAATTCCATTTTTGGAAACCAGTGTTAATAATGCAACGAGTGTAGAACAGTATTTCATGACGATAGCAGCTGAGATTTAAAAAGCTGATGGGCCCTGGAGCAACAGCTGGTGGTGCAGAGAAGTCCAATGTTAAAATTCAGAGCACTCCAGCCAAGCAGTCAGGTGGAGGTTGCTGCTAAAATTTGGCTCCCTCCTTTTCTCACAGCAATGAATTTGCAATCTGAACCCAAGTGAAAAAACAAAATTGCCTGAATTGTACTGTATGTAGCTGCACTACAACAGATTCTTACCATCTCCACAAAGGTCTGAGATTTCAAATGGTTAGTACTAACTCTTTTTTTATTCCCTTGACTCAAGACAGCTAACTTCATTTTCAGAACTGTTTTAAACCTTTGTGTGCAGGTTTATAATATAATGTGTGCAATCCTTGTTGCTTTCCTGATATCAGATGGCGTGGTAGGTTAGAATATATTTTGTTTTGATGTTTATATTGGCATGTTTAGATGTCGGGTTTATTTAGTCTTCTGAAGATGAAGTTCAGCCATTTTATATCAAACAGCATTACCAGTGTCTGTCACTTTCCACTAACAAATTTTAGTGAGTTGTTATATGTAAGATCTGATTTGCTAGTTCTTCCTTGTCGAGTTATAAATGGAAAGATTACACTATCCGGTTAATAGTTTCTTCATACACTGCATATAATTTGTGGCTGCAGAATATTGTAATTTGTTGCATACTATGTAACAAAACAACTGAATATATGTTTAATAGATATTGTACTTATTGGAAGTAATATCCAACTATATGGTGATAACATTGTTTTAATTCTATGGTTACAGGGAAATATAACTGTGCATGATACCCAAGCCATTTTTGTGTGCAACCAGGGCATCTTAGAGCCACATCCAATATACCTTCCAGATAGTACCTGATGAAACACCTGGGGAGGTATCTATGTGGTTCAGGATTTAACCAGGAATATTAAATTGTATGGAAAACAAGTAAGTTTAGAATGTATACTATTTAGCCTATAATTTTATCCTTCTCTAAAACCATGTGGAATGGCTTCATTTATTATCCACGTTTTGTTACTCACTGTGGTAGGATGGCAGCAGCACACTCTTCCTAACTGGCTGCAAGCAGACTAACACATGTGCTAGTATTTGTTCTTCTGACTCAGATGTCAGCTGTTTTATCCTCCGCCATTGTATAGCATAAATTGGAGGAAAGTTAAAACATTGATGTAGAAAGCAGGAAATTCACTGTGTGTCCTAATTTTAGAAATTATACCCCTAAAAAATTAACCGAAAGCATAAATGCAGGGTGAGAATTTAAAGTGAGAGAAATATATTTATTTGGGTGGAATTTTGCACATAATGGAAATATCCATTAAGATCTTAGGGTTTTGTTTTTATTGTGGGAAACAAAAACCTCCCACTAACACTGGCGTTTTAACATGATTGAGGTCAAGGGTTTTTCTTTGGGGTTGTTGAAGTAGTATCTCAAACAATTCTTCACATGGGAGCTTAGGATGTGACTGCTGAGCAACACATTTTAGGGTTGTTGTTGTTGTTAAGTGCTGTCGAATCGGTTCTGACCCATAGCGACCCTGAACAGGGTTTC
>NW_006408549.1:21012041-21016328 GCF_000296735.1 Chrysochloris asiatica | reverse complement strand
AAACGAAAATCCTCACCACTGGTCCAATAAACAACATTCTTATCAACGAAGAAATGATTGAAGTTGTCAAGGACTTCATTCTTCTTTGATCAACTATCAACAGTCATGGAAGTAACAGTCAAGAAATCAAATAACGTATTGCAAAAATTACAGCCTTGGAAATCTTGTACAGGGTCACTGTGATTCGAAACCAACTCCACGGCACTTAACAGCAACAACAATAGATACAGTTATAATCTTTGCCAGTGGCCATATTGTCAGAATAACACCTCTGAAACCCAATACTCACCAGGGAATTTGGCATAAGATGGCAAGGGAGTGATAAGTCCACTGTCCCAACTTGGGAACAATATCAGAAAGAATTGCATAAAAATCCTTTAATCAGCCTCAAAGGTAACATAGGGTATAAAACTAGCTAGGTGTTTAGTTTTCAAACTAAATAATGCCCATCACACTGGACATTTCCTAGCCTGTGTTGAGGGGGCAGCCAAAGTATATTGCGTTCATGCATTACCAGGTGGAAAGAGGCTAAGGAGTTATTTTTTCCAAATCCTTAAGCTTGTACTGAAGCATGACTCAAGATGGAAAGGCAAATTCAAATTAACATCACTGGCTGGGATGTGATGAAGGGAATGTTATATGAAGATCCACCTTAACACTGGTGGAGAAAGTTCATATTGCTATATAGGCAACCAGGGATGGAAGGGTATTGTGTGAAGCATAATCGCTAGCCTGGGGTGGAATATTTGGGCACGTATGCTGCCAGATTTCAGGAGCTCCAGCACATGTTGTCTGGATTGAGACCAAAACAAAAGTGGACCCACTGCCAGCAAATTGAATTATGCCCAAAGACATTCTAAACATAACTACTATGCTTTGTGCTTTTTTCCACCCTCATTCCTTCAAGCTCATAGGTCCACATCACTTAAAATTCCACATATTTAACAGCCATTAAAAACAATATTAAATAAATATTAACCTTCATGCTCTCTTGCCTAGAAAACTTTACTGTTTTCTAGTCAAGAAAGATAGCCAAAATAAACGAATTGCTTTTAGAAATTAAAGCATTTCCACTCGTAAAGAATATGTCTGTTTGTTTTATAAGCTGACATGAAACCACTGAAACCACAGTAAGCCCTCAGGATGAATAGAATACTTCTCTAGCTGCTATGCTTACCCAGAAATCTCACAGCTGAAATATCAGTGGAGGATATCAAATGAATATGGAACAGCTAGGTTGCATGTGCCTTAGGAACTGTCTTTAAAGTTTCATATTTTTACTGTACATATTTTTGCAATCATTATTTAAAATTGTTTATAATCATTTGGTGATTAATCTTCAAAATCAGTAATACAGTGTCTGGTATGGAGAGGAGCTGTCCCTTGTATACCAGTTAGCTATCTGCTTTCTTCAATGTATTAAGTCAGATCATGTAACTAAGGCTTGCTAGCTTTTTAAAAAGGGCCAAGGCACCACCCTAGACAAATTAAATAAAAATATTTGGAGATAGGGCACTGACACTGGTATTTTCACAAGTTCCCCAGGTACTTCAGGTGGGCAGCCAGAATTGAAAGTAGCTATTTTAGATCATAAAATCCTACACCTGCAAAATAGCATATTGCAATGCCTTAAGAAAGGAAAGATGCTATTGATTTTGCACATGGGCAGAAAGCACCATTGTTCTATTCATGTTTGTGTATTTTAATACATCATGAGTTTACTCAAGTTATCTGTAAAAATTTTTGAAAAGATTCCTACTCAGTTATTTTGTAAATTGGTTTAGAAAACAAAGAAAGCAAAATACATTTTAGTTAAAAATTATTTTAAGAGGCCAGATTATCTCGATAAAATTAAAAATATTTTATTCAATGAAAACTAGATATTGCACCAGTTTTCATACCATGAACGTAAACTTTATAAGTGGTGATCTAATTCTTGCATTCAAGGTCTGCTTAATAAATGCCAATTGTTTTCTATGCATATGTTTTAAATTTAGCAATCTGTGTCCCTGGACCTCTTGCAATAATAAGTAATAAACTTTGATGTGAAACTAAATTCCTTCAAGCTGATGATAATTATTCTCTTTAAGTTGTGTTGGCTTGTGAGATAGAAAACATCTATTAGTTACCTAAAATTTTTGCAAGACTCTGGAGGAATTCTTAGTAATTTTTAATAAAGAGAAAGATAGAAAACTAGCATATAGTGAATTCATATCATGTTCCAGGAGTACTGGTGTGGCTCTTTGGATTAAAGCACTGGATCACAAGGTCACTTTGAACCATAAGGTCAGAAGTTCAAACTCACCAGCCACTGCTTGGAAATCCTATACAGGGTTGCTGTAAGTCAGAACTGAGTCAACAGCACTTATTAACAACAACAACAACATCATTTCCCGGGCATCTTAATAGGCACACTATCTCACTGAATCCTGGGTTGACAAACTATGGTCCAGGGACCAAACTGCTTGCTTTGTAAATCGTTTTATTGGCACACGTCCACATCCATTTGTTTGCCAAGTTTCTATGATTGTTTTTTTTCTCAGAAGAGTAGCACAAAGTACAGGTAATCTTTGGTTTACGGCAAATTTGAGTTAGGATTAATAACTCTTAAAACCATCTTTTTTCTATTACATCTTATCATTAACATTTGAAATCCTGATGTGGCTCTGTCGGTTAATGCTCTGGACTACAAAGTCCTTTGAACCACAAGGTCAATGGTTCAAGCTCACCAGTCATTCCTCAGAAAACCTGTACAGGGTCACTATGGGTCAAAAGCAACCTGAGAGCACTTACCAATAACAACAATCGTTAGCAATATGAACTGCATAAAATGATGTGGAATGTAATTAACTGATGTTCTCATTCTCAGATGATCCCTCACAGATGCTTATTGGTATGATTTAGTGTTCAAAATACTGCCACTTTGAACTCAGGTAATTTCTGAGTTGATACAGCTTGTTCATACAGCAATCAATATAAATCACTAAAACAATAAAAATACATTCTACTTACATCAGAACCAACTTATGACTGAGTCATAAATCGCAGTATGGAGCTCCACAGTAAGTCAGAGACTACCTGTAGTTTCAACAGAGAACATATGTCCACAAAGCCTAAACTCTTTACTATCTATCTAACTGCAGTTCAGTGATTTGCTTGGTGTGACTCTCAGAACCCTAATCTTTATAACTCCCAGTAAACAACTTTTTCCTGATGGGTCTGGGGAATGTTCTGGTACATTATATGATTCATTTGTGAGTGATTTTTAACAAGGACAATTATGACTTTAAAGGTTTGGAACTCTAAAAAGGTGATAAGTAAATTTTACCATCCTGCTAAAAGAATAGCCAGAAGAAGAGCATGTCTTTTGGACCCTGAGCCTCCTGGATCCAGAGACAGAGAGCTGTGATATAAGAGAAGGGGCAGCAACAGAACCAAGAGCCAGAGACATGGGCTACCTGGCCCATGGAACTTGTAAAGCAGAGTGACTTCAGTTAGGAGGGTGCCTCCAGGAACTTAACTGGGAAGCTAGGTTTGCTGGCCCACAGAACTAGAGCTAAGTGTCTACAGACTGACACTATAATGGAATGGAGTGCCCTTTGAGCATTTATCTGAAATCCTTGAAGAGCTTTGTAACACTGTCCAAGCAGGGCAGAGGTCAAGAACCAGAGTGGCCTGCCAGTGGACATGACTGGGAAGACACTATCCTGATGAAAGAACTGTATCTTGAGCATTGCTGATTCTCAATTATAAGGTGTGGTGCCATAGAGTAACCACTGGACTTCAAGGTTGATTTGAGTTGCAAGGTCATTCAAGCTCATCTCAGAAACTCTATACAAGGTCACTATGAGTCAGAACCAACTTGATGGCACACAGCAACAACAATTTCTCTAATGGTTTTGAGCTTCTGACCTTGTAATTAGCACTCCAGTGCTTATCCTGCTTCTTGCTTGAAAGAGAAAATAGAAATACAGATGTCTAATTATCAAATTTGTAAAAATGGATCATAGCAGACAGCTCTGAACACAAAATTTAGAACTTATTCACAAAAATATTTCTTGTTTGAAATAAAACGATATGTGAAGGAACAGAAAATAATTACACACAAGTTCTGCATGAGGCAAAATAACATGTTGAACTTAATTTTGTATTGGTGAGGGGAACATTTCTTTTCCCACTCCTACTGTTTGCTTTTAATAATTTGCCCAGTGAATCTTTCAATAACGAAAGTCGAGGCTTGAATTTTTTCTTCAGTTCCCCCAGCTTGAGAAATACTGACCGTGTTCT
>NW_006408549.1:20990140-21005686 GCF_000296735.1 Chrysochloris asiatica | reverse complement strand
CAATGATAAAATTTAAGCTAAAAACAAGCCAAAAATTAAAGGTTTCTTTTTTCACTAAACAGGCAATTGAAATGCATTGGTACAAAAATAACATTATTGTAAAATGAAATGGACAGAATAAATATTCAGTTTAATTGCTCATCCATCTATGAGTATTTCACAATAATATCATAGTTTACTTTGGGGAAAAAAAAAAAAGTGCATGGTTTTAACAACCAGAAATTTATTCTTTCACAATTTAGAAGGCTAGAAGTCCAAATTCAGAGGTCCAGCTAAGGAGAAAGGTCCTTGTCTCCTTCAGCATCAGTAGGCCTAGCATTCGTTGGTGGTCTCTACATTGTCTTGACATCAGTCATTCCCTGGATCTGGAGGCTCGAGGTCCAAAAGGTGCACTCTACTTCAGGCTCTTCTTTCTTGATGGCAATAGGTCTCTCTTTCTTGGTTCATACTCTCTACTTTTAGCTCTTGTAAAATAACCTTGGGAATATCTTGCAATAACCTTGGGAATCTCCTGAACATCAGATCAGGGTTTTGGTGGGATTAAGGGTGGTGTACACCAACCTTACTCCTTTTATTCATTTATCACGTCAGATCATATCATAAGGATCATCACATAACTGCCAAACTACTGAGAAACATGATCCGGCCAAGCTTCCACATATTTTAGGGGGACACAATGCAATCCATGACAGCAATTTATTTCAGTAAAGGACCAGATAGTAAATGTTTTAGGCTTTGTGGGCCACTCAGTGTCTATTACAGCTACTCATTTCTGCTACTGCAGTGCTATAGAAAATGCAAATGAATAAGCTTGGCTGTGCTTCAGGAAATTTTTAATTACTAAAATAACTGTGGGTTATGATTTGCTTACCTCTTCTATGACTTGGATTATATGAGCAGCACTGGATTGGTTGCTCCAAATTTCATTTGGCTACTATGGCAAAATGGGTAAATCCTGAGTTGATATGGCTTATGCATACTCTAGAGTTAACCCTGTATGCATATGAGATTTCAGATTGGCTATGCTTGGTTGGTTATAATGACGAGAAATACATGCTTGGAAGCAGGTTTTGAAGACAGAATCAATTCCATAACAAAAGGTGAAGATAGCCACTATGGCTCAGGCCTGAAAACACCTACTCACTAAGGAATACATGATACCACGTCACTTGATAGATCTCAACCTTAGTTTAGGGGGATGGTATCAGTACTGTGGGTTCAAAAGGAAAAATGAAAATTAAGAGATTTTTGCTTAGACTGGTCATTAAAGAAATGCTCAAGTAAGGCCTAATGGTTGATGCTGCCACCATGGGAAATTTCAAAAACTTTGCAGAAAAGTAGAAGTATCTTATATGTTATTTTACAGAAGAGAATTAAAATGACTTGTTGTTGATATTGTTGTTAGGTGCCATTGAATTGGTATAGACTCATAATGACCTTACGCACAACAGAATGAAACACTGTCTGGTCCTGCACCAAGCTCACAATCACTGCTATCCCTGAGTCCATTGCTGCTACCATTGTGGCAAGCCAGCTTACTGGAGGTCTTCCTCCTTTTCACTGACCCTCAACTTTACCTAGCATGATGTCCTTCTCCAGGGACTGGTCCCTCCTGATAATATGTCCAAAGAATGAGAGACAAAGTCTGGCTATCCTATCTTGGCTTCTAAGGAGCACTTTGGCTGTACTTCTTCTAACACAGATTTGCTTGTTCTTTTTGAAGCCCGTGGCACTTTTATTAATATTCTCCTCCAACACCATAACTCAAATGCATCAATTCTTCTATGGTTTTCTTTATTCATTTTCCAACTTTCACATATATATGAGGTTATTGAAAATACCATGGCTTGGGTCAGGCACACCTTATACCTTATATCCTTGTTGCTGTTGGAGATGCAGTAAGTATACAGTCAAAATTAGCACCGTCTGCCATATGAATTTAAATTCATAGTCATAGATTTTGGGTTACTGGCCTAGAGTAATTAGCACAATTAGTAATTAGTAATTAGCACAAACTCAAAAATTCTGACATCTATCCCCTATCTCTCCTAGACCATAAGTATCTTCTAGGTCTTTGGCAGTACTGGATATTGTGGGTAATCTGTGTGTTCTTGGAACATATCTTTGCCTGAAATCACTTATCCAAAGGCCTCACAACTGGCTTGTATTCTAAATTTAGTGAATAGATTACGTTAATTTTCTGATAAATTTGGGAGTCACTTAAATGAGATATGAGATGCTTGGCTTGGGACAGGCTTGGCTATAAGTGGTAAGGAATCCCATCACTCCCTAAGCATTGAGAACACTGCTTGAGAATGAGCAGAACAGGAAATTCAAATGTTTGATGAATTTCAGACTTGAATTTCTATAAAATGAATTTTGGATTTTAGGGTTCTAACCTTTGGACTTTAATTCCCCCTGGCAATCTGATCATGGGAAATGTCTTATAGTCAAGTATGGGGTACCTTATTGCTATCATTTTATTTTGGGGTTATGTTATAGATTGGATGACTGTTCCCAGTTATTTGCCCTATAAGTTAAAATTTTTTAAAAATGACCTGGGGCTTGCTAGGGGGAGACAATTTCTCCCTCTCTCTCTCTCTTTTTTTTTTACTTGAATATAATGTCATTTTCATCATGCTCCTGGCCTCTTTTTAATTTAACCTGATGGATGAATTTTGAAAACAAAACTGTACAAGTAAAGTCCAACTCTCTCTTCTTTGTCCTGGGTACAAACTACCCACGTTAATGCAGATTTTTCTAAGAAACTGTGCGCTGTGAGCTTTGTAAAAGCCGTCTTTGGGGAGACTGCCCTAGTTCTGCACTGCCTGTGCCTCGGGGATAAGATGATATGAATTGACTAGTGCTTCTGGGCTTCTTGAAGCAGATTTACAAGATGAAAAATAGTTTTGAGACTACTGCTGTTAAGCATTGAAAGAGCAATGTGAATGTGTGAAAAACTATATTATTCTGTCACAAAGTGTCTATCAATCAATCTTTATAGAACAGGATTGTGCAGAAATGTCATGCAAGGGTCATGAAAAAGGTAAGGTGAGTTTGGCTTTGAATAGGCTGAAATTAAGTTATAAGGAAAAAACCAAGAACAGAGAGACAGACAAAGAGTCAAGAGTCACATTGGGCATTATGTGCACAGATGATTTTGAAACTTCTGGGGTTCATTGAAATAATTTGGAAAAGGAAAACATCAAGAATAGCTACGGAATTATCCACAAGTAATAGTTTAGAAAAGGAGAACACACATTAGTGAAGCTATTTTATAAGATTTAAACAGGAATGATTTATAATGTTTCAAATAAAGTTTCCAGGGAAATCATGGTGTAGCGCTGTGGGTTAATATAATGGACTTCAAGGTGGGTTTGAACTTCAAGGTCAGCTGTTCAAGCTTGCCAGCAGCTCCTCAGAAACCCTATAAGGGCCGCCATGAGTCGGAACCAACTTGACAGCACTTAACAACAACAATAACAAGGAGAGATCAATAGTGTAAAATACTGTGAAATCAACAAAGAATATGGACTGAAAATACATCATCAGATTCAAGAATTATGTGGTAATTGTTAAAAAAAGATGTGTGTCTGGAGCCTTGACAGGTCACAATGACATTTTCTTATTTTGATTGGAAGATATCAGGAACTATTTGAAGATAGAGGAAATGCAACTGACAGGGAGTTTTTCTAAATGAGTGGAAGTGTATAGTCACAATTTATATGTCTTTATTGGTTATAAAACCTCACAGGAACCTCTCATACACATTACTAGAGAAGCTTCTATACAGTTGTCCTCACTTCTTTAGATTTTACTGCAAATATCCATTTATTAGAATTTTCAACAGTACACTTGGAAAGATTATAAACTTTACTACAGTACAACCCAGACTTATAAAGTACAAACTTCAAAATAGATGTAAACAATCCAAATAATCACAATGCACAATCGCTACTAGACAGGCACAGTATTTGTAGTTTCTATGAAGTTTGGATCAACTATCAATACTCATGGAAGCAGCAGTCGAGTAACCAAACAACGTTATTCCATTAGGCAAATCTGCTGCACAAGACTTTTTTAAAGTATTGAAGAACAAAGATGTCAGCTTGTGTACTAAGGTGCGCCTGACTCAAGCCATGGTATTTTCAATCACCTCACATGCATGCTAGAGGAGCTCTGGTAGCGTAGTGGTTACGAATCGGGCTGTGAACCTTAAGGTCAGTGGTTCGAAAGTACCAGCCGCTTCGCGGGAGAAAGATGAGGCTTTCTACTCCCGTAAAGATTTACACCCTCGGAAACCCTGTACAGGGTCGCTATGGGTCGGAACCGACTCGACGGCACTTAACAACAACAACAACACATGCATGCTACAGCTGGACAGTGAATAAGGAAGACCGTAGAAGAATTGATGCTTTTGAGTTATGGTGTTGGAGGAGAATACTAAAAGTGTCATGGGCTGCCAAAAGAACCAACAGATTTGTGTTGAAAGAAGTGCAGACAGAGTGCTCCTTGGAGACCAAGATGGGCAAACTTCGTCTCTCAAACTTCAGACATATTGTCAGGAGGAACCAGTCACTGGTGAAGGATATCATGTTTGGTAAGGTGGAGGGTCAGGGAAAAGAGTAAGTCCCTCAGCGAGATGGATTGGCAAAGTGGCAGCATCAATTGGCTCAAGCATGGCAACAATTGTGAGGTGGGCACAGAATCAGGCGTGTTTCGTTCTGTTGTGCATAGGGTCGCTATGAGACAGTACCTAACAACAACAATGAAGTTTGTTGAATACTGGTGTGGTGCTGTGGGTTAATGCGCTGGACCGCAAAATCGGTTAGAATTGCAAGGTTGGCAGTTCAAGTTCACCAGCTGCTCCTCGGAAACCCTATACAGAGTCACTATAGATCAGCACCAACTTGACAGCACTTAATAACAAGAACAAATGAAGTTTTCTGGTTTGGCATTGTAGAATAAACACTGGACTGGAAAATTGGAAGTTCAAACCCACCAGTTGCTCCTCGGAAACCCCATGCAGATGGTCATTATGAATGGGAACTGACTTGATGGCACTTAACAATAAAAACAACAATGAAGTTTCCAAATTTTCTGTACCTACTGCTTGAGTAATGCTATTTATGGTCTTGAACAGACTCTTAATACACTCCAAGGCAGAAAGAAAACAATAAACAAAGCAAAACAAAAAGCAAGCCCATTATTATTGAACTAATTGCAACTCATAACAACATTATTGGCCAGAGCAGAACTGCCCCACAAGCTTTCCAAGTCTATAAGTCCTTTTAGAAACAGATGGACACATCTTTACACAACTAGTAGGACTGAACCATCAACTTTACTGTTAGCAGGTGAACGTTATTTATAAAAATAAAATACCATCTTTCTTTCAGACTTAGCATTAAAATATGCCTCTTACCTACAATACTGTGTGTATCAATTTACCAGTTTATGCCTTTTGTCCTAATATAATTATTGATGGAACATCCTTTTATTCTCAAAATGCCCTTCTTTGGATCATATAATTTATATGTTCCCCTTACTCTCTTCCTTTTCATTCCATTGCAAGATCCACTCAGCTCAGTGTTGTCTTACAAATGTAGTTTTCATAGTGTTTATATACAGTGATAACAAAACAAATATTGCACATTGATCAAAACATGTGGGCTTCCAAGAATGTTAGGTCTTTTTCACTGAGAATCACTGTTCAAGATAAATTTACAGAATGGAAGCACTTGGAGTGATCATTAGAGTTTCTAAGTTGTGGCAGAGTCCTGAAAGTGAGTCTTAAAATTGAGGTTCAGAAAGAAACAAAAATAGAATATTAACAATCAAAGTTGAGATGATAAATAACCGTCACAATAGATTATTTTTCCAAATAATCAAACAATGTATTGCACTAGGCAAATCTGCTGCACAAGAACTTTTTAAAGTGTTGAAGAGCAAAGATGTCAGCTTGAGGACTAAGGTGTGCCTGACTCAAGCCATGGTATTTTCACTAACCTCATATGTATGCAAAAGCTGGACATTGAATAATGAAGACCATAGAAGAATTGATGCTTTTGAAATTCTGTTTCCAAAATTCCTTTTCCAAATTCCTTTCTTTAAAAATTCCATCATATAAAATATTCACAAAGCATCAACTTCATTATGTTCTGTTCAGATTCAGAAACCATGGTATTTTCAATAATCTCACATGCATGTGAAATCTGGACAGTGAATAAGAAAGACCATAGAAGAATTGATGCTTTTGAAATTCTGTTTCCAAAATTCTTTTCTTTAAAAATTCCATCATATAAAATATTCACAAAGCATCAACTTCATTATGTCCTATTCAGCTTCAGAAACACCCAGCAACTTACTTAACTAAACAGCCTTCAAAACCCAATACCATCAAATTGATTCTGAGACTATAAATCTCTACAGAAGCAGACTGTCTCACCTTTCTCCTATGGAGCAAATGATGGATTCAAACCATCAACTGTTCAGTCAGCAGTCCACCGCTGAAGCCGCTGCACCACAAGGGCTCCTACACGGTTTTAGATGGGTTTAAACAAGGTACACAGCATTCCAACTTTAACTTCCTTCTCCAAATTCAACTTCTGCTTATCCAAGCAAGTTGCAATACTTTTCCATTTTCATTACTGTCAATTGGTTGTGGTCAAGTGGTAGCAAGAAGGTTTTCCAGTTTCTCTTCGCCGATTCAACATTAACTTTTCATTCCCAAGTAACATTTTGTTGACCAGGATGATTGCTATTTCTCCTGACTCTGTATCATTTACGTTGGAGGACTCCAGACCTGACTGATCATCAAATGAAATGGGAAATTAAAATAATAATAATAATTCTCAGATGTTATTCTAGATTCATGGAGTCAGATTCTCTGGGAATAGAGTCTAGAGCTGTATGCTCTTCAGAAGTTATTAAAGTCATGTGGATATGCGCACACTAGGCATTTGAGTACTGCTTAATTATCTCTTTTGGTTATGGTCTTCTCAAGGTCATTAATGGCCTCAGTGTTGCCAAATGCAGTAGTTAACTTTGAGTCCTTATCTCCTTGATCTATACATGGCTTTTGACATAGTTTAAAACTGACCACTGTCTTCTGCTTATAAAAATGTTTCCTCTGGGCTACAATACTCTCTTGGTTTTCCTATTACCTAGCAAATCACTTCTTTTCATTCACGTTTCCTGGTTTCTCCAATTTTCCACACTTAAAAGTTTGTAGGTTTGGAGTCCTGGCATAGCACTTTAGGATAAGCACTGAACTGCTAGTCACAAGGTCAGTGATTCAAGCCCACCAACCACTCCTTGGAAACCCTATACTATGGCTATGGGTCAGAACTGACTTGAAGGCACTTAACAACAAGAATAAAAAGTTTGTAAGAGATCTTGAACTCATTCCACTGAATTTTTCTCATGTATCTAAAGTGTTTCCTGCATAGCTCTGCCTAATTTTGTTGCTTTAAGTATTATCTTTATGATGACAACTTCCAATTTTACATCTGCAATATGGATCTTTCAATTCTAGATGCCTGTAACCAGCTACCATTTGGCTGAATGAGGGACTTTCAATTTTCACTGCCCTGTCCGAAACTGCTGGTCCCTCAATCTGCTTCATCTGCTACTTTCAGTTGCTTGGACTTAAAATTCTGGAGATGATCTTAACATTTTCTTTTTACTACATTTAGTCCACCAGAAAATCCACCTGGATATACTCTTAAAATATACCTCTCTTAATCATCTAATGCTACTATAACAGAAATTTATTATATCACAACTTAGAAGTCTAGATGTCCAAATTCATAGTACTGGCTCTGGGAAAGTCCTTGTCTCCTTTCAACATCTGTAGATATTGGAGTCATTGGAGCTCTTATGTCTTGACAACAATCATTCCCTGGACCTAGTAGCTTCACAGTGTAAGAACTACAAGTCCAGGGACATAGTCCATTGTGATGTTCTTTCTCAGTGGTAGTAGAACAGATAAAGATCTGTTCACATCTCTCTCCTTTTGTCTCATGAAGGATAAAGGGTGTTGCATGGGAAACTCCTCTAAATTGAAATATGGTCATGGTGGGATTAAGGGTGGTGAGCATACTCATTATTTCACAAGCTGAAAGAACTAAAGAAAAAATCAACCTTGGTTTGCAATATTGAAGGATTCTATGGGTAAAATACTGAATGATGCTAACAACATCAAAAAGAATACACTGAGTCACGGTACCAAAAAGAGTTGGTCAATGTTCAATCATTATAAGAGGGAGCATATAATCAAGAACTGATAGTATTGAATGAAAAAGTCCAAGATGCACTGAAGACATTGGTGAAAAGTAAGGCTCCAAGAATTGTGGAATACAAATTGCTATCTTTCTACAAACTGATACAATTCTAGAGGTACTCATATGTTTATGTCAAGAAATTTAGAAGACAACTACCTGGAAAATTGGTAGCAAGAGATCTATAGTTGTGTTCATTTTCCAAAGAAAAGGGACCCAACAGAATGTGGTAATCATCAAACAATATCATTAATATAACATACAAACAAAATTTTACTGAAGATAACTCAAAAACTATTGCAGCAGTACATCAACAAGGAATTGCCAAAATTCAAGCCAGATTCAGAAAAGGAATGAGGGATACCATTGCTGGTATTACAAAGATCTTTGCTGAAATCAGAGAATGCCAGAAAGATGTTTACTTCTACTTTATTGACTATGCAAAGAATCCAGCTGTGTGGATTATAATAAACTATGAATAACATTGTAAAGAATGGCTATTCCAGTACCACTTAATTGTGCTCAGAGAGGAACCTGTACATAGATCAAGAGTCAGTTGTTTGAATAGAACAAGAGGATACTGAATGGTTTAAAATTAGGGAAGGTGTGTGCCAGGGTTGTATGTCTTCACCATGCTTATTCAATCTGTACACTGAGCAAATAATTCTAGAAGCTGTACAAAATGAAGAAGAATGAAGCATCAGGATTGGAGGAAGACTCACTAGCAACCTGAAATAAGCAGACACAACCTTACTTGCTGGAAGTGAAGCAGACTTGAAATGCTTACTGAGGAATATCAAAAACTATAGGCTTTAGTATAGGTTGCACCTCAGTGAAAATGAAAATCCTCAAAAATGGACCAATAAATAACATCATGATAAATGGAGAAAAGAATGAAGTTGTCAAATACTTCAATTTGCTTGGATTTACAATCAGTGTTCATGAAGGCAGTAGTCAAGAAATCCAACGCCGTATTGCATTAGGCAGATCTGCTGCACAAGACCTCTTTAACTTGTTGAAATAAACAACAAAGCTGTCAGTTTGAGGACTAAGGTGTGCCTGACACAAGCTATGGTAGTTTCATTCATCTCATATGCATGCAACAAAGTTCGGCAATGAATAAGGAAGACCATAGAAAACTCGATGCATTTGTATTATGGTGTTGGTGAACAATATTGGAAGTACCATGGACTGCCAAAAGAACAAACAAAACTGTCTTGGAAGAAGTACAGCCAGATGTTCCTTATAAATGAGGATGATGAAATTTCCTCTCTCACACTTTGCATACATCATCAGGAGGGACTAGTCTTTGGAAAATGACATTATGCTTGGAAAAGTGAATGGTCAGCTAAGAGAAGGAAGATCCTCAATAAGGTGGATTGACACAGTAGCAACAAAAATGGGATCAAACCTAACAACAGTGGTGAGGATGGCACAGGACTAGGCAGTGCTTTGTTCTGCTGTGCATAGAATGGCTATGAGGTGAAACCAACTGAATGGCATCTAACAAGAGTATCAACATCCCACTCTTAACCATTTTATTTCTTTAACACATCAGATCATATCATGGAGATCATCACATGACTGCCAAACCGCTGAGAATCATGGTCTAACCAAGCTGACACATATCTTTTTTTTAGGGAGATGAGCCATAATTCCACCCATAAAAATACCCAAAATATTATTTTGTTGCCCCTTCTATATTCAAGACACCATCACCTCTCACCTGGATTATTTGTAATAGTCTACTAAGTGGTCTCTCTGCTCCCACCTTCTTCCTCCAATCATTGTATAGCAGCAAAAATGATGCTTTTGAATGTGTCACATCATGTCACTCATGTACACACACACACACACACACACAAAATAGCTAAAGGTAAACAAAAAGTCACCTAATGCCTTTCTATCTCACTCAGAGTGAAAATCTGCCTAGATCGTACCACCAACGCCTTGCATGACCAAGTTCTCAGTTACCTCTTGATCTAATGTCCGGCTATTCTGCCCTCATGAACTGTTCCAGTCATCTCCATCTTCCATGTCTTCCTCAAGGTGCTAGGCACACATTCTACAATCTCTTCCCTGGGGTTTCCCTTCCTTTTTCAACCTGTGGCATAGCTGCCTCCTCAAAGTAGAGTAGTTGACAGTGATGACGAAAATGGAGTAAAGCTTTCAGGATCATCATTTGCTGGTGGGGCACAACTCAAAATGTAGAGAAACAACTGTAAACATTCAATAATAATCAGATCATGGAATTGCATCTTTAAGCATCTGTTAATAGTCAGAAGCTGGGATGTACGAAGTATGAATCTAGGAAGTACGAAGTATGAATCTAGGAAAATTGGAAGTTGTCAAAAATGAAATGGAATGCATAAACATCAATATTCTACGCATTGGTGGTCATGGTGGCGGTGTGCCATGCAGTCAGTTCTGACTCATAGCGACTAGTGAGTTGAAATGGACTGGTATTAGACATTTTGAATCTAACAATCATATGGTTTACTATGCCATGAATAACACATTGAAGAGGAATGACAATGCATTCATCATTAAAAAGAATAATTTAAGATCTATCTTGAAGTATAACGTTGATTGTTATAGGAAAATATCTAAACACCTATAAGGAAAACCAATTGATATCATTATTTAAATATATGCACCAACCACTAAAGCCAATGATGATGAAACTGAAGAATTCTACCAACTTCTTTAGTCTGAAACTGATAAAAAATGCACTCAAGATGCCAGATTATAAACAAAGAGGAAGGATCAGTAGTTTGAAGATATTGTCTTAGTGATAGAAATGATGCTGGAGATCAAATGACAGAATTTTGCAAGACCAATGACTTAGTCATAATATTCAAACATATTCAAAATATCTATGCTTTAATCTTTTCTCAATTTATCATGATGCTGTTTATTGGTCCAGTGGTGAGAATTTGTTTTCTTTACGTTGAAGTGCAGTCCATACTGAAGGCTGTAGTCTTTGATCTTCATCAGTAAGTACTTTAAGTACTCTTCATTTCCAACAAGTAAGGTTGTGTCGTGTGCACATTGCTGGTTGTGAATGAGTTTTCCTCCAATTCTGATGCCACATTCTTCTTCATATTATCCAATTTCTCAGATTATTTGCTTAGAATACAGATTGAATAAGTATGGTGAAAGAATGTAACCCTGGCACAAAACTTTCCTGATTTTAATCATTCAGTATCCCTTGTTCTGTTCTAACAACTACATCTTAGTCTATGTATAGCTTTCTCATGAGCACAATAAAGTGTTGTGCAGTAGCCATTATTCATATTTTGTCCATAATCTGTTATGATCCACCCAATCAAATATCTTTGTATAGCCAATAAAGCACATGTAAATATCTTTCTATTATTGTCTGATTTCAATGAAGATCCATCTGACCTCAGCAATGATATCCCTAGTTCCACATTCTCTTCTGAAACCAGCTTGACTTTCTAGCAGTTCCCTGTCAATGTATCATTCTAACCATTTTTTACTTATCGCCAGCAAACTTTTCTTTGTGTGTGTTTTTAATGATATTGTTCTATGATTTCTTATTCCATTGAGTCACCTCTCTTTGGAAAGGGCACAAATATGGGTTTCTTTTAATTGGTTGGCCAGCAGGTAGCTGTTTTCCAAATTTCTTGGCATAGACGAGTGAGTGCCTCCAGGTAGGGTATGTGCCAGTTAGGGTATGTGTGAAGAAGAAGAAGAATAGAAAGTAAACAAAGGACAAATGGTGAACCTATTATACCAGCAAAACAGGAAATGCTGGAAGTGTGACAAGTGATCGCTCATCTAGCTTTCATATCAAAGAGAAACCACAGACTTTGGACATCTATCTCTTGTCAACAATGCTCAGAATCGCTGAGCTCTGTAAACTGCAAACACCCAAGAAAACTCTGAGTGGCAATCATGGCAAGGATTTCAAAGACATACTCATTTCAGAAAACAAAGTCAAGGTTATAATTAGCCTTAACTTTTGAAAAGCCTGTGTGAGGAGATTGAAGTGAGTTTTTCACATGAAAAAGGGGTGTTGGGAGCTCAGAACATTCAAGAAAATGACTTTTAAATTCAGAGTAGGAAAAGGCGAGATAATACACTTATTTGTATTATAATAAAATACAGTTATCATATTTGGAGCAGGGCACTGTCAACTAGCTGGGTAATTTGTACTGACAAATCAAATATGCTTACTATTAGGCATGTTGTTGTTGTTGTTGTCAGGTGCCATCGAGTCGGAACCAACTCATAGCGACCCCATGCACAGCAGAACGAAACAATGTCCGATCCTGGGCCAACCTCACTACCACCGCCACACTTGACGCCATCAATGATGTCACCTGGCTGATCCATCTCGTTGGGGGTCTTCCTCTTTTTCTCTGACCCTCCACCTTACCCAGCATGACATCCTTCTCCAGCGACTGTTCTCTCCAGACAATGTGTCCAAAGTATGAGAAACGAAGTTTAGCCATCTTGGCCTCCAAGGACCACTCTGGTTGCACTTCTTCCAAAACAGATCTTTTGGTTCTTTTGGCAGTCCATGGCACTTTCAGTATTCTCCTCCAACACCACAACTCAAAGGTATCAATTCTTCTATGATCTTCCTTATTCACTGTCCAGCTTTTGCATCCATATGAGGTTATTGAATATACCATGGCTTGGGTCAGGCGCACCTTAGTCCTCAAGCTGACATCTCTGCTCTTCAATACTTTAAAAAGTTCCTGTGCAGCAGATTTGCCCAATGCAATCCGTCATCTGATCTCTTGACTGCTGCTTCCGCGAGTGTTGATAGTTGATCCAAGAAGAATGAACTCTTTGACAACCTCAATCTCTTCTCCATTGATAAGAATGCTGTTTATTGGTCCAGTGGTGAGGATTTTTGTTTTCTTTACACTGAGTTGTAATCCATACGTAAGGCTGTGCTCTTTGATCTTCATCAGTAAATATTAGGCATAGCAGGAGTCAAATCATAACTTGTTTTAGTATTGCTCTTGGGCCAGTCTTCTATTGAATTTAAGTTAGAATTTCCATGGATAGTTACATTGTGATGCCAAATTTTCAGACAATTAGTAATATTGTTAAGACACAAAATATGAAATGTTTATTTTTTTTCTTAATTAGAATTTGAAAATCAAAAGCCAGATCAATCAGAATTCTATGAAACCTAGGACATGGTGGTTGATGAAAGTCTTCTTTTAAAGGGAGACATGCTGAGGTCTTCAAGATGAAATATTTGGGGTAACCCAAAGTTAAACAGATGCTGTATTTGTACCTTTGCAGTACCATTTCAGGCATAGTTGTAAGCCATTCTGAACTTTCACTTCAACCACTTCAGGGAGCATCATTCCACAGTTCAATGATGACGAGTTACTAGTCTGAACATAACGTTAATGTAATCCAGCATGATGTCATAGACTTCAACTTCCAAGAACTTGGAGTTGGCAGAGATTGCCCAAGGCCTCTAAAGACAATTTAGTTCTAGGCCCATTCCATCCTAAAGGAATCTACTTAACAGAATTTTGCTTCATTTATGATATGCTTTGTATGACTTTTTCTTAATATAAAAGATAGTCAGATAAAAAGAAGGCTTGAATTCCTGCTCTACCACCTGTAAGCTGGGAACTATTTCTTTTATCTATAAACTGTGGATAATAATGTCACAATTGAAGAAATCACATGGAGAAATAACTGAACTAACATTTGTGAATAAGTGTATATATAGGATAAACTAATAGAATTCTTAGTTCATAGTAGACATTCCCCCAAATGTTTGTTCATCCTTGAAAGCTGGTGCATATGACATTTTAAAAACAATGCAAAACTCTCTCATGGTTAACTGTCTCTTAAGTGCATCTATTGACTGGGTGAGTCAAAAAGATGGAACTTATAAAGCTATAGCCAAGAACATAATTTTCCCAGGGAACATTTAGAATAAATTCCAAGTCACTTTGTGAAAGAGTTAAGATCTGGATTTGAATTTAAATTTTCATCCTGATCCCTTTAACTGGGTAATTGTGGACAAGTTTTAGTTAATCTCTTGGCATCTCAGTTTCATCATGTATAAAATGAGAATGATATAAGAAATTACTCAGAAGGTGGTTTTGTTTTCTGGTACATAATATCCAACAAATCAATATTAACTTTTATTAGTAGTAGTTTGTTAAACTTATTAATTAATATTGTTGGTAGTTATCTTTGTATTAGGAAAGTCTATGCTCTGTCACCCTAACAAACAACCCCATTAAAAAAAAAAACAACAACAACCAAAAAACCTTTTTATTGTGAATTGAGTGAAGGTTTACAAAGCAGATCACATTCCCATAATCACTAGTCATATACTTCCAAGTGGAAGGATTGCTGAGGCATATGGTATTTCTATTTCAAACTTTTTGAGGTAGTACCATACCGTTTTCCACAGTGATTGCACCATTTTGTAGTCCCACCAGCAGTATAGAAGGGTCCCAGTCGCTCCATACCCTCAACAGCATTTGTTATTTTCTTGGGTTTTTTTCTTGTTTTTCTTGTTTTATTGTGAATTATGTGATAGTTTGCATAGTAGAACAGTTTTACATTCATCCTATCATATATCACTTAATTGCCATGATTACAATCCCCTCCATGCATCATCAAACAACCAAAGCGTATACCCCACAAGCCTGATTGTCAGCACACAACCCCTCTCCTTCTCTGGGTCTAAAGTCCCCAGCTGCTACATCTCTCCAAGTCATCATCTCTGCCTCCATCTCTGGCATCACTGCTTCTCTGGGTAGGGTCCCACTCTCCAATCTTCTCCCTTGATGGTCCTAGGGACCTCTGCTTCTAGATTGCAAAGTCAATCACTCCCCTCCTTTTGCTACAAAACATCAACCTTTACATTTCCAACCCTCACAATCAGTCCTGATAACAATTATTCACTATTGTAATACAAGAAACCTATCCACATCTCCTTTCAACAGCCCCGATCAGGCAGATTGGATACTACTCAGTGGAGTTTCTACCTTCCTCCACATAGTGGTTATGAATCTGGCTGTGAGCTGCAAGGTCAGCAGTCTGAAACTACCAGCTCTTCCACGGGAGAAAAATTGGGCTTTCTACTCCCGTAAAGATTTACAGCCTTAGAAACCCTGTACAGGGTCGCAGTGAGTCAGAACTGACTCCACGGCGCATCACCACCACCACCACGCCCTCTGTATCTAGACTCCCTCTTGAAAGCTTGCAAGCCAGTCACTTCTTGCCTTTGTAGCACCCCCATTTT
>NW_006408549.1:20988062-20989225 GCF_000296735.1 Chrysochloris asiatica | reverse complement strand
GGGTTCAGGATTCCACCTATGGTCTTATGTAATGCAGAGGCTCTGCAGGAAGCCTCATTCACTGGGCAAGCTGTAGCCCTATTTTAGGTATTCCAATCAGTTATAGGCACAAGACAGACTTACAAGCTTTTTATGGTGATATTTTTGGCTATTCCTTTCTCTCCCCCTCAAGTGTCTATTTTATAATGGTATGCAATGGAAACCAAGATTCAAAAGACAACCAAGCATATTAACATTATTTCCCCCCTTTTGCCAATTCCAGCCATGTCACAATCCCTGTATACCAGAGCCCTGTTGTAACAAGGCTGTGCATACATAATTATTTACCACTGTCCCACTTAGCCCATGCAAACCTACCTAATTGTTTTCCCATTTGCCTTGTTCTTCCAGTCCCCTTGCCCTTCTTGTGTATTGCCCCTCTCCCTAGTACCCAAACTATCCTGTGTCTATTCCCTACCCTGTACTCCACCTTCCCCTCACTCCCCTCTCTCCATCCCCACATCCTGGTAATCAGCAAAGAATCACCCACCCTTTAGTATGGGTTCTTTTTCTCAGTCTTTTACAGTAGTGATCCTATGCAGTATTTCTCCTTTTGTGACTGACTAATTTCACTCAGTATAATGTCCTCAAGGTTCATTCATGCGGGGCTTGCAGCATCCTTGTTATTCTTCAAGGTAGCATAATATTCCATTGTGTGTATGTACCACAGTTTGTTTATCCATTCTTCAATTGAAGGGCACTTAGGCTGTCTCCATCTTTTTGCTATTGTAAATAATGCTGCTATGAACATTGGTGTGCATATATTTACTTGTGTTATGGCTTATATTTCTTGTAAATACCAAGTAGAGGAATTACTGGGTCATAAGGTATTTCTATTTCCAACCTTCTAAGGAAGTGTCATATTGCTTTCCAGAGTGGTTGGACCATTTTGCAATCCCACCAGAAATGCAGGAACATCCCAGTCTCTCTACATCCTCACCAGCACTTATTGTCCTCTACTTTTTCTTTTTTATCTTTGCTGTTATTGCTGGTGTGTGATGATATATCATTGTTGTTTTGATTTGCATCTCTCTGATGGCTAGGGAGGGATATCATTATTGATGTCTGATGGATCTTGGCTGAAAGCAGAGAATATCAGAAAGATGTTTACCTGTGCTTTATTG
>NW_006408549.1:20984799-20986977 GCF_000296735.1 Chrysochloris asiatica | reverse complement strand
CCTAACAACAACAACAACAACAACAATGGCTACTGATTGTGAACATTTCTTCATGTGTTTGTGGGCTGCCTCCTCCTTGGTGAAGTGTCTGTTCATGTCCTGTGCCCATTTTTTAATTGCTGTTTTCTTGGTTTTTGAACTTTGTTATCATTGATGGGATAACCCGATATCTCACTGTTGTCTTGATTTACATCTCTCTATGAACCAAAAGATCATTTTTACCCACAAAGTTAGAGGTTCATACTCACTCCTTGCAAACTCTATACAGAGTCACTATGAGTCAGAACTTAATTAACAGCACTTAAAAACAACAACAATGTCTAATGAACTTGAGGGTTTCTTCATATGCTTGTTGGCTGCCCTTTTTTTTTTTTTTACTGTGAATTTAGTGAAGGTTTGCAGACAGGATCATCAACTTTACATTCAACAGATCATAGAGCTTTTTTCATTGACTGCAATTCCTTCCCTGCAACAACAGTTATCCCACTTCCGCCCTGTGGTTCATATTTCCATCTTCTCATCCCTTCTTCATTTGTCCTTAAGAAGAAGTTGCCCTTTTGATTTTGAATAACTGACAATTCCATTGTGAGTATACCTTACTTGTGTTGTTATCCCTCCTACGTACCTATCTCGATTGAAAATTGGTCTGCCAGGGAGAGTTTCTTTCCAAACCTGAAGGGTAGTCTAGAGCCATTATCTCAGGCTCCTCTAGTTTCTTTCTGACCATAAGCTAGTTATATACATATATATATTCTACATTTCCCCCTACTCTATCTGGGACCCACTAATATGATTATTTCAGAGCAGTTGGTAGTGGTAGCCAGGCACCATCTAGTTCTCAGAGTCCTGGAGACTGATGTTAACATGTTCCATTAGTTTATTGGACTAATTGATTCCAGGCCTCATCAGCACCTATCACTCTGCTTTCTTCCACACTTGGAGCTGCACCTGAGACGATCATTCACGAGCTTTTAAGATCCTAGACGTTCCTTACCAAAACATTGTCTTTGTGTATTATGTTATGGCAATTTATCATGGTGTCCCCTGAAACTATGGTCCTGAGCCCCACAGGCCTAGAAACTCATTCCCTTAAGATGTTTGATAATATCTAATAAATTTTCATCAATTTGCTCATTGTATGATCCATCACATTCATAGTTGTGTTTGCAGGAAAAGTAAATGCGCATGTACAAACATCCTCTTTCAAATTCTTATATATTTGTGGTATGTATATATATATATATCCCACTCTTCCTCACATTCCTATTCAGCTTGTGTCTCACACAGAGCATTGTTGTTCCAAAGTCCTGTATTCATCACTATTTACCTCTAACCCCTTTACCCCTTTCATACCTCCCTGTTTCTTTACCTATCTTCATCATTCTGCCAACATCTCCCTTCTTGTATATTGCCCACTGAATTCTTCTTTAGTGAAGTGTTTGTTCGTGTCTTTTGCCCATATCTGGAGTATTTAACTTGTTGTTAAGGTGTTGAAGGTTCTGTAAATTTTTAGACAATAGTCCCTCATCTGATATGTCATTGCCAAATTTTTTTTCCCAGTCTGTGGATTCTCTTTTTATTTTTTTGGTGAAATTTTTTGATGGACATAAGTGTTCATCGTGTATTTTGTCTTCTGCTGTTTGTGTGTTATTTGTTTTGTCTGATAGTGTATTTATGTTATGTATCATAGAGCCCTTAAGTTTGACCCTATTTTTTTCATTGATGAGCTTTACTGTTAAGTTTCACATTTAGGTTTTATTCCACATTGAGTTCATTTCTGTATATGGTATGAGAAATGGGTCTTGTTTAATTTTTCTGCAAATGGAGCTCCAATTTTGCCAGGAATCCTGGTGTGGCGCTCTGGGTTAATGCACCAGACTTCAAAGCCGTTTAAACTGTAAGGTTGGCAGTTCAAGCTCACCAGCGATCCTTGGAAAGCTTATACAGGGTCACTATGGGTCAGAACCGACTCGACAGCACTTAACAGCAACAACAAACTTGTTGAAGATACTATCTCTTCCCCCATTTAATGTGTCTTGTCACTTTGACAAAGATCAACTGACTGTAGGTGGATGGATTTAGCTCTGGATTCTCAATTCTGTTTCACTGATCTGTGTACCTTTCATTGTAACAATATTAGAGTGTTTTGACTACTGTGGCTCTGTGGTAGGTTTTGAG
>NW_006408549.1:20974187-20983684 GCF_000296735.1 Chrysochloris asiatica | reverse complement strand
ACCCTGTATAGAGTTTCCGAGGAGTAGCTGGTGAGCTTGAATCACCAACTTTGCAGTTCAAATGGCTTTGCAGTCTGGCGCATTAATCCACAGCGCCACCATATATATATCAAATCTACCAGCTGCTCCTCAGAAACACTATACAGGGTATCTATGAGTCATAACTGACTCAACAGCTCTTAACAACAAAATACATAATTAAGGGTATATAGGGCTGTTGAGTCAGTTATGACTCATAGATACCCTGTATAGTGTTTCTGAGGAGCAGCTGGTAGATTTGAACCTTGCAGTTCAAATTGACCTTGCAGTCCAGTACTTATCCTATAGTGCCATGCCAAGACTCCTTAATACGCCCTTAATTAACACTGGTATTAGTCATTTTGAATCAGACACTCATGCGCCTTACTATTCCAGGAATGAAAAATTGAAAAGAAATGGTGTCACATTCATTGGTAAAAAGAACATTTCAGAATCTACCTTGAAGTGCAATGCTGTCAGTGATAGGATAATACCCATATGCCTGTAAGATCAGTTAATACCATTATTATTTAAATTTATACACCAACTTCTAAATCCAGTGATGATGAGACTGAAGAATTCTGCCAGCTTATTTGGTCTGAAATTGATCAAACATGCAATCAAGATTTATCGATAATTACTGATGATTGGAATGTGAAAGTTTGAAACAAAGAGGAAGGGTCAGTAGTTGGAAAAAAGAGTCTTGATGATAGAAATGATGCTGTGGATTACATGATAGAATTTTGCAAAACCAATGTCTTCTTCATTGTAAATAACTTTTTTGAACATCATAAATGGACCAAAACAGAAAGAATACACAGGATTCAAACAGATTATGTCTATGGGAAGCATAAACTGTTCCTATACCAATTCAGGCTTAAGCTGAAGAAAATTCAAACAGGTCCACATGAGCCAAACTCAACACTGAAAAATCCCACCTGAATTTAGAGACCATCTCAAGGACAGATTTGATACCTTAGACATTAATAACCACAGAACACAATATTTGTAGAATGACATCAAGAACATCATACAGGAAGAAAGAACAAGGTCATTTTTAAAAAATGAGGAAGTCAAAGTGCTGAACAGAGAAGTTCAAAGATCAGCTTAAGAAGACAAAGTCATATATTATGAAATGTGCAAAGACCTGGGGTTACAAAACCAAACATGAAGAAAAGGCTCAGCATTTTTTAAAGCTGAAAGAGCTGGGGGTAAAAATCAAGCCTTGACTTGCAATACAGGCAAAATATTGAATGATGCAGAAAACAGTATTCACAAAGTCTCTGTACCAAAAAGAAATGGTTGAGGCGTTCTCTTCCTGACTAGTGACTTGACTGGTGTTTTTGGTACTGCAACTGCTGATAACTGAAGATGTCTTCAGGAACTGCAAAAATTGGGCACCCTGCTCTCAACTTCAAAGCTACAGCTGTTATGCCAGATGGTCAGTTCAAAGATATAAGTTTGTCTGACTACAAAGGAAGATATATTGTGTTCTTTTTTTATCCTCTTGATTTCACCTTTGTGTGCCCCACTGAAATCATTGCTTTCAGAGACAGGGCAGAAGAATTTAAGAAACTCAACTGCCAAGTGATTGGTGCTTCTGTGGATTCTCACTTCTGTCATCTGGCTTGTATCAACACACGCAAGAAACAAGGAGGACTGAGACCCATGAATATTCCTTTGATATCAGACCCGAAGCGCACAATTGCTCAGGACTATGGGGTCTTAAAGGCAGATGAAGGCTTCTCATTTAGAGGACTCTTCATCATTGATGATAAAGGCATCCTTCGAAAAATCACTGTATATGACCACCCTGTTGGCCACTCTGTGGATGAGACCCTAAGACTAGTTCAGGCCTTCCAGTTCACAGACAAACATGGGGAAGTGTGCCCACCTGGCTGGAAACCTGGAGGTGATACCATCAAGCCTGATGTCCAGAAGAGCAGAGTACTTCTCTAAGCAGAAATGAGCACCAAGTCCACTCAATTGCCAGGTGGCAGTGATGAGCAGCCTTGAGAAAAAGCCAAATCTCTTTTTTAATGTGTTTATGCTTCTAACACAAAGCCTTAGACTTGACTGAGATATGTGCTATGATAGGACAGACCTTTCCTACAGGAACTGAGTAGTCAACCTTTCTTTTTGCCCTGGTGGAAATAGCCTTGAGCTGTACTGTGGGACAGGCCAGCTGATGTGTATCTTGTATCAGTAGTGCAGTATGAGCCCATTTATCTTTTGTAGTTTCTATTAAACTTGACCTGAGACCTTAAAAAAAAAAAAGAAGAAGAAAGAAGTGGTTGATGCTCAACCATTTCACAAAGTAGTATATGATCAAACACATATGGTATTGAAGGAAGACGTCCAAGCTTCACTGAAGGTATTGATGTAGTACTGGAGGCATTCAGTCATCAGTGTCAAAAAATTTGGAAAACAGCTACCTGGCCAACCGACTGGAAGAGACCCATATTTGTGCCCATTCTAAAGATAGGTGACCCAACAGAATTCTGAAATCATCAGACAATATCATTAATATCACATACAAGTAAAATTTTGCTTAAGAAATTCTTAAAACTGCCACAATAGTACAACGACAGGGAACTGCCAGAAATACGATCTGGATTCAGAAGAGGATGTGGAACTAGGGACATATCATTGCTGTCATCAGATGGATCTTAACTGAAAGCAGAGAATACCAGAAGGATGTTTACCTGTGCTTTACTGACTACACAAAGGCTTCCAAATGTATGAATCATGACAAACTATGGACAAAATTGCAGAGAATGAATATTCAGAACATTTCATTGTGCTCACTAGGAACCGGTACATTGACTAAGAGTTAGTCATTCAAACAAAGGCATACTGAATGGTTTAAAATCAGGGAAGTTGTGTGCCAGGGTTTTAGTCTTTCACCATACTTATTCAATCCGTATGCCAGGCAAGTAATCCAAGAAACTGGATTATATGAAGAAAAATTGTAAGGAAACTCATTAACAAACTACAATATGTAGAGGATACAACCTTGCTTGCTGAAAGCCAAAAGGAGTTAAAATACTTACTGATGAAGATCAAGGACTACAGCCTTCAATATGCGTTGCAACTCAATGTAAAGAAAGCAAAAATCCCCACCACTGGACCAATAAATAACATCATGATAAATGGAAAAAGTTTGAAGTTGGCAAAGAGTTCAAATTATTTTGATCCACAATCAACACTCATGCAAGCAGCAGCCAAGAAACAGACTTTCTCACAGACCTCTTTACAGTGTTCAAGAGCGGGAGGAAAATTAGGCTTTCTGTTCCCCTAAAGATTTATAGCCTCAGAAACTCTATGCTGGCTCACTATGAGTCAGAAATGAGTTGATGGCAAACAGCAACAGTAGCAACAATTGTTGGAAGGTCTGTCTTTTGAGTCTGTCTTCATGTTGAAGCTTTGCTGAAACCTGTCCTCAATGGATGACCCTGCTGGTATTTGAAATACCAGTGGCACCGCTTCAAGCATCACAACAACACACAAGTCAGCACATTATGACAAATTGAAAAAGTCACTTAATTTTGACATGTCATCAAGAAAAACCATTCACTAGAAAAGGACATGTTTGGTAAAGTAGGGGGCCAATGAATGCAAGAGAATCCACCAATGGGATACACTGACAAAATAGTCTAAATAATATGCTCAAATATACCAATAATCATAGTGATGACCAGGTAGGGCAACGTTTTGTTCTGTTATACATGGCCTATCATACTTAGCCATGAGTTGGATCCAATTCAATACCAAATAACAAAAAAGAGAATAATTTCCTCTAAAAAACTGGAGGATTAGAATGCTTAATCAAAGAAGGCAGAGTGTGCATTTATTCATCTATTTGTTTACACATCACTTAAGAAAGGAAGAAATGACTGTAACTGACCTCTAAAGAAGCAATGTTAAAGTCATCTTGGAAGTTGATTTTATGTAAAATAAATGGGAATACTTATTTTAAAAAAATGTATTCAAAATACAGGTTTTGCCTTAGCTACCAAATTGTTATTGTTGTTAAATGCCATTGAGTCGGTTCCAACTCATAACGACTCTGCATAGGGTTTCCGAGGAGAGGCTGGTGAATTTGAACCACCAATCTTGTGGTTCAAACCAACCTTTCAGTCCAGTGCATTAACCCGTAGCAACAAACCAGATCTATCTAGAGATTTTATATTACCAGCATCTTTGCCTTCAAGACTAAACTGCTTTTCATGAATGACAAAGATTCTCTTGCATTTCTGAAACTAATTAGGAAATGAACTCTTACTCTCAGTTCACATTGATACCCCGGTGGCCTGTGGTATGTACTCAGGGTCACAAGAATAAGGAACCTATTCCTGGAATTTGACTAGTTTCACATGACTATGGAGCTATGAAGCTAAGGCTTCAGCACAATTCTACTCTAACACTTATGGGTAACCGTAATTTGGAATTGACTCAGTGACTATTCTATATGGTGGTGGTTATGTGTCGTAGAGTTAGTTCTGACTCATAGCAACCTTGTATAGGGTTTCCAAGGCTGTAAATTTTTACAGGAGCAGAGAGCCTCATCCCGCAGACTGGCTGTTAATTTTGAACTGATGACCTTGAGATTAGCAGCCCAACTTGTAACCACTGTGCTACCAGAGCTCCTGAGTATATATATGAATGAGATAGGTTGTTATTTTGTGTCATCGAGTTGGCTGTAACTCATAGCAACCCTGAGAGCCACTGGTGGGTTTGAACTGCCAACCTTGTGGTTACTAGTCCAGTGCTTATCCTATTGGCACTGTGGGTTAATACATTGGACTCCAAGGTCAGTTTGAACAGCAAGGTCAGCGGTTCAAGCTCACCAGCCACTCCTCGGTAACCAAAGGCAGGGTCGCTATGGGTCTGAACCAACTCAACAGCACTTAACAACAATAACAAATATATAGAGAGAGTAAGTCCTGGTGTGGCACTGTGGATTAATGTGCTGGACTGCAAAGTCAGTTTGAACCACAAAGTTGGTGTTTCAGTTCACTAACTGCTCCTAGGAAACCCTATACGGGGTCACTATGGGTTGGAACTGACTCTATTCCACTAAACAACAACAGTATATATCTATATCTATATATCTATATAGATAGATAGATAGATAGATAGATAAATAGAGATATATGTGTGTGTGTGTGCATTAGTTTGTAATTTGAGAAAAGTCTAAATACATAACGTTGACATACGCTTCTTTTGCATAGTTAGTTTTCAATACTAATCTGTAAAATATTGACAAGATTTCACCAAATTCACCTCAAAATTGTTAGTCTAGAACTGTGTGGGAAAAATGTGATTTGTAAAACTTCAGTTCAAACCTCCATAAAATCCATCTTCTTTTTCTAAATAGCAATAAAACCCAAACTTTCCCTTAAATTTGGATTTTGCTCTGACTCAATCTTCAGACTCACTTGTAAGACTCATGTAATAACAATAATATCTGAAGCTGCCTCTGCCCAAAATCATTCAAATCCCCCACTTGCATTTCCCATTAACTCATGATTATTGATAGATGTTTGAAAGCTTAGATTGTGGGCTTTTCACTTGGCCCACGCTTCCCTTCAACACTGAAGTCATTTAGCAGAAGGTGGTAATCGTTCCCTACTGACAGAATGAATACACTCCTTTTTCTTTTGCAGTAATGACAGCATTGCAGTAGGCTATTCATGAAACCACTTTAGAGGCTGTAATTTTTGAAAACTCCTTTTACATATATATTTTTTTAATCACATTTGAGAGAAGTCCTGTCCTACTGTGTGATTGCCACCCCCAAGCTAGCAGTTCTCCTTCACAAACAAGTCTTTAGTCCCTTTCTTAGCAGGTCGAAATGACAACTGAGGAGGCAATTTGTGTCCAACAAGGTGGTGGCTTTAGTGGCTGTCATGCTTCTCTTGTGTCTGATCCTCTCCTGATCTGCTGGGCCACTAGATCTTTAGTTCTTAGCTTGAGGTTCATTAACTGCTTGGAATTATATGCCAAATTCTGTGTATATCTGCATTCATTTTTGGTCTGTCTACGGTATGTGTAGTTCTCATTAGTTGCTCAGAGTAGAATCATGACTGTTATGGATTTATTTGTGTTCCTCAAAATATGAGTTGGAATCGTAACTTCTATCCCTTTGGATGTAAACCCATCTGAGAGGACAGCTTTCTTTGTTATGTTAAGGAGACCATCTCAATGTACAGTGTGTCCTAAACCTAATCACTGCTGAGTTATAGGAAAAAGTAGCATAGACACAGAAATAGACAAGCACCAACTGGGAAAGATAGGTGCCACATGGAGATTACCAAGAAACTGAGGAATTCTGGGGTCACAAAAGCTAAGAGAGAAAAGGATCTTTCCCCAGAGTGTGCAGACCGAGAGCCCGTCTTTCCCTCCAGCTGGTCTTCTGAATTTGATCTTCTAGTTTCCTAAACTCTGTGAAAATGATGCTCCATGAAGTCACCCATTTGTGGTACCTCTGTTCCAAAAACACTAGGAAACTAAGACAATGGTCCTCTGAAATTTTGAGAGCCACTGCACTTGCTGATTTGCATTATAAGGCATACAGCCACTGGGAGCTCAAGATGTGCTTATGTGGACACTGGAAGGACAGACTCAGATTCAAGAGGAAATACAGTCTGGTGGTGGAAAGTGTTGTATGGATATCACAGATGATATCCAGAGACTTCCAAAGAAGGAACTGAGAAAGATACTGAGCACCCAGAAGACACAGTGAGAATAAAAAACAAAACAGGAGGTGGTGTTTGTGTGGCAATTGTGATCAAAAGGCAGCATAGGGAGTGTTTGTTAATAGACTGGACTCTGTCTCCCTAAAGAAGAGTGACAAGAACAATATTGGGGCTCAGGACTAGTCAGAGGAAGGCAGCAGGTTATACCCTGAAAATACTCTCCAGCACAGTAACTGAAACAGAATTAGAATTCAAGATGGAAATTTTATCTTGGGAACAAAGTGAGTCAGATATTGATAACTAAATATTAAAACCATTTTCTCCTTCCTCCAAAGTAGTAGCTGAGAACACAGAGAGATTTATCACAGTGGAGACACTGTGCACAGTTCTGGAGACACAGATGTGAACAAGAAATGATCCTGCGTTCAATGTGTTCAGAATCTATTAAATCAAAGAGACTTCTGACAGAAGATTATAATGTGATAGATTATATCAGAGGCAAAAGAGATCTCTGAGAGCTGAGGGAAGGGGCTCAGTGACCTGTCATGGAGTGGGGCCTATATGTAACCTGTGTAAGGCCATGCCCGACCTTCGCAGTCTCCTCCCAGAAGAGATACTGGGTCTGTTGATGGATTTCGAGTCTCTGGCTAATAAGAGGAAACAGGGTTGGCCTGAAGAGGTTCATTAAACAATTCTGCAATTGTTGTCTTTGTCCATGGCATCTAACCCCAGCATCTTCATCAACAAGTTGTGGGAGTTCTGACATCAGAGCAAGAGTTCTGACATCAGACTACCTGGATCTCATGGACAACACTTACCAAGCATGAGACCTTTGAAAGGTGCTTTATCTCACTAAGCCTTGGTTTTAGTGACGTGGGAAGAGTGTTACCGGGTCGCTATGAGTTGAGAAGTGACCCCATGGCCACACAACCACCACCACGACCAGGCAGTGTCGTAAAAATTAAATTAGAGCATTGGTGTAAAGACCTCAGGAGAGTTTCCAGCACAAAGTTAATACCCAACACATGTTTATTCTTGTTATGACTATTGAATAAGAATTAATTCGTCTAAAAAGAAATTTCTAGTTTCTCCAGAAAACTGAAACCTAACCTATTAAATAAGCTTTGAAGTATGTAATAAATGCTACTATGAACTCGGGAACATTTACTATATTTTCTTTAGTTTTTCTCTGGAAAAGAGAAATGTGTCAGCATATGACTACATGTTCATGGTGTACAGCCACATCATGTGCAATCTCCACACTTTACGTCAAGTAGATTCATATTCTCTGAGAAGAATTCTGTTAACCCGATTATCCTAGGCCTGAGAAGGAGTTACTTGTTCTCAGCCCCACAACAGCAAACTGAAACCTAGGTTTCTATTTCTAGTAAATGTCTAATCTTTCCAGGAGATAAACCCAAGTCAGTTGATTCTCTTGGATATTGAAACCTAAACTAGTCAATTAGGTCGTGCCTGCTCAGTTTAACCTACTTCGAAATGCCTTCTTAATCTCAAATAAGGAATGAAAATGTGTGAGTCTATACTTATAAAAACCTTCCTGCTTTGTTCTACACTTCAGAATTCTTGTCTGACTTCCAAACATTCTCCAATTCTTGACTTGAAAAAAAAAAAAGTTGATGAGTTCATACACAAATTTAATATTGTAGAAATTTTATTTCTAAAGCTTCTTACTTGAATGGCTCTTGCTATCCCATTCCATGTCTCCCCTATACATAAAACAAAGATATCCATACCTGTTTGTGGCAAGTAGTTGTAAGGTTTTCTTGCAAAGATTCATTTGAAATTCATCAAAAGTGGAAAAGAGACAGAAGTAAAATGTTGATAAATGCATAATTATCTATATAAAACTATTTGTGTGTGTGTACACATAGAAAAATATTGAGAGATGGGTAAAGGACAAACGTAGAAATGGGGAGGAGAATTGGAGAAGTAGATATTTAATTTTTAAAATGCAATAAACCTACTAGACTCTTTGAGGCCTACTTCTGGTGTGGTGCTACAAGATAATGCGCTGCACTGCAAGGTCAGTTTGAGCCACAGGTTGGTGGTTTAAACCCACCAGCTACTCCTCGGAAACACTCGACAACAACCACAAGATCCTACTTAGTGTTCTATTTCTTTTATGTCTTTGCCACAATAGGGGCATTACATAGAACCTCAGGCATAAAATGAGGAGTCAGAATCTATTGTTTGTGTTTTAAAGATTCTGGACCATATACTGTAAAAATGAGAGGCCAGAACCTAAAGAATCATGAAACTCAGTATCTAAAGGTATACCAACTTCCTTTTTGATTTCTGGATGAGATTAGTTGAGATAATAATTAGGAAAGACAGAATAAATATTATTCCCATATGCTAAATTTAAGCCTTTCTAATGATATATTTAATATTTATTTACTTGTTATTTAATAATCACAACTTTATTTATTAAGCACAACTCAAAATAAAGAGAAAGAGCTGTAAACATCCATTGAAAATCGGAACATGGAATGTACTAGGTATGAATCTGGGAAAATTGGAAGTTGTCCAAAATGAAAAGGAATGCATAAACATTGATAACTTAGGCATTAGTGAGCTGAAATGGACTGGTATTGCTCATTTTGAATCTGATGACCACATGATTTACTATGCCGAAAATGACAAATTAAAGATGAATGACGTTGCATTCATTGTCAAAAAGAACATATCCAGATCAGTCATGAGGTACAACGCTGTCTGTGATAGGATAATATCCATGTGCCTACAGGGAAGACCAGT
>NW_006408549.1:20965909-20972167 GCF_000296735.1 Chrysochloris asiatica | reverse complement strand
TAGAAGAATTGATGTTTTTGAGTTATGGTGTTGGAGGAGAATATTAAAAGTGCCACGGGCTGTCAAAAGAACCAATAGATCCGTTTTGGAAGAAGTGGAGCTAGAGTGCTCCTTGGAGGCCAAGATGGCCAAACTTCATCTCTCATACTTCAGACATACTGTCTGGAGAGACCAGTCACTGGAGAAGGATATCATGTTTGGTAAGGTGAAGGGCTAGAGAAAAAGAGCAAGACCCTCCAATGAGATGGATTTGCCAAGTGGCAGCATGGATGGACTCAAGCTTGGCAACAGTAATGAGGTTGGCCCAGGATAAGACAGTGTTTTGTTCTGCTATGCATAAGGTCGCTATGAGTCGGTACCGACTTAATGGCACCTAACAACAACAACAATGATTTTTTTACATTTTAAATAGAACAGATTTAAATGAACAGATTTAAAGTACTGTAAGACATTTAAACAGTAGACTAGAAATCAAAGAACTTGCAATTTTGCTTTTAGCTTTCATACTTACATAGAAAGTTGCCTAATACCTCTGAATGTTATTGCAATCTGGGGTTAATAATCATCATTGTCCTGCCCCCTCCAGAGTAGCTGAGTGGGATAAATTAGGAATAATTACTTTGAAAATTATAAAGTGCTCTTACAAATGTGCTGTATTATTACCACTTAGGAGTCTCGATGTGGCAGTGTAGGATGAGCACTGGATTACTAAACACAGATTGGTGGTTCTAACTCAGAAGCCACTCCTTAGAAACCCTATACAGAGGCTAGAAGAGTTTCTTCCAAGATGGTTAGTTCACATACCTGATGACTGGAGTTCTCAGTCCCTTTCCATGAAGACCTATCCATAGAGCTACTTGAGTGTTTTCACAAAATGGCAGCTACTATATTCAGAGTGAGAGCAAAGAGAGAGAGCAAAGACAGTGTCTTCTCCAAGGCAATTTCTTCTGGGAGGCTGAGGGGGGTCTACCCTTAACCCCTTAAGTTGAAAGGGGATAAAAGATAGGTAGGGTCCCTACATTGAGAGTGGGTCAGAAGGATAGTATTGAGTCAGGTTTGCCCCTGAGGTTTGAGAGCCCCCTCCCACTTTCTTTACCACTGCCTCCTCCCATTCTCACTGTAATTTATGGATACTGTCCAATAGTCCCCACCCCTTCAGGCAAGTGTGTATATACTGTGTCTTTTCTCATTACCATTCAGGATCAGAAGGGGGAGTTTTCGCTGACAAGGAGATTCATTCCATCAAGTCAGTTTCCACTCTTAGCGATCTTATTGCACAACAGAAAGAAACTGCCTCATTTGCACCAATCTCACAATCTACATTTGAGCCCATTGCTGCTGCCACTATGCCAATCCATCCTCTTAGAAGTCTTCCTCTTTTTCACTGACTCTCCACTTCACCAAGCATTATGTCTTTCTCCAGGGAATGGTACCGCCTGATAATATGTCTGAAAAATGAGAGATGAAATCTGGTTATTTTTGGAATAAATAAAATGTCTAGCTTTTATGGAACATTCTGGCTGTGCTTCTGGAAATACATATTTGTTTGTTCTTTTGGCAGTGCATGGTACTTTTAATATTTTTCTCCAACACCAGAACTCAAATGCATCAATTCTTCTACAGTCTTGTTTATTCATTGTCCAACCTTCACATGCTTATGAGGTTCTTGAAAATACCATGGCTTGGGTCAGGCCCTACTTAGTTCTCAAACTGACATCTTTGCTCTTTAACACTTTAAAGAGATCTTGTGCCGCATATTTGCTGAACCTAATGCAATACACTGTTTGATTTCTTGATTGCTACTTCCGTGAGTGTTGATGGTTGATCCAAACACAATGAAGTCTTTGACAACTTCAATCTTCTCTCCATTTATCTTGATGCTATTTACTGGTTTAGTGGTTAGGATTTTTGTTTTCTTTACATTGAGGTACAACTCATACCAAAGGCTGTTGTCTTTGATCTTCATCAGTATTATAAGTTCTCTTCTCTTTCAGCAAGCAAGGTTGTATCATCTGCATATTACAGATTATTAATGAATCTTCCTCCAATCCTGAAATCTCATTCTTTTTCATAGAATCCATCTTATCCAATTATTTGCTTAGCATACAGATTGAATAAGTTTTGTGAAATAATACAACTCTGGCACACACCTTTCCTAATTTTAAAACATTCAGTGTTCCTTGTTCTGTTCAAACAACTGCCTCTTGGTCAATGTACAGGTTCCTCATGAGCACAATTAAGTGTTCTGGGAGGCTCATTCTCCCCAATGTTGTCCATAGCTTGTCATAATCCACACAATCAAAAGTCTTTGCATAGTTCATAAAGTATAGGTAAACATCTTTCTGGCATTCTCTGCTTTCAGCCATTAGTCATCTGATATCTCTCATTCCATGTCCCCTTCTGAATCCAGCCTGAACCTCTGATAGCTTCCTGTCAGTGTACTGCAGGAGCCATTTTTTAAATTATCTTTTGCAACATTTTACTTGTATGTAATATTAATGATACTGTCCGAGGATATCCTCATTTTGTTGGGTTGCCTCTCTTTGGAATGGGTACAAATTGGATGTCTTCCAATCTGTTGGCCAGGTACCTTTATTAAGCTTTTCAATAAACACAGATTGAAACCACGAGGGGAAAAAAAGAGTGCAAAGAAGTTCAATGTCCTTTATGACCTATGCTTGAGAATTACACACCAATCTTGCTGAACAGCATGACTAATATTCTACCGGTCATGCAGAACAACCTTGATACAATGTCATAGAGGAGTATCCAAAGGAATGAAAATGAGGTCAAGACTATTGGGCCACCACAAAATCTAAGTGGAATCAAAAGTTCAATTAAAAGGTAGTTATAATAAGGGTTTATCCTTACCTATCCTAATGCTTTATATATAACTGTAGTGCTCAAGTACTACACCCAGACCCGCATATAAGGAATTTAGAGTCATTGCATTTAGGTAATTCCCGACTTACTGATTCTCTATTTTATTGTTCTTACTCCTGTTTTCTTAGTTCTCAAATGCCAAACTAACTCAACTACAATCTTGGAAAGGTTCTAGGTCCTATCTAAGAAATCTCCAGTTGCTAGTTATTTAATCAAATATCACTCTAGAAAGGTGTAGATAAAATAGAGAAAGAAGGTCATTGAAGGATAGGTCATTGCTATTTGTTGAGATTATCAGAGTACCTCAGTCCATTGAGTTCAATTTATATTGCTTTGCAGCAGGCCAGAGAAAAATATCTCCTCCTGCTACTTTCAAATAGTTCCCAGCGTTTAATAGCTTTCCTGTAATTTTATTTAAGAATTCTGTGTATCCATAAATAATTCCCAGTACAGTGTTTGTGCTAGTAATACGTAACACATTGGTAACAGTACAGCATATAATCTTCTTGACTTGATTTTGAATTATACTTAAAATTTATATGTGTAAAGTCTAGTCAAGAAGCTATTCATTTAGTCTTGTTTCTCTAACCTACTGTCCTTTCTCTTTGTGTTATGTTTTAACTAAGTGTAAAAAAAGACTTATAAGTCATATCTGACTCATCATAAAAATATAAAACAAGAGCACAGATAGACATTAGAATACATCAATAATTCTATCTTTTTGGCAGTTTTTAGATTGTTGATTCCCATCCCTATTGTCCTACCAGTTAGCCTTTTCTTTCCTTGGCTAAATATCTCAAAGTGTGCTTCTTTATTTAATTTGGAATCAGGCCTAGCGGATGTGAAGAGAAATAGTGGGGGGAAGTACCTTAGTAAACCTGTGTCTTTCTGTTCTTCACAAACAGAAACCTTAATGCCATAAAATGTCCTTTCTGTTCACTCAGTTTCTTTATCTTGTCGTCTCTAATTGTTCTTTTCCTATATCCCTTGTTAGTTTCTCATCTTACACTTAAACTTTCATAGTTATATTCTCTATTGCTCAATCTTGGGCTCTTAACATTTCCTCCTAAATGCTTACTTCCTAAAAACGATCTTACCCAGTATTATGTCTTTAGAACTCATGGTGCAGCTCGGTAGGATCAGCACTGGACTGTGAACCACAAGGTAGGCAATTCAAACCTATTAGCTATTCATTAGAAATCCTATACAGGTCATATGAGTCTGAACATAGTCTTTGTGTGGCACCATAGGATAAGCACTGTACCACAAGGTCAGTTTGAACCATAGGTTCAAATTCACTACCAAATATATCGCCACTTAAATAACCTTCAAACCAAAATCAAACTATTGCTTTTGTGTAGAGTCTGACTCATGCAACTCCATGTGTTAGCAGGGTAGAACTACTCCAGAGGGTTTCCTTGGCTGTAACCTTTATGAAGAAAATCACCAGGCCTTTTTTCCATGGTGCCCCTTGGTGGGTTCAAACCACAAAATTTTATGTCAATCGTCAAGCCTATATTATTTGCACCACCCAGGTACCTGTGCATGTCCTTCAGGATTTTCAAATTTAACATGCCCCAAAACCAAGGAGCAGCTGGTGGGTTTCCACTGCTACCTTGTGGTTCATAGTCCAGTGCTGACCCACAGCGCCACACCACAAATCCAAAAACCAGGCTTGAATCTGTGCTTTCTTCCTTCTCACATTTGTCTCTTAATCTTCACATCACTCTACTTAACTCCAACAAGCTGCACAAACACAAAACATTGGAAATTATTTTAAAACCTTCTTTTCCTTCACACTAAGTATCTCAAGGAGCTCTGGTAGTGTAGTGGTTACGAATCGAGCTGCGAACCACAAGTTCAGCAGTTTGAAACTACCAGCTGTTCCATGGGAGAAAGATGAGGCTTTCTGCTCCCGTAATGATTTACAGTCTCAGAAACTCTGTACAGGGTCGCTATGAGTCGGAACCGAGTCCATGGCACAGAACAACAAAATCAAGTATCTCAGCAACAACCAAAAAATCCTGTCATTTCTGCCTCTACAATGTTTGACAATTCCATTTTTTCCCATTCCACTGCTCATCATCATTTCTTACTTGGTTTATTACAACAGCCTCCTTTCTGCTCTTGAATATCTTCTTTAGGCCTCAAAAACCATTTCCTCACACAGCAACCAGATTCACCAATTATATGTGTCAAACCATCCAATGATTTCCCATCACACATAGAAACACATGTAGAAAGCCTAAATTCCTTACCAGGTCCCATGAGTACTGCACAGGTGATTCATGCCTATATACTATACCTCTTTCATCCTTTTCTTCATCCTTTCACTTTTCTGAAACACAGCAACAAAAAGCCTCTTTCTATCTTTAGATATATTTTCTCTCACTCCCACCTATATCCCACAGAAAAAAGGGCATTAGGAGATAACATCCTACAATGAGCCATGCGAAGATTCACCTCTAACTGCCCACCATGAGTCATCTCTCCTCTCCCATAGAAAAGCTGTAGCTAACGGCATTATATTAGCATCCTTACCAGGCCATTTGTCATGAATGTGACCCTGTAATTACCTCCTCCAATATTACTGAGTCCCAGATTACTCTTTCCTCTTCCACAGCATTTCTGGGCATAACTGATAAAAGAATAACTAGAATTTTTACTGCATACCGACATGGCATCATAGTACAGTGATTAAAATCCTGAGCACCATGATTAGACGGTACCATGCTTGCCACAAAGTAAGAGAACAAAGGGATTGAATGATTTGTGGAGAAATTAATGGGGTAAGGGAGGCTATAAAGTCAGAAAGATATTGGATTGTATTAAAATGTTTTGTATGTAAATTAATGTGGATAAGGGAGGCTATAAGGATAGAAGTACATTGGATTGTGGTGAGTCAAGGGATGACTGGACTAATGGCCTAAAGAGAGAAACCTGGAAAGCGAAGATGCAATCATGGACGTTGTTGGTATTAAGTGCTGTCACGTCAGTTCCTACTTACAACAACCCTGGATAGGGTTTCTGAGGAGTGGTTGGTGGGTTTGAACTCATGACCTTGTGGTTTGAAGTCCAGTGCTAATTCTACAGCACCACACCAGGAGTCACACCAGTAGTGGAGAGTAGGAAAAGATGACTAGAAGGGAGGAAATAAGGAACCAAGAGGTCAAAGTCTTGGAAGGATAATGCCTAGGATTATAGAAGCTCTAATAGCGTAGAGGTTACGAATCAGGCTGCGAGCCACAACATCAACAGTTCGAAACTACCAGCTGTTCTGTGGGAGAAAGATGAGGCTTTCTGCTCCCATAAAGATTTACAGCCTCAGAAACCCTGTACAGGGTCGCTGTGAGTCAGCACCGACTCTATGGCACA
>NW_006408549.1:20964184-20965471 GCF_000296735.1 Chrysochloris asiatica | reverse complement strand
AACATCATACATGAAGAAAGCAAAAAGTCATTAAGAAGACAAGAAAGAAGGAAAAGGTCAAAATGGATGTCAGAAGAGACACTGAAACTTGCTCTACAGTGTAGAGATGCTATAGCAAATGGAAGAAATAAGGTGGTCCAAGAGCTGAACAGAAAATTTCAAAGATCAGCTCGAAAAGATAAAGCCAAATATTACAACAAAATGTGCAAAGATCTGAAATCAGATAACCAAAAGAAGAACACGCTTAGCATTTTTCAAACTGGGGGAACTAAAGAAAAAATTCAAGCCTCGACTTGAGTTATTGAAAGACTATCTGGGCAAATTATTGAATGATGCAGAAAGCACCAAGAGAAGATGGAAGGAATACACAGAGTCACTGTACCAAAAGGAAACGGTTAATGTTCAACCATTTCAAGAGGTAGCATATGCTCAAGAGCCAATGATACTGAAGGAGGAAATCCAAGGTGCATTGAAGGAATTGGCAAAGAACAAGACACCAGGAATTGATGGAATAAAAATTGAAATCTTTCAAGAAAGTTAGGCGGCACAGGAGGCACTCACTCATCTCTGCCAAGAAATTTGGAAGACAACTATCTGGCCAACTGATTGGAAGAGATCCGTATATGTGCCTATTCCAAAGAGAGGTAACCCAACGGTATGCAGAAATCATCGGATAATCTCTTTGATATCCCTTGCAAGTAAAGTTTTACTAAAGGTAATACAGAAACAACTGCAAGCATACATTGACAGAGAACTTCCAGAAGTTCAAGCCAGATTCAGAAGAGGCTGTGGAATGAGGGATATCATTGCTGATGTGGCATGGATCTTGGCTGAAAGCAAAGAATATCAGAAAGATGTTTACCTGTGCTTTATTGACTATGCAAAGTCTTTTGATTGTGTGGATCATGACAAGCTATGGACAACATTGTGAAGTAGAGTATTCCGGAACACTTAATTGTGCTCACGAGGAATCTGTACCTGGACCAAGAGGCAATTGTTCAAACAGAACATGGGAACACTGAATAGTTTAAAATTAAGAAAGATGTGCAACAAGGTTGTATTCTTTCACCATACTTATTTAATATGTATGCTGAGCAAATAATCCAAGAAGCTAGTATGAAGAAAAACATGGCATCAGGATTTGAGGAAGACTCATTAACAACCAGCAATATGCCGATGATACAACCTGGCTTGCTGAAAGTGAAGAAAACTTAAAACATTTGCTGATGAAGATCAAAGAACACAGCCTTCTGTATGGATTATATCTCAATGTAAAGAAAACAAAAA
>NW_006408549.1:20923666-20964084 GCF_000296735.1 Chrysochloris asiatica | reverse complement strand
CTATGAGTCGGAATCGACTCCACGGCACAAAATAACATAACAATAATGAGAATAGTAGGATAGAACAGAAAAGGTGCAATGGTGATTCACTCATACAATTCTTACCTTCCATTTGAGAGAGATTGGTTCAATTCCTGGCCAGGACACCTCATATACAACCTCCACCTATCTGTTGGTGGAGACCTGAGTGCTGATATAATGCTGAACAGATTTCAGCAGAGCTTCCAGACTAAGATGGACTAGACTATTAATTTACTTCCAAAAGTCAGCCAATAAAACTCTGTGTCAGGGCTCACTGGATGACAGGTAACAACAACATGATAGGACGAAGTGGCCGGGGAGCCTCAAGGGCAAGTGTCCAAAAAGGTACATAAGTGACCACAACAAGTAAGCTTCATAGTAAACCTGGAACATAATAATAATAATGGTAATAACATGCCTTTGTATCTTTCTTTGCTCTTTAGAAAACACTTGGATGTACATCTTCTATTTTAATGTTTCCATCAACCCTTTGAGATAGAGCTTCAAAGAGAAAAAAATGAACATTTGTTCAGGCTGTTCTCTGGGTCAGGAATTGTGCTAAGCTTTTCACATATCATATCTTTTCATTCTGAACCTACTCATCTGTTCAGAAACTTTTGTTCTCCCAGTTACAGTCTTAGAATTAATAGCTTCTCCTCCGATTAATCATGCTAATGAGCAGAGTCCTCCTTTGTAGGAGTGTAGCTGTTTGCTAGATTTCTCAACTTTTCTGAATTGAGATGATAGTAATTAAAGCAGTTTTCTTATGCTGAAGAAGAGGTGAAAGAGCCTGAACAAGAAAGTGTTCAACTTGCGTTACCTTGACTTAATGGAGTACAGTTTAAGGCAGGAGGAAAGAAATCAAGTAAAAATGGAAATCAGAACACTCCCTGCCATGTTCCTTGAGAAAGGGATAAGAAATAGGTCTAATCTGTGCATTTACAGTCCTGCTCGGGTCCTGAACCCCACTCAGTGTCCTATCGCAGAACAAAAAACTCCATTCTCATGATAGCATTTTACCAATCATCAAGCACTTCAGGCATTGAGCCAAACACTTTGCAATTATCTCTCCAAGACAGCTATGCTGATATACAGCTATGATAGATGTTTTATGAGAAGTGAATCCTCACCCCTTTCCTTTACACTTTTCTCTGAAGTCTGAAAAAGCCCTATGTAGATATCAATCATCCATCTCTTTTGTGAGAAAAGTTGAAGTCCTGATATTGTTCAATTTGGGAAATTTCTGCATCCTCTGTTACACACTAGAAATATTTCCTACTCCCTCCAGGAAAACTGAGAAACCATGGCATGTGAACTAAGTGAGGTCAAGTAGCCATATTGCTAAGGGCAGCAGCCACAGTTGGCATCTGGTGGTCTAGACGTCTGAGGAGATAAAGACCCTCACTCATTTGAGATTGTGGAGTCAGAGTGGAAAGAGCAAAGATATGGGTTTCATTCCTAGTTCTGTTACTTACTAGCTGTTTGACTTTGGGCAATTTATTTAGTCTCTTTGTACTTTAATTCCCCACCTATAAAATGAAAGTAATAATGCCTGCCTCATTGAGTTGTTGTTATGTTTAGTTAATACATAGTTGTGCTGATGCATTGTTGTTGTTAAGTGCCATATAGTCAGTACTGATTAATAGTATTGTTGTTAAGTGCTGTCCAATCAGTTTCAAATCATGGTGGTGGTGGTGGTATGTTGTGGAGTCAGTTCCAACTCATAGTGACCCTTTACAGGGCTTTGGAGGTTGTAAATCTTTATGGGAACAGAAAGCCTCCTCTTTCTCCCATGGAACAGCTGGTAGTTTCAAACTGCTGACCTTGAGGTTAGCAGCCCAATTCGTAACCACTACACTACCAGAGCTCCTTCAGATCATAGCGATCCTGTATAAGGTTTCCAAGGAACTTCTGGTAGGTTTGAACCATCAATCTTGTAGTTGAAACCAACCTTGTAGTCTAGTGCCTTATCCTACAGTGCCACACCAGGACTCCACGAGTCTATAATAGGAAAATAATCCTTGCCACTCCTATCTCTGGAAAAAAAAAAAAACATGAAAATTGACCTAGGAGTTGTTTCTGACTCATAGCCACCCTAAGGGTCCTGGAATGATGCTGCAGGACTGGGCTTCAAGGTCTGTTTGAACCACAAGGTCAGCAGTCTTGTAAACTCTGTACAGGTTCACTATGAGTCGGAACGGACTCCAGGGCACTTAACAACAACAACAACAACAAGCAACTCTGTAAGTCAGAGTAGCACTGAGCCATAGGGTTCCCAAGGCTGTAACCTTTATGGTAAGGAGCTCTGGTAGCGTAGTGGTTATGAATCAGGCTGCGAACCACAAGGTCAGCAGTTCGAAACTACCAGTTGCTCTGCGGGAGAAAGATAAGGCTTTCTGCTTCCATAAAGATTTACAGCCTTGGAAACCCTGCTCAGGGTCACTATGGGTTGGAACTGACTTAATGGCACATAACAACAACAATCTTTATGGTAGCAGTTAGCCTTGTCTTTCTCCTGAAGAGAGGCTGATGGGTTTGAAACACTGACTTTTTGGCAAGCAGTTGAGCACTTACAACCTCACCACTAAATCTCCTGACTAATAAATAGTAATGATTATTTTAAGATCAGGAGCATCAGACAATGAACACTATGTAATCTGAATTGAACATGCTTGTGGAATAAATAAGGACCCATTATCCTAATAAATACTTAGAACTGGTCACATCAAATGCTATTTTTAAACTGCTTTGTATGCGTTAATGCCTTCTTCCTTTTCCTTTTTTTTTAGATATCAAAGACAAAGTTACCCTACTTTTTTTAACCTTTGGTATTCAAGAAGTCTTGTAAGGGCAGCAAACAATTCTTTCTTGAAGCTGAGCAAGATTTGAGGAAAAGGCAGCAGCTCTCCTTTCCTTTGTTTCAGTCAGTCAAGGAAGTTTGAGCAGAGCCAAATAAACAGAGTCCACTGAGCTAAAAGCCTGGGCTGCTGGGCCATCACAGAATCAAACCAGGAGAGGTCCAAGAAGGAAGAATTGCCTCACTTCACAACTCAAAGTAGAAAAGACAAGATATTCACAAGGTTGGTATGAACTCTCTTTTTCCAAGTGTAAAATTCTTCTGATTAAAGTTGTTGTTGTTATGTGCTGTGGAGTCGATTCTGACTCATAGCAACCCTGTATATAGGGTTTCCGAGGCTGTAAATCTTTACGGGAGCAGAACGCCTCATCTTTCTCCCGCGGAGCAGCTTGTAGTTTTGAACTGCTGACCTTAAGGTTCACAGCCCAAGTTGTAACCACTACGCTACCAGAGCTCCTGATTAAAGTTAAGTTCCTTCAATAAATGTCTGTGAGGATGGGAGAAATATGAGGCAGATTGTCTCCATAGAGATTCTTAGCTTCTGAAACCCCTTAGAGCAGTTCTACTATGACCTATAGGTTGTCCTATAGACTGGACAGTAGTGGAGTTTGGGTTAGGAACATAAATTCCAGAACAAAAGTGGGTAAAAAGTGCAGAGAGAATTTTTTTTTAAGATTTCTTGTCGGAAAACTTCTGTAATATCATGAAAACAAGGAACTTTCCATCCAGAAAGCTCAATGAACCTCATGCTGGATAAACCCCAAAAGAAAGTCACTGACGCAAATCGTAATTAAAATGTCCAAAATCAAAGACAAAGAAAGAATTCTGAAAACAGCTGGTGAAAAATGAAATATCACCTACAGAGGGAGATCAATAAAACTAAGCACTTATTTCTCAGCAGAAATCATGCGCCTAAGAAGGCAATGTTGTTGTTGTTGTTATGTGCCATGGAGTCAGTTCTGACTCATAGTGACCCTGTACAGGGTTTCCGAGGCCATAAATCCATATGGGAGCAGAAAGCCTCATCTTTCTCCCAAGGGACATCTGGTAGTTTCAAACTGCTGACCTTGCGGTTTGCAGCCCGATTCATAACCACTAGAACTTCATTCTTCTTGGATCAACTATCAACACTCGCTGAAGCAGCAATCAAGAGATCAGACGACGCATTGCATTGGGCAAATCTGCTGCACAGGAACTTTTGAAAGTATCGAAGAACAGAGATGTCAGCTTGAGGACTAAGGTGCGCCTGACCCAGGCCATGGTTTTTCAATAGCCTCATATGGATGCGAAAGCTGGACAGTGAATAAGAAAGATTGCATAAGAATTGATGCCTTTGAGTTGTGGTGTTGGAGGAGAATACTGATAGTGCCATGGACTGCCAAAAGAACCAATAGATCTGTTTTGGAAGAAGTGCAGCCAGAGTGCTTCTTGGAGGCCAAGATGGCTAAGCTTTGTCTCTCATACTTTGGACACATTGTCCGGAGAGAACAGTCACTGGAGAAGGATGTCATGCTGGGTAAGGTGCAGGGTCAGAGAAAAAGAGGAAGACCCCTAACAAGATGGATTGGCCAGGTGGCATCATTGATGGACTCAAGTGTGGCAGCGGTAGTGAGGTTAGCCCAGGATCGGGCATTGTTTCGTTCTGTGCATGGGGTCGCTATGAGTCAGTTCCAACTTGATGGCACCTGACAACAACAACAACAATGCTACCAGAGCTCCTCAAGAAGGCAATAGTATGACATATTTAAAATCCTGAAAGAAAAGAGTTATCAACCAAGAATTATATATCCAACAAAATTGTCTTTTAAATATGATGATGAAGCCAGGACGTTCCCAGATAAATAGAAATAAATGGAATTTGTAAAATTCAGACCAATCTTACAAAAAAATATTAAAAGGAGTCCTTCAAACAGACATCTGATTAAAGTTATCAGATACGGCCTGAGATTAACACACATGATGCCAACTCAGATAAGAAATTCTCAGAATTAAAATAAAGTTGCAAAATTGAAAATAGGGAACCAAATATGTCATTCTGTAAACAATGACAACTTCAAAACAAGCAGAGAGAATACATGGGGTAGCTGTAAAAGCGTCATATGAAGAGGAGTTCAAGGCGATATCACGATAGAACAGACTGCTGTACTCTGAGGAAGGTAAAGATAAAGTTCAAAGTAACCACATAGAAAACTAATAGGCCTGTCCATCAAAATAAAGGAGAAAATAAAAAAGATGCACTAAGTACAAAATCAACAACAAAGAACACAAAAAGAAAATTCATAAGTGAAAGAACTCAGTACAGAAAATTAAGTGGAGCAAAAAAATAAATTCACACAACTCAAAAAATTTAATAATGGCAGCAATATACCCATGCCTATCAATAATCACACTGAATATATATAGCTTAAATTTACCAAAGAATGCATTTAAAAAACATGACCCATGACCCATACCCATGACCCATGAATATACTGCCTAGAAGCACTCCTTAAGCACAAAGACAAAAATAAGTTAAAAATGAAAGGATCAAAGGAGATTTTTTAAAAATTAAAAATCAAAAGAGAAAAAAATGCATCAAGCAAACAGTAACTAAAAAAGAGCAGCAGTGAAAATATTAATCTCTAATGATGTAAAATTTAAATTAAAAACCCGTTATAAGAGACAAAGAAGGGCACTATATAATGATTAAAAGGCCAATCCATCAAAAAGCCATAACCATAATAAATATTTGCACATCCAATAAAAGAGCTCCAAAATATATAAAATAAACTCTAACATAATTGAAAAGAGAAATCAACCGTTGAGTCCTGGTTTGGCTCTGTGGACTAATGCATCAGACTGCAAAGTCGTTTGAACTGCAAAGTCGGTGGTTCAAGCTCACCAGCTGCTCCTTGGAAACCCTATACAGGGTCGCCATGGGTCGGAATCGACCCAACAGCACTTAACAACAACAACAACAATAATAGTATGAAACTTTCTATGATGAACAAAACAACTAAAAGAAACATAACAAAAATACAGAAGAGTGACATAACACAATGCAAGGACTCGACCTCATAGACATATACAGAATACATCACACAACAACAGCACAGTACACATTCTTTGCCAATGCACATTGATTATTCTCCAGAGTAGAGCATAATATTTTAGGCCACAAAGCAAGCTTAATAAATTTAGAAACATTGAAATAATGCAAAGCATCTTCTCTGATCGCAAAATGAATAACAGAAAGAACATAATCAATACATGGAAACAACACCACATTACTTTAAAAATTATTGGATAGTAGAAGAAATTTTAAATGAAAATTTAAAAACTATTGTAATAAAATGAGAATGAAAACTGAACATAGCAAAACAATGGGACACAGCAAAAAGTGCTGGAGAATTTTACCAAGAATTCAGAGTTGACAAGAATTCTACTCAAACAACCGACTCAACAAAAGTTAACAACAAACAACAACAACAACATTCAAAACCAACAGTCGACATTATTCTCAACAAAGATTGATATTCCAGTTGAGAACGAGACAAAGATACCCTTCATTACCAATGTTATTCAATATTGTACCAGAAGTCTTTGTTAAAGCTTTAAGGCAAGAAAGAATATTAAATAGGAAAGGAAGAAGAAAAACTATCTTTGTTTGCAGTGGCATGATCCTATATGAAGAAATCCCAGAGACTCTACAGGAAAGTTGTTGGAACTTATAGAAGGATTAAGCAAAAGGGGAAAGTATAATATAAACACAAAAACTGTTGAGTTCCTCCACACTAAGAAGGACTCTGAAAAGAAAATCAAGAAATCAATAACATTTACATTAGCCTCCAAAAGGCCAAAATATCTAGGAATAAACCCTAAAAGACATACTCAATGAAACCATAAAACACTACTATAAGAAACTAAAAGAGATTTATATAAATGGAAAAGTATTCCATGCTTATGAATTGGGAGACTTGATGTTAGGAAAATGTTAATACTACCAAAAGCAATCTATAGGTGTAATGTAATCCTGATCCAAATCTCAACAACATTCTTTAATGACATTGAAAAACGAATCTTCAACTTTATATGGAAAGAAAGGAGGTCCGAAATAATTAAAGCAAGATTTAATAAGAACAATAAAGTTGGGGGCCTCATACTTCCTAATCTCAAAACTCAGTATTTGTTGTTGTTGTTATTATGTGCTGTGGAGTCGGTTCCAACTCATAGCGACCCTACACAGGGTTTCCAAGGCTGTAAATCTTTACGGGAGCAGAAAGCCTCATCTTTCTCCCACGGAACAGCTGGTAGTTTCAAACTATTGACCCTGAGTTTAGCAGCCAGATTCATAACCACTATGCGTATGTTGTTGTTGTTATGTGCGTGAAGTCGGTTCCGACTCACAGAGAACCTGTACAGGGTTTCCAAGGCTGTAAATCTTTACGGGAGGAGAAAACCTCATATTTCTCCCGCGGAACGGCTGGTAGTTTCGAACTGCTGACCTTGCGATTCGCAGCCCAATTCGTAACCACTACACTACCAGACAACTATGATAATCAAAATAGATCGGCACTTTGATCAAAATCAAAGCAGATACATGGCCCAGTGGAACAGAACTAAGAACCTAAAAGTAAATCCACCAATCTATGGGCAGCTGATCTTTGAAGGGGCCAAAGTACATTCAGTGTGGAAGAAACAGTCTCTTGAATACACGGTGCTGGAATAACTGGATATCCGTATGAAGAAACATGCATCTGTATACTCATCACACACAAAAACTAACTCAAAGACTGACTTAAAATGGATCAAAGATCTCAATGTTAAAGCTATAACTAAAACGAAAAAAACTTCCTGAAATGTAACATAGTGTCAAAACTGATTTTAAGCCATTCAGTATCTCCCTTGTTCTGTTTTAATGACTGCCACTTCGTCTGTGTACAGGTTCTTCATACACACAATTAAGTGTTCTGGAATTCTCATTCTTCAGAGTTCTATTCATAATTTGTTTTGATCCACACAATATTTGCATAGTCAATTAAATACAAGTAAACACTTTCATGGTATTTTCTGCTTTCCACCCAGATCCATCTGACATCACCAATGATAACCCTGTCCCACATCCTCATCTGAATCTGGCTTGAATTTCTGGCAGCTCCCTGTCTATGTACTGCTGCAATCACTTTTTAATTATCTTAAACAGCATTTTACTTGTGTGGGATATTAATGATATTGTTTAATGATTTCTGCATTCTGTGTGGTAACGTTTCTTTGGAATAGGAGTAAATATGGATTTCTTCAAATAGGTGAGCCAGGTCTTCCAAATTTCTTGGCCTCAATAATTAAGCACCTCTAGTACTGCATCAGTTTGTTGAAGCTTTTCCATTGGTATTCCTTCAATTTGTAGTCTGGTTTTTCACCAATGCCTTCAATGCACCTTGAACTTCTTTCAATACTGTAAATTCTTGATCATATGCTACCTTTTCAACTGGATGGATATTAACCAGTACCAGTGACTCTGTGTATTCATGTTCTTTTGATGCTTCCTGTGCCATTCAATACTTTGTTCATAGAATCCTTCAATATTTCAACTTGAGGCTTGAATTTTTCTGCAGTTCTTTCAGCCTGAGAAATGCTTAACATGTTCTTCCTTTTGGTTTTCTAACTGTAGGTCTTTGCACATTTATTTATAATACTTTACTTTGTCTTTTTGAGCTGCCCTTTGAAATTTTCTGTTCAACTCTTTTACTTCATTAATTCTTTCATTTGCTTTAGCTTCTCTATACTAAAGAGCAAGTTTCAGAGTCTCTTCTGATAGTCACTTTAATTTTTTCCCCCTGTCTTTTTAATGATCTTTTGCTTTCTTCATTTATGACATTCTTGATGTCCTCCCACAACTCCTCTGGTCTTTGGTCAGTAGTGTCTCATACATCAAATCTGTTCTTGAGATGGTCTAAATTCAGGCGGGATGTCTCAGGGTCATCTTTTGGCTCTCATGGACATGTTTTAAGTTCTTCAGCTTCAGTCAGAACTTGCATATGAGCAATTGATGATCTGTTCCACAGTTGGTCCTGGCGTATATATTGTTGTTGTTGTTGTTGAGTTAGTTCCAACCCATAGCAATGCTGTATAGGGTTTCCAAGCAGTGGCTGGTGAGCTTGAACCACTGACTTTGCAGTTCAAACTGACTTTGTAGTCCAGCACATTAACCCACAATGCTAACCCAGGACTCTGGTGTATATCTAGGCATATGTATGTATATACATGAGTCCTGGTCTGGCATTGTGGGTTAATGCGCCAAATTGCAAAGCCATTTCAACTGCAAGGTCGGCAGTTCAAACTCAACAGTTGCTCCTTGGAAACCCTATATAGGGTCGCTATGGGTCAGAACTGACTCAACAGCAATAGAGAGCATAGTTATGGAGGCATCCTAGACACATCTAAACAACTATCAGGACTGATTTTTTTTTAACAGACTTGTAATTGTAATCTTGCAGGAAAAATTATTCAACTGGTACAACATAGTTAATAAAACAATATTCAACATTAGAGCTTAATGAGTAGTATCTGTGATCTTAAAAGCTTGCCATCTAAGATACAGCTATTGATCTCTATTTGTATGTAGCAAAAGAGAACAAAGAAAATCAAAGGCTTAAAGAAGAAATTGGTCCATAGGACCATTAGCCCACTTGAACCACACCTTCTTCAAACCTGAGATCAGAAGAGCTAGATGATGCCTTTGTCTACCATTCAGATTAGGGACACAATTGATGTACCCAGATAGAATAGGAGAAAAGTATAAAACAAAGCTCAAATTCCTTAAAAAATAAACCAGACCTACTGGACCCATAGAGACTAGATGAGCCCCTGAGACTATTGCCCTAACAATCTAACATAACCTTTGAACTTGAAATTGAAGCTATATTTGTGGGTCATCTTTCAGCCAAATTTTTTGAAACTGGCTTATAAAACAAACAATATCATTCATGAGTTATGTGAGCTCCTAAGCAATTAACTATATGAAACAAAGTGGTCAACAGTTACCCAAAAGCAAAGATGAGTTGGTAATAAGTTGAAGGAAAGCTAGATCAATGGAAACAGAACAAACAGAATAGAAATAATGACAATACTAATACATAGTAAAAAACGTAATGACATGAAACAAAGTTGTATTAAAAATTGCTAAAGGGGGACCTAATTTGCTATGTAAACTTTTGCCTAAAATGTACTATAGTATTATTATTTTTTTAAATTTGATGTTGACACTCTCTAGGTGGCACTAGCCCCTGGGTGGTGCAAACAATTAAGCACTGAAAGACAATGTTATGCTGAAATCCACCCTGAGAAGCCTTGACAGGAAGGTCTGCCTATCTGTTTCTAAAAGATTACAATCTTTAAAACCCTACAGAGTGCTCTTCTACTCTGAAGTCCATGGGGCCATCATGAGAGGAACTGACTTGACAGCAACTGGTTTCTTTTGATTTTCAGGATCTAGTACTAAACGGAGTCCTGGTATGGGACTGTGGGTTAACACACCAAACTGCAAAACCATCTGAACTGCAAGGTCTGCGGTTCAAGCTCCTTGGAAACCCTATACAGGGCCTCTATGGATCAGAACCGACTGAACAGCACTTAACAACAACAACAGTATTAAACAGTCATCCCCTTTCCTTTGTTGTCTTATATCTAGTCAGCTTCATTCACTGACATTAACTCCTGAAATAACTGACATTTCTGAGATCCTTGAGATGGTTTAATTTTGCCCTTAGGATCACAAATTTCTCTTAGAAGAAATTTTCCTTGGTATGATCTTACATTGTTAATTTAATAACATTTTAGCTCTTGAGTGATCATCTAAGGTGCAACTATTGGTCTTTCCATGTGTGGAAGAAATAAGAATTACAAGAATTGAAAATGTTTGGAATCAATTAGTCCAGTGGACTCATGGAACATGTGAACATCAGTCTCCATGAATCTGAGATCAGAAGAACTAAATGGTGACTAGCTACAACTACCACTTTCTCTGAAAGAGATCACATTCAAAGGTCCCAGACAGAGTAGCAGAAAAAGTAGAACAAAACTCAAAACTGTAAAAAAAATATATTGGACTTACTGGTCATTGGACTTACTGGTCAGAAATACATTGAAAAACCCAAGACTATGACCCTCGACCTTGAAAGGAACTCACCCTTGTGACCCCATTTTCAGCCAAGCAATAGATAGGCATATAGGGGAACAACACTAGTAAGATAAGCTCACCATGGAATGGTCAGTCATTCAAAATAGAAAGAGCAGCATTGACCTACAGACAAAATTGAGAAGAGATGGGAAGGTGGATAGAATGGAACTAGGAAACACAGGGAATAAATGGGATTACTGTTATTGCATGGAAAAGATAGAAATCATTGAGATTAAACAAAGTGTACGATCTGCTTGATGAGCTTCTCTATAAATTTCTATTGAATTCACAATAAAAACTTTAAAAATTTAATTAATAACATTTTAAAATATACATGCTTCTGGAAACATATGGACTCTGAGATTTTAGAGAGTCTAAAATGAGAGAAACATCCAAATCCAAGTCGCAAGTCAGGTTTTCTTCTCTTTCCCTCAAAGCAGAGCTACTGTGTACTTGGAGGAAATCAACAAGAGAGATGGTGAACTATGTAGGTGGATATGGGAAGACACAAAGGAAGACTGGGACTGAGTAATCAGCCAGTCCAGTGGAAGGTTAATTTGTTCCTTGCTAGGGAAAAGCAAAACATCTTTTTTTTTTTTTTTTTTTGGTAATAACAAACTTTGCTTTATTGACGAACATCTTTGAGTTTGAGGAGAGGGAGTGTGTGGGCTGTAACTGATATAATTGAGTAGGCAGTCGCTGAGTCAGTTTGATAAAATTTGTGAGAGTCTATTTGAAAAGATTCCACTGAACACTTCAATCTTCATCTGCAGTAGCACCTGATATTGTAATTGTGGGCTCACCTATGGGTCAAGGAGAGCAGGATTGGCTGACAGTTGAAGAATCCAGCCTTATTTGCATCAGTTCCTTGGAAAGAGTGAAAAGAATAAAGTAAAGAAAGAAAATATGATAAAGTAAAATACCACATGCTGACAAAAATTTAAGTGTATTTTTAGACACATATAACTCCAGCACATAAAACAAAAGTCTGAGTATGACAATGTCCAGACATTCTTGAGACTTAAAGACAATAAAGCTTAAGCTTTTTGTCCTCTATCCAGTAAACCCAGCCACTGCTTGGAGCAGAAACCCTCCTCCCTCCCATTTCTCTGTGCTATATTATCTTCAGAGTTCTGGTGGGGTGCTGTAGGACAAGCACTGTACTGCTAACCACAAGGTTGGTGGTTCAAACCTACCAGCTGCTCCTTGGAAACTCTGTACAGGGTCCTTTTTAGTCAGAATCAACTCAATGGCACTCAACAACAGCAATATTATCTTAAAGGACCTGTGGGATAGGTGTTGGACTGCTAACCATGAGGTTGGTGTTTCAAATCCACTAGCCTCTCTACCTGCTCCCATAAATATTTACAGTCTTGGTAGCATAGTGGTTATGAGTCCAGATGCTAAGGTCAGTAGTTCAAAACTACCAACCATTCTACAGGAGAAAGATAAGACTTTCTGCTTTTATAAAGATTTACAGCCTCAGAAACCCTACATACAGTCCCTCTGAGTCGGAACCGACTCCACGGCACACTACCACCACCACCAGAATCACTTGATGGCAGTTGGTTTGATTTTTCAGTTTGGTTATATTACCTTATGCCTCAATCACCCTTATAATTAGCTGATGAATAATTAAAAGAAAACTGCTTCTATTAAATTGCTCAGGAAAAGACAATTTCTGATTGGTAAATATAGATAGTCAATATATCAGTTTAGTATAGCACATGAAACCTACTACTGACAGATTTAAACCTACTGACTAATAAAAAAAAGTGTCATCCTAGCGTATGGCATGTTTTATAACGAACTCTATGAAAAGAAGTCAAATAGGATACAATTAAATGTATCCCTGAACTTTCACTGATTAACATATAAAAGTACTGCAATAGAAATATGTTAGTGCCAACTCTGCAGGTTTGTCATTCTCCCAGAGAGTCATTATCATTTCATGTATATGCAGATCACTCCATAGTTTCACACTTATTTTAATATTATGAGTTAAAACTTTAAAGTTAGAAGTTTGACATATAATGGACTCTTCAAATGTCCCTGGCTGTCATAAACGGTTGGCACTTGGCTAGTAATTTAAAGGGTAGCAGTTTGAACTCATTCAGTGGTGCTATGAAAGAAATAGTTCTGGTGACCTACTTCCTTAAAGATTATTGTTACTGTTACTAAATGCCATTGAGTCAGTTCTGACTCATAGCAACCCTGTATAAGGTTTCCAAGGAGTGACTGGTAGGTTTAGACCTCAGACCTTACAGTCAGCTGTCCAGTGTTCATCTTAAAGCTGTCCAGTGTGTATCGTACACACCAGGACTCCACATCAAAGATTTGTTGTTAAGTGCGTCGAGTTGGTTCTGACCCCTAGAGACCCTGTATAGTGTTTGTAAGGAGTAGTTGGTGAGCTTGAACTATCCACCTTACAGTTCAAACGACTTTGCAGTCTAGCGCATTAACCAGCAGTGCCACATCAGGACTCCTCCTCAAAGATTAAAATCAGGTAAAACTTATGGAAATGAGCTCTGATGGCACAGTGGTTAGGTGCTGGGGAGTTGGGGGCGCTACCCAAAAGGTCAACAGTTTGAGGCTGGGCTTGATGGCGATTAGCATAGAGGTGCAGAGAAGTTTGCTGTTGGCAATACCAAGGAGTACTGGGCAAGGCAGATTTAGGGCAGAGTTCTGGGAATCTGGACCACAAATCTAAGAATATTTGGAGGCTTTGAAGGCTTGTAGCTGGTGGATCTTGTAGCGAGGTGGGAAATCGCATACTTTTGAATCTGTCAGGCTCCAGCCGACAAATTGAGTGAGACCAAACAGCAAGACCAAGCAGGGGAACACACCCACCACGGAATAACGCCATGGGAACCTCTGAGCAAAGGTGGACAATACGTTTTGTTGATTTTGCTTTGTTCTAATTTTCTTTTTTTTTTTTTTTTGGTATATGTTCATTGGCCACCCACTGTTTGTGCACCTCCATTCTGGTGACTAGAGGGCCTGCGTGAGCAAGAGGACATCCCCCATGCCCACCTCTTTGGGGTTCTTCTGGAACCCATGCACACAGATACTCTCAGCCTAAGAGCTGTTTTTTGTTTTGTTTGTTGTTGTTGTTTTAAGGGACAAGGCAAGAACAAGGGGTATAGGGAGGGAAAAGAGAGTTTAAAAACAAAACAGGCTAAAAATTAAATTAAACTCTGAGGTATAGCATAACAACCAACAGTGGCATTTTTGAAATCTATCAGACAGCCTTGAAGGCAAGAAGCTGAAAGAGGTCATTAAAGTCATACTCATATTAGGCTACAGATTTTTCTTTCTTTCTTTCTTCTACTCTCCCTCCTCTCCCATATGTGATTATATATTATAGTATCCAATCTGTTTTTTGTTGTTGTTGTTGTTGTTGTTGTTGTTTTTATGGGGTTTTTACCCTATTTTTTTGCAGTTGCTGTTTTGCTGTTTTATGCTCCCCTTTTTACTTTTTGGGGACTCTTTCGCTCCCGATATTACCCAAGAAGACACAGAAACTGCTGCCATATAGTCAAGCTACAATCACACTCTATAAAACACCAACATCCAGACAAGAACAAATACCAACTGCCATACACCAGGGAGGCAGACAACACCTGTGAAAGTTATTCTGAGTTAAGCAATAAAAAGAGTAAAAAGGGAAGCCCACATCCTCATCACAGCTACCTGGAAGCAATCAGAAAGCATAAGAAATACCATAAAACACACTCAATTATTAAGGACACAGATAAATATTAAACATGTCCAAGAAGCAAAAGCAGACAATCATATCAGCACATATCCAGAAACAAGATAAAATGTCTGAGACAAATGACCTTGAGGTAGGCCTGGACTCCATTCTGGAAGGAGGGCAGGCCTTGGAAATGGCTGAAAAGGAATTCAGAAAAATGATTATAAAATGTTTCAAAACTTTACAATGGAGTTGAGAAAAATAAGAAGTCATGAAAATGCTACAGAAACAATTAAATAAGATAGGTACAACACTGGAAATAATTCAAAACATACAGAAAGAGGTCCAAATGATCAATAATAGAATATCAGAAATAGACAATACACTGAAAGGGCAAAGGAGTAGAATAGACGAGATGGAAGGCAGAACCAGTGAGCTGGAAGACAAATCTCTCAATACCACTAAGATAGAAGAGCAAACAGAAAAAAGGATAAAAAACTCTGAAGAAGGTCTAAAATTCATGTTGGACAACATGAAGAGGAATGACGTAAGATTATCAGCATTCCAGAACAGGAAGAATCACACAAGTCCACAGAGGAAATAGTTGAAGAACTACTGGAAGAAAATTATCCTAACATCCTGAAAAGTGAAAAGATAAACATTCAAGGAGCTCAATGAACCCCAGGAAGGATAAACCTCAAAAGAAAATCACCGAGATATATCATAATCAAGCTCTCCAAAATCAAAGATAAGGAGACATTCCTGAAAGCAGCTAGGGAAAAGAGAAGTATTACATACAAAGGAAAGCAAGTCAGACTATGCTTGGATCTCTCAGCAGAAACCATGCAGGCAAGAAGGCAATGGGGAGTAAATCCCTGAAAGAAAAAAACTGCCAACCAAGAATCCTTTATCCAGCAAAGCTATCAATCAAATATGACTGTGTAATCAAAATATTCCAGTATAAACAGAACCTAAGGATTTTCCCAAAGCCAACCCTGCACTACAAAACATCCTAAAGGGAGTTCTGTGGACTGAGAACCAATAAGAACAGACAACAACCAGAGAATGGCATACGACACAGCACCTAACAGAACTAAATCAACAGAAGGAAGAGTTGAGGACAGAACAAAACTCTAAGAACAAACTCAGAGAATCTGGGAGGTCAAAACAGGAGGGATTTCTGGGTCATAAGGTAGTTATAGATCCAACCTTCTGAGGAAGAGCCATACTGCTTTCCAGAGAGGCAGGACCATTTTGCAATCCCACCAGCAATGCAGGAGCATCCCAGTCTCTCCACTTCCTCACCAGGATTTATTGTCCTCTACTTTTTTTATCTTTGCTGTTATTGTTGGTGTGAGATGATATTTCATTGTTGTTTTGATCTGCATCTCTCTAATGGCTAGTGATCGTGAACATTTCTTCATATGTCTGTTGGCTGCCTGGATCTCCTCTTTGGTGAAGTGTCTGTTCATGTCCTGTGCCCATTTTTTAAATGGGTTATTAGTCTTTTTCTTGTAGAGGTGTTGTAGTTTACTGTATATTTTAGAAATGAGTACCTTGTCTGATGTGTCATTGCAAAAGATTTTTTCCCATTCTGTGGGTTCCCTTTTTACTCTTCTGGTGAAGTCTTTTGATGCACATAAGGTTTTAATTTTTAGTATGTCCCAATCATTTATTTTGTCTACTTTTTTTGTGTGTAATTTTCAAAATGCTTGGTAGTCTGTATATTCCCTGAATTAATGCCCTCACATTTATCCCTATTTTTTCATTGATGGCCTTCATAATTTTGGGATTTACATTTAGATCTTTAATCCATGCTGAGCTGGTTTTTGTATAAGGCATGAGGTAAAGGTCTTGTTTCAATCTTTTGCATATCGCTTTCCATTTCTGCCAATGCCATCTTTTGAAGAGACTGTCCCCTCCACATGCAATATATTTAGGTATTTTGTCGAAAATCAGTTGGCTGTATGTGGATGTGTTAATTTCTGGATTCTTGATTCTGTTCCATTGATCAATGTAGCTTTCATTTTACTAGTACCAAGCTGTTTTGACCACTGTAACTGTGTAATAAATTTTGAAGTCAGGGAGTGAGAGGTTTCCAACCTTATTCCTCTTCTTAAGCAGTGCTTTTCTTATCCTGGATCTCTTTCCTTTCCATATAAAGTTTTTAATTGTTTCTTCCATCTCTTTGAAGTATATCATTGGAATCTGGATTGGGATTGCATTATATGTGTAAATTGCTTTGGGCGGTATTGACATTTTTCACAATATTAAGTCTTCCTATCCAGGAGCATGGTACATTCTTCCATTTTTGTAGGTCTCTTTTTGTTCCTTGTAGTAGCGTTTTGTAGTTTTATTTGTATAGGTCCTTTGTTTCTCTGATTACCATTTTTGTATATTTTTAATTTAAAAAATTTATATTTCCCTAATGAATAATCATCTACTGAATAATTAATACTTTCAATTTTAGTATATGATTTGAAATGCTACATTTATCAAGTACTAAACTTCAATGTATATGTTGTTCTATCTGACTATTCTAGTCTATTTTGTCCAATAAATCTGCTATTCCATTTTTCCACAAATGTGAGGCTGTTTCAGTTACTATCATTAATAGTAAGATTTCACATATGAAAAATCAAATTTCCATTTTAATTTTAAAAATTATTAACTTTTTGTCTGTGTGTATTTTCTTGATGAATTTTATACTCGGCCTGCTAAATTTTATAGCATTTCCTACTAGAGTTATCATTTAAATTACTTTAAATTTATAAACAACATATTACATTCTTATAATACATAAATTTTAATTATGTGTTATGAGCAACAGAGGTATAATTCCCATCAAGAAAAGAGAAAAACTTCTTTGCAATCTTAAAAACCAGGACGTGGATTTTAGATTTCATGCATGAGGTAATGGGAAATATTAAGGAATAGAATGATAAGATGAAAGAATTGATTGTAGGAAGCTTATGCTAATTTCTTCAGAAGCATTCTGAAAAAATGAATTAGGCTAAGGTTAAGATAGGAATGGAGTCCTGGTGTGGTGCTATGGGTTAATACGCCAGACTGCAAAGCTGTTTGAAGTTGGTGGTTCAAGTTCACCAGCTGCTCCTCGGAAACCCTATGCAGAGCCATGATGGGTCGGAATTGACTCGATAGCACTTAACAACAACAACAACAACAAGATCGGAATAGTTTTCCCTTAGGGTATACTGTGAGATTATGACACTAATCTGACCACGAAGTTAGGAAACTCAGGCAAGGGAGTGCCAAGAAGTCCAATGAAGAAAAGACAAATGCAAAATATTCCTAAGGAAGAAATGGCTAAATGCACACCCTCATTTTATGATTAAGGCCCTGAGGTATTACAGTGAAGTATCTTGGTTTCTTTGTCCTTAAGTCTTCACAGAGGAGGTTGTTGTTGTTAATTGCTGTTGAGTTGGTTCCAACCCATAGTGACCCTGTACAGGGTTTCCGAGGCTGTAAATCTTTATGGGAGCAGAAAGCCTCATCTTTCTCCCACGGAGCGGCTGATAGTTTCAAACTGCTGACCTTAAGGTTCTCAGCCCAATTCATAACCACTACACTACCAGAGCTCCTTTCACATAGGAGGTAAAGCCTGTGAAATCAGCAATGATTATGCCTATTTTTTATTTCATTTATATGTTTTCATATGGCTTCTTTATCTTCAGGAATACAGCAGATCTAATGACATAAAAACTGATCTTTTGTTGTTGCCTGGGGTTTTCACATGTGGACAGATTTTGACCTACTTTAATATATTTGGATAATTGCATGATTCTTTTGAAAAATAAAACCAGCCACTCTCATTCCTGTCTTTGTCTTAAATTCAGAGGACATCAAAACAAATCCTGAATATTTCATTCCAAACTTCGATTTTAGCTTTAAAAAAATTATGCTTCATCAAATACCACCAATGATTTCAAAACCCAGAATAACTTGTGGGGTCTACTTTCTCCAAATACTTTTCCCTGGTAACTCAAATCTCAAATGAATGTACACAAAGAAAGCCAAATTGGAACAGCAGAAGAATAACATATATTTTCTTTGGTGACCAGATATTAAGTACTCATATCAAATGGCAAGTTTGGAGTCATCAATCATTCTAGGTTCTAGGATCATAAGAAAGTTCATTTTCTAGGTAGTAGTAATTGCCATTATCATCATTCTTATAAAAACACTTAGCCTTTGTTATACTAGGCACTTTACTAAGCGCTTTTCACATAGTATTTTATTTAATCCACCATAATCAGGATCATTTTTTCAGGAGATAATTACTATTAATATCCCCGTTCTACAGATGAAGACCACCACTCGTCTGTCATTTTGTCATACCATGGTGGCTTGTGAGGCGCTTTGATTCTGGAAGCTATGCCATGAGTATTTTAAATACCAGCAGGGTCACCCATGGTGGACAGGTTTCAGATAGCTTACAGACAAAAACAGACTAAGAAAAAGAAGAGACAAACTACTTCTGAATATTTAGTCACTAAAAACCTTATGAATAGCAGAGAAACACTGTCAGATATAATGCCAGAAAATGAGCCCCTCAGGTTAAAAGCATTCAAAATGCAACTGGGGAAGAGCTGCCTCCTCAAAGTAGAGTTAACCATGATGATGCGAATGGAGTAAAGCCTGTGGGAGTAAAGCCCGCAAGACCTTCCTTTGCTGATGGAGCACAACTCAAAATGAAGAGAAACAGCTGTAAACATCCTTTAATAATCGGGACATGGAATGTACAAAGTATGAATCTAGAAAAATTGGAAATGATCAAAAATGAAATGGATTGCAAAAACATCAATATCTTAGCCATTACTGAGCTGAAATGGACTGGTATTGGCCATTTTTCTTCTGACAACCATATGATTTACTATGCTGGGAATGACAACTTGAAGAGGAATGGTGTTGCATTTATTGTCGAAAAGACATATCCAGATCAGTCATGAGGTACAACGCTGGCTGTGATAGGATAATATCCATGCACCTACAGGGAAGAACAGTTAATACCACTATTATTCAAATTTATACATCAACCACTAAAACCAATGAGGAAGAAATAGAAGAATTCTATCAACTTCTTCAATCTGAAATTGATCAAACATGCAATCAAGATGTATTGATCATTACTGGTGATTGGAATGCAAAGATTGGAAACAAAGAGGTAGGATCAGTAGTTGGAAAATATGGCCTTGGTGACTGAAATGATGCTGAAGATCACATGATTGGATTCTGCAAAACCAATGATTTGTTCATTTCAAATACTTTCTTTAGGTAGCATGAGAGACAGTTACACACATGGACCTCACCAGATAGAATACACAGAAGTCAAATTGACTAAATCTGTGGAAAGAGATGGTGAAAAAGCTGCATATCATCAGCCAAAACAAGGCAAGGGGCAGGTTGTGGAATGGACCATTAATTGCTCATATGCAATTTCAGACTGAAGCTAAAGAAAGTGAAAACAAGTCCACTTGAGCCAAAATATGACCTTGAATATATCTTACCTGAATTTAGAGATCATCTGAAGAACAGATTTGACTCATTAAACACTAAAGATCGAAGACCAGAAGAGTTGTGGGATGATATCAAGAACATCATACAAGTAGAAAGCAAAAACTCATTAAGAAGACAAGAAAGAAGGAAAATATGAAAGTGGATGTCAGAAGAGACACTGAAACTTGATCTCCAGCCTCAAGATGCTAAAGCAAATAGAAGAAATGAGGAGGTACAAGAACTGAACAGAAAATTTCAAAGGTCAGCGCCAGAAGACAAAGTCAAATGTTACAACAAAATGTGCAAAGATCTGGGGTCAGAAAACCAAAAACGAAGAACATGCTCAGCATTTCTCAAGCTAGGGGATCTGAAGAAAAAATTCAAGCCTCAACTTTCATTATTGAAGGAATCTCTTGGCAAATTATTGAATGATGCAGAAAGCATCAAGAGAAGATGGAAGGAATACACAGAGTCACTGTTTCAAAAGGAAATGGTTAATATTCAATCATATCATTAGCATATGATCAAGAGCCAGTGATACTGAAGGAAGAAGTCCAAGGTGCATTGAAGGAATTGGCAAAGAACAAGGCACCAGGAATTGATAGACTACAAATTGCAATCTTTCAACAAAGTGAGGTGGCACTGAAGGCACTCACTAATCTATGCCAAGAAATTTGGAAGACAACTATCTGGCTAACTGATTGGAAGATATTCATATTTGTGCCCTTTCCAAAGGGAGGTGACCCAATGGAATTCAGAAATCATCAGACAGTATCTTTGATATCCTGTGCATGTAAAAGTTTTACTAAAGGTAATACAGAAATGCTGTAAGCATACATTGACAGAGAACTTCCAGAGGTTCAAGCCCAATTCAGGAGAGGACATGGAACAAGCAATATCATTACTGATATCCAATGGATCTTGACTGAAAGCAGAGAATACCAGAAATATGTTTATCTGTGCTTTATTGACTATGCAAAGTCTTTCAATTGTGTGGATCATGACAAGCTATGGACAACATTGTGAAGTATGAGTATTCCGGAACACTTAATTGTGCTCATGAGGTATATGTACCTGGACTAAGAGGTAGTTGTTTGAACAGAACATGGGAACACTGAATGGTTTAAAATTAAGAAAGGTGTGCGACAGGGTTGTATTTGTTCACCATACTTATTCAACATGTATGCTGAGCAAATAATCCGAGAAGCTGGGTTATATGAAGAAAACCATGGCATCAGGATTGGAGGAAGACTCATTAACAACCTGCGATGTGCAGATGATACAACCTTGCTTGCTGAAAGTGAAAAGGACTTAAAATACTTACTGATGGAGATCAAAGAACAAACAGATCTGTGTTGGAAGAAGTACAGCTAGAGTGCTCCTTGAAGGCCAGGATGGCCAAACTTCGTCTTTCATACTTTGGCATATTCTCAGGAGGGACCAGTCGCTGAAGAAGGATATCATGTTTGGTAAGGTGAAGGATCAGTGAAAAAGAGGAAGACCCCAGCCAGATGGATTGGCAAAGTGACAGAATCAATGGGCTCAAGCGTGGCAACAATTAAGTTTGGCTCAGGACTGGCAGTGTTTCATTCTGTTGAGCATAGGGTCACTATGAGTCAGTACCAACTTGATGGCACCTAACAACAATAACAACAACACAGATGAAGAATCTGAGGTTAAAAATCAAGCAATCTGTCTGAAGGCATTCTGCTGCTAAGTGTCCCTGGAACTATGTTTAGTACTGCAGTTTGACTCCAGAGACTAAGCTTTGGATAGTTGCACAAAATGGCTAAGTCAGTAGATCTTCCTTAGCTATGAAATCAGAAATTGTTAAGGAGTTGCTAATTACCACTGACCTGCATTTGTTGCTTTATTCAGGAACCTATTTTATTTTCCTAATAAACTGGGTAGATGTATGGAAGCTATATATTTTACTTCTTTTAAGTGCAAGAGAAAGTGAGTCATTGGGTTTTAGAGAGTTCTTTGACTTGAGTGTTCGATGTTCCCTTGTTTTCCCTAGAAACGTGCAAACATCCTGAATGTTTGTGCAGCAGAAGCTTCTGAAGTTACACAGAAACATCCCTTAAAACACTTTTCATTCTTCACCCTGATGCCAGCCACTTAATTCTGCTATAGACTTCACTTATCACCATACAAGGTTAGTACCTAACATCTGGTCACCAAAGATAGAATTTTTCATTTTTCCCTTGTTTCAAGCTAGCTTTGTGTGTGCATGTGTACATTTGAGGATTGAGATGCTGAAAGTCTTATGAAAGTATTTGGAGAAAGTCAGTCTCTGCAAGTGATTTAGGGTTTTGAATCAGTTTATGGTATTTGATGAAGTATAAATTTTAAGTTCAAATTAAAAATAGTTACAGCATGTCAGTCTAACCCAGAATGGTCTAGTGTTTGGGTGACTGGTGCTCAATTTATTCGGTAATGACTGAAGAAATGTTTAAGGGAGTCAGCTAATTTCCTAACCACATTTACAGCAAAAGAACAAATTGCTTCCTAGTCTGTCGTGACATTTTAACTGCAACGGTTGGCACAAGGGGTTTGTGTCTGGGCATACATACAATACGATTTAATTTAAATGAAGTGAAATGAGGAAATTACTGCTGTTGAAGTATCACATTCTTTTTGAGAACATGTCTGGCAGTGCTTACTTCAGGAAGAAAGATCCCACAAGCCATCTGTGCTAAGAGCTGCTTAAATGTGAAGACTCAGAGTGGAATTCCTGGTAGTCACAGTCACAGACAGCGCCACCAGAGAAAACCCCCTAAGTTTTCTGTTTACAAGAGGGTGGGAAAGTTGTGAAATATTCTGCTAATTGGATGTGAGGTCCTCATTTGATGAGCTCCCATATATGCCTTTCCCTCCGGGGTTCATTTGCTACAGGAGCCAAGAGACTCTGGAGACATCAGGCTGTGCAAGGTAGCATTTTCAAGCTAGGGAACTTATCTCACAAGTAAAGACCAACTTACTCCAATCATTTAGAATGGATTCTTTCTTAGTCCTGTCCTGAACACCTTTTGAGAGACAAACAGGGAAAGTGCTAACAGTTCAGAGGGTAGAATGAAAATTAAGGAGCTAAAACCCTCTCTACATTGACTTGCACTTAATTGAGTTATTTACCTTCACTCAGTTCATTTACACACTCTTACTCATAAAGACCTTAAATTCATGAAGGAAACATGGTTGAGTACATTGGAGGCAAATATCATGCTGACATTGGATGATACTAATCTAAGTGGAATCATTTGTTCTGAGGGTTTACATTCTCCCAGATAGACATGAGGCAGTGTTCACATGCAAAATCATCATGAAATGAAATAAAGGACAGATACCAGTTTCCCACAATTCAAAGTCAACAATATGTTACTAAGCATCCATTAATAAGACTGAATAACATAGCAGCAGATTTTGTAAATAATCTTAAATACAATTACAAAAATTCAACTATTTAGGATGAAAAAGAATACTTCTCAATTATAATTCATTTCTCAGCTGATAGAACAGCACATCTGAAAGTAGATTCATATTAATTTATAATTGAAGAATATGTGAGTTCCATTATATTCCTAACCATCCCCATCCAAATCCAACCATTTTAAAAATAACAGCGTAGGAGGAATAAACCAGGGCTCAAGTCTGGGTCTCAGCATTGATTGGTATCACAGCATTTGCACGGTTTTTCACATTTCTCCTCTGACAGTGAAATGAGACGTCTGAGTTTCACTTCCTCTTTCAGGCCGCAGGACAAACCTTTTCAGAATTTGCCTGTTTTTTTTTTTTTTTTTTTTTTTAGTCCTATTGTCAGTGTTTAAAATAAGAAAATTTTAGGAGTCTGAGATCATTAGTTTTCATCACAGAATAATTACATGACAAGATTAAAGAGGGAATTCACATTTTTAAGTTTTTAAAAATAACTGTTTTTTGTATCACAAAATTTTTAAAAAAAGATCTCGACAGTTTTTCCCCCTCACTTTAACGGCCTGATATCTGAGTCCTCTTGATTACTTATTTCTCGTTTCCCATGCAAATACTAGAAGTCAAAATTTTATTCAATCAGAAAGTTGCCAGTCTTATATATATATATATAAGTTTGGCAGAGGCTATTTCTAAAAGAAACTTTACTGACTCTATCATCTTTATGCATGAGTACAGGACTTAAAAGCTTCTTAAACAGGAGTGTCAATTAAACATGCTTTCACATTATAAACTCTACCAATACTCACATCCACAACATAATTTCCTTTTCCTCCTCTTAACATGATGAAATGTATGCATATAGGGTGGCTCAAATTTTAACAATAACAGCAAAAAAAAAAAAATGTTTTCAATTCAGAAAGAGTATTGGTACACTAAATATCTTTTTAAACAGTATTATGTTCTCAGAAGAGAGTCCAGTTCTCCAGCCCTGGCCCATATATAGATTGCCTGGCCACTGTGGTTACTCTATTCTAGTCCTTCACATCTCTCTCGCTAATTCTAATAATCTTTTAACAGTCTTGGGTCTTTTCCTGGCTCTCACAGGGAGAGATCACCCTTTTGGAGTAGGCCGCTGAAACCAATGTGGGACGTGTCTCTGTTTCCACCAGGCTGCTGGGCTGCTGCTCCAAGCAGGCAGAAAATCCTGCATGAGCCCCTAAATTTGTGAGAAACGTGACTACCAACAAATGCTCAAATAATCCAATCTGTGCTCATTTTAGAGAGAGTGATGTTTTCTTTATTTGATTTGCAAGATCGGGCACCCAACCCCCTAGACACAGGCAGATGCCCAGAGGATATTTTTAGATATGTATTTGTATGTGTTGCAAATAGATCCATGTATGCAGTCAAGCATACAGGTAGCAAAATTTTAAAAACTTCTTAGTCATAACCAAAAACCTTGAAGGAGCAAGGCACTGGGCTGGGGGACTTGGGACCAATGTCTTGTGGAACATCTAGGCATAACAGTCCACAAGACAATATTCTACATCCTACTTTGGTGAGTAGCAACTGGGGACATCTATGATGCAACTATTGTTCTCTCCCTGTCCAGAGCAAGGAATGAAGAAAATCAAAGATAGGATGAAACAGTCTAAAGCACTAATTAGACAACATGAACCACAGCTTCCATACTAGATGATGCCTAACTACTTTCTTTGGACACTTTGGTCAGGATCACAATAGAAGGTCCTGGGGACAGTGGGAGAAAAGTATAGAACAAAATTCAAAATTATCTAAAAGAAGAGGCTTACTGGTTTGATAGAGACTGCTAGAATTCTAAGACTAGGACTTAGATATCCTTTAAACCTAGAACTGAACCCATCTCTGTGAATCTACTTTCAGTCAAATAATAGACAGGCCTATGAAGTGAACACTAACACTCATGAGGAGAATATTTATCAACTATAGAAGACCAGAAGGGAAATATTTGACCAAAAACAAAGCATAGAAGGCAGGGAGGGGCAAGGAATGAGGATGAATAGAAATGGGAACCCAGGGAGGAAGTGGGAAGAGCTCTGTTAACATTGAGGGGATGTATATGAATTGCTGTATAAATGTGTATAAATTTTCAGCTGTGAAACTAATTTGCTCTGTAAACTTTCACCCAAACCACAATAAAATGTTCAAAAAAAAGAAAAAGAAAGAAAGTTGGCAATCTCCAGTCCTATAACCTGCTATTAGTAAGCTGTGGCAAATTACATTTCCCAAGGACAGCTGCAGCCTTTGCTCCCATCCCACATGCTCTTCTAGAACTTTGCACTTCCCTTTCAAGCAATGGTATCTAATTCCTTCTCTTTGAATTCTGGTCAGGTTTGCAACTCATCTGAATGCAATGAAATATAGAATTGGTGCTGTGTGACTTTTGAGGCTAGGTCACCTCTGCCTAGTGAAATGGAATACTCATACCAGAGCCCTCAGCCTAAAAGTTCAACTACCTCAAGATGGCCATGCTCTGAGGAAGCTCAATCCAGTTTTATGTGAAGAGCATATGAAGAAGTCCTGAGACTACATGTAGTCAGCTTCTGGAAATTGATAGAAGAATTTCTGAAGCAGATCTACTTGAAGATAGTTGCTCTTCTTGATAAATTTCCCATACCACCCATATATTCTAGGTCATATTTTGGATCTAATGGACTTGTTTCAATTTTCTTCAGCTTTAGTCTGAACTTGCATATGAGCAACTGATAATTCATTCTAGTCTGCCCCTCATTAATCTGCTGAAAATTCTTATAATACTAAGACATTTGAATCCAAAAGGCTAATTCACTTTATCCTGTCTATAACGATCTCAAATGAAATTGTGAAAGTGTTGAGTCAAGAAAAAAGGGGAGTTATATGGCAAGAGGTACTTTTGTTGTTGAGTTCATTTCAACTCCTGGAGACTCCAAGTGTGCAGAGTAGAACTGCTTCATGGAGTTTTCAATGAAGTGAACTTAGAAGCCAATTGCCAGACCATATTTTTGAAGTGCCACTGGGTAGGTTTGAACTACCAACCTTTCAGTCAGCTTTCCAACTAAGGACTTAAGGGACCAGAAACTTCAAAATTACTTTTAATCAACCAAAACTTTTCCTGAGTGCTTCTCTCTGTGTCAGACAAGTTCTTGTCCCACTATCAAAGTAGCAAATAACAAAACACCCTACTACTGTACTTCTAGGATTCCGTACTCCTCCTTGAGAAGGAGGGTTATGATTCAAAGATGAATGGCCTAGAAGATGGCATTTAAATCATCTTCCCTGAAGAGTAGTGTTTTATAATTTAGATGCAAAAGATTTGCACATCTTGGTAAGTACTTTGTTAGTAAAAAGTATTCTTCAATAGTTGTCTTGTATGGGTTGTGCATATGCTCTATTATATAAACAGCTTCAGGAAGGAACTTTGAGATCCAGTCATCTCTGTCAAGTGTCTGTGAGACAAGAATAACATCACCAATCATAACACCATCAACAATATCCAAACAATTCTTGAGTCTTTCCTATGCATCAGGTACTGTATAAAATATATTAAGGCATTATCTAATTTAATATTCATAATTCTCACTACAATGACATTTGAAGAAAAGCTACTGTATGTGGGTCAGAAGGGCATTCTATACAGATATCCTCTGACTGTTGACTATTGAGCTTTCATTTTCTCTTCAGCTTCATAACATGGCTTGGAACAGAATTTGTTTTGTTGTTATTTCTTACAGTCTTGTAGGGCACACAGCAATCATGGAATGATCCAGAAAACAGAAAATAATACAGCAGGCCCAAGCTGATCACACCGTTATCAGTGACAGTCTCACCAAAGCAGGTAACTATGTGGATAGAAGTGGGAAATGTTATGAAATGACAGGAAAATACCTCCTTGAAGATGTCTTTACAAATGATTCCATCTAAGAGTCCCTCTCCCCGACCCTGTGGGCACAGCTCTCTGTCCTCTCCTAATCTTTACCCTCACTCTCATGGCTTATCAATGGGTTTGCATGACTAGGTTGCATGCTCCATGAAATCGGGGACATGGTGCCTCCAGTACCTGCAACTGTGTCTGGCACAGTAAGTATTCAAAGAACATTGGTCAGATAGATAAAATGAATGAGAACAGACTTCAAGAAGAAATGGAAATGACTAATTTGATGAAAGAGAGATCTGAGTGAAAAGAAAGAAGTTAGGGAGTGAGATTGGACAGCTGTCCAATGACACACATGAGGCAAAAACGTCATTATTCCTGCCCCTCTGTTCCAAGTGTCATTGTTTTAAACCAGGTATGACTTACCAAAGTCAGCAGCACATGATCCAGGAACCTACTGTTTGTAACCACCCACGAACTTTCCATTTCAAAATAATTTCAGCCATCACAGAAAACTTGTCTTAGATTCATTTGCCCTCCTCGTTTAGATACATGCATGGGTGGCACAAATAGTTAGTGCATTTGGTGCCAACCAAAGGGCTGGCAGTTAGAGTCCAAGCAGCAGTGTTTAGGCAGAAAAGACTGGTGATATGTTTTTGAAAACCCAGTCATTGGAAACCCTAGTTTTCAAGCATAATTCTACTCTGACCTTGAGTCAAAGTCAATTCAATGGCAACTGGGTGTAGATAGGCCCTTTTCATTATTATTTATTGCTTCCTATGTTTGCAATAAATGAGCTCCCAACAGCATTTTTGTTTAAAGGTTAGCAAAATAATCCAGAGATTTGGACAATGCCTACATTACTTATCCAATGCTACTTTAAAAATGACACAGATTATTCTTTCTTAGTGCATTTAACAAATACCTACTTCATGCGACACTTGTGTTAAACAATATCATAAAAGCAAAGGTGAGTTAGATATGGAGGCAGATCTCAAAAACAGAGATGGATCCCACCAGCCTGAACCATTTTCAGTGAACACCTGTATAATGTTTCTTCCTTGCAGAAGTCAGTGACAGTTTAGATTAAATCACTGAGTTTATTTTCATTCACCTCACTAGCTGTATAAAAGCTTTCATAATATTTTTAAATGTCATACAAACTTTCCTGTGGGTTGTGTTGGCTTGTCCCTTTCCTTCTGAAAGTATTAGGACATATGGTAAATGTGCTTGTGAAAAATGAAGACGTGATATACAATGTTCCTTCCATTTCTTATTTTTTCCACCATGACAGAATATTAGTCATTTCAAGGGATCTGCAAATTGCAATAATTTATTTTTCTTTTTGAATTTCTGCATTTACAAAGATAATTTTATAGTCCTGGAGTCCTAGTGTGGCAATGTAGGATAAGCACTGGACCATAAGGCCAGGTTTGAACCAAAAGGTGGCAACTCAAACACACCAACCACTCCTTGGAAACCCTATAAAGGGTCGCTGTGAGTCAGAAGAGACTCGATGAAACTTAATGACAACAACATATATCAAATGAGAATGGCTCTGTAGGATAAGCTCTGCACTGCAAACCACAAAGTTGTCAGTTCAAGTCCATCAGCTGCTCCATGGAAGAAAGATGAGGCTTTCTGCTCCTGTAAAGATTTATAGCTTCAGACCCAACTTGATGACACTTAATAACAGCAGTATATATAAAATTAATATCCTTATTGCTTCATTTATTAATTCAACAAATATATCTTGAGTAGTTAATATATGTCGATAGTCCCCTACTCCCAGTGAGCTTATAGTCTTAAGGGAATTTTCATATGCAAACCCACAATTTTAATACAGGAAGATTTGCAATTTAATAAAGTTTTATGTTAGCCTGGGGAAAACAGAAGCAAGGAGCCTAAGTTGTGAGAATCAGGGAAGAGTTCATAGGAGAAGTAGCAATTGGGCTGAGACCTAAAGAATGAATAAGAGACAAATGGACAGAAAAGTAAGAGGCAAGGTACATCCCAGGCTATTGGAAAGGTTAAGAAAGATGGAGGTCACATATGTTGTGATGTAGTTGTAGTGAACCATAAGAGTGAAATGACAGAAGAAACTGGAGAAAGTGGCAGAAGTCTAGTCATGGAAACCTCTTGTACATATTATACGAAAAAGATTCAGATCTTTATCACAGAAACCATGTGAAAACACTAAAAAGGGAATGATACAATTTGTTTGCCTGGTATGGCACCAGAAGATAAGAACTCCACCTCAAGGTTTGTTCAAACTACAAGGTTGGTGGTTCTAACTCACCAGTCACTTCTTGGAAACTCTATACAGAGTTGCTATGAGTTTGAACGGACTCGATGGCACACAATACCAACACAGTAACTTGATGATCCTCTGGCAGCATAATACAGAACTGAATTATTTATAATGGATAAGAGATGTAAAGGAAGGAAGAGAGACACAGGGGACCAGTAAAGAGGTTGATGGGATAACATGGGTAAGATAGCCAGAATTCAACTCTCATACTTCAGACATGTTGTCAGGAGGGACCAGTTTCTGGATAAGGATATCATGTTTGGTAAAGTTGAGGGTCAGTTGAAAAGAGGAAGACCCACAATGAGTTGGATTTGCACAGTGGCAACAGCAGTGGGCTCTAGGGTAGCAACAATTTTGAGGATGGTGCAGGATCCAATGGTGGTGTTTCATTCTGGTGTACATAGGGTTGCTGTGGGTAAGAAATGACTCAGTGACACCTACCAACAACAAAAGAAGTTATGGTGGAAATAGAGAAGCAGGAGATTAACTTGAGAAACAGAATGGAAAAGTTACGGAGCTAGATGAGGGTGGTCAAAGAAGAGGGAGAAGAACAGAAAAAAAACTCAGATTTTCTTAGGAAGCTTAGTTTATGATGACATTACTTCCTGAGAAGTGGCCACTAGCAACATATCTTGTTTTTCTGAAATTCTGACAGTGAAGAAAAAAATGTAGGATGGCAGATAAACTAAGGGAATGAGAATCAAAGGAGGCTTTACATTTTTGTCCTTCCCTTTTCTAAAATGGGAATTATGATAGAGATATGTGGATGTTTTCATAGTCGGAAGACTAGGCAAAAAGGAAGGCAGGAGGAGGACTGATGAGCTTCTCCTTGAAAGTGATGACAATGAGCAGAGACTTGGAGTGCAGTTGGGCAGCATGGCCTCAGGTTAGAGAAGGGACAATTCTTCAGTGGAGGAGACTACAGAAGTGTGCATGGTTACCATTGCTCGTTGCCATTGAATAGGTTCTCACTGCTTGCAGCTCCATGTATAACAACAAAATGGTGTCAAGTCCTACACCATCATCCTAATCGTAGATATGCTTGAGCCTATTATTGCTGCTAGCATGCCAATCCATCTTATAGTGGCTCCCCTCAGTGTTCCTAACTTCACTTGACCAAAGGAGTCCTGGTTGCACACTGGGTTATGTGTTGGGCTGTTAACTGCGAGATCAGCAGTTCAAATCCACCAGCCACTCCATGAGAGACAGATGAGTTTTTCTGCTCCCATAAAGATATATAGCCTCAGAAACCCTATACAGGGCTATTATGAGCCATTATCAACTAGATAGCACACAACCACCAACACTTTATCAAACATGATGTCCTTTTCTAGTGATTGGTCTTTCCTGATGATGTGTCCAAAGAAAATGAGACAAAGTTTTGCCATCATTGATTCTAAACAGTATTCAAGCTGAACTTCCTCTAAGATTTATTTGGAAATTCATAGTATTTTCAATTCTCTATATCAACACCATAATTCAAATGTATCAACTCTCCTTCCATCTTTAGTTATTGTCTAGCTTTTATTTCACATGCATATGAGGCAACTGAAAAAGACCATGACTTGGGCCCGGCACACCTTAATCATCAAAGTAACATCTTTGTTTTTCGCACTCAAAAGAGGTTCTGGTGTGGCACTGCAGGATAATGTGCTGGACCGCAAGGTCAGTTTGAACCACAAGGTCAGCAGCTCAAACCCACCAGCTGCTCCTCAGAAACCCTATACTATGGGTTGCTATATGTTAGAACTGACTTGATAGCACTTAACAACAAAAAAGCGGTCTCACAGCACAGACACAATAAATGGAGGGAGTATGTGCCAGGTAACCTTAGAAGAATTGATGCTTTGGAGTTAGGTAGTTGGAGGAGAATATTGAAAGTGCCATGGGCTGCCAAAAGAACCAACAGATCTGTGTTGGAAGAAGTGCAGCTAGAGTGCTCCTTGGAGGCCAAGATGGCCAAATTTCATCTCTCATACTTTGGACACATTGTTAGGAGGTAACAGTTGCTGGAGAAGGATATCATGTGTGGTAAGGTGGAGGGTCAGAGGAAAAGAGGAAGACCCCAACAAGATGGATTTGCCAAGTGGCAGCATCGATGGACTCAAGTGTGGCAACAGTAGTGAAGTAGGTCCAGGATTGGGCAGTGTTTCATTCTGCTGTGCATAAAGTAGCTATGGGTCGGTACCGACTTGATGGCACCTAACAACATCAACAACAACCTTAATTTTCCAGGTGAAAGATATCACCAGGAAGGGATAGGTGGAGGATTGTTAAAGACTTGGGAAGCATGATGAAGTTTGGAAATTGCTCACTGAGCTTATCAAGGACAGAGATGGATCTGCCAAGCTATGATGCATTAATAATGAAGATCACACATTTATTCTAAATTTTCATACATCAATTCACAGTAAATATGTGTTTTTAAATTTTATCTCTTCAGAATGTGTTTTCATCTCACATTCAACCAGAGACATCCCTATCACTGTCCCATCTACTACCAACAACCCCAGCCACTGAATTTATTCTCTTATAACAGAGTAGGAGGCCTGGTATGGCACAGTGTGATAAGCACTGGACTGCTAACCACAAGGTCAGCAGTACAAACTCAACAATCATTCCTCAGAACCCCTGTACAGAGTCACAATGAATCAGAACTGATTTGACAGCACTAAACAACAGCAACATCGTAACAGAATAGGCTCTCAAGATTTAGTGGACCTGAGAATCACTCAAGTCACTTGTTGAATCATGGATTCCTGACCCTTAGCCTGATCAGGAATTCTGATCAGGTAAGTCAGGTGTTAAACTCGCACCACCAATGATTCCGGCACAGATGGGTGGTCTGAGGACCCAAAATGAGGGATGGTGCTGTGGAAAGCCGACTTGAGAAGCACTAGAGATTGGTCAAAACCATTCTACATGAAACCATTTCTGAAACCTACTTCATCCACTAAGATGAGGAAGGGCCTGAGGGACTTCAAAGAAATATTTGAAATATCTTTGCAGATTAAGTCATGTTTGGCAGGGGTAAGTCAAATTGAACTCCACAAGGAGAGACAATTTCCAGTCTAACCGAGGCGATATGAATTAATTATAGTATATGGTCAAACAAAACCATTGCTTTAAACACAACAATTTCTGGAGTATGTGTAGTGTCTGTAATGGCAGGGAGCAATGGGTAGAAACCATTCCACCTTATAATGGTTAACTGAATTCTAATCACAGAATAATATGTAACTATGTATTATTATCACAGAACCATAAAACTGTAGTTAGGAACTATTGGTTTGATAATGGTGATTTTTTTTAGAGACTTATAGAACACAAATAAAAAAATAAAGATAGCTGTTCCTATACCAGGAGACAGACTAGAATATTCACAGCATCTTGGTGTGATGCTATTGGCTAATGCTTTAGTCTGCAAGGTTGGTTTGAACCACAAGATCCACGGTTCAAACTCACAAGCCACTGCTCAGAAACGTTATACAGGGTCTCTATGAATCAAAACCAACTCAATGGCACTTAAAAACAAAAACAATATATTTTAAAAAAAACAAACAATAACAACAAAAAAATCCAGTTGCTTTGAGTCAATCCCAATTCACAGTGACTCTGTGTGTCAGAGTAGGACTCTGCTCACCGGTTTTGACTCATAGTGTACTTGTATGAGGTTTCTGAGGGCTGACTGGTGGATTTGAATCACCAATATTGCAGTTGGCAGTCCAGTGCTTATCTTACATTACCATGCCAGGACTCCATCAAGAGGGACTGTTGTTAAGTTCCATTGAGTTGGCTCTGACTCATAGCGACCCTATATAGGGTTTCTGAGGAGCAGCTGTTGTGTTTGAACCACCAGTCTTGCAGTTAAAACCAACTTTTCTGTTGAATGTTAATCCTACAGAGTCACCCCAGGACTTCTCAAGAGGGTCTAGTCCATGGAAAAGGACAAGCTGCTTTATGCGAAGGCATCAATTTGGGACAGAGGAAAGATGGCGGAATAAGTAGAACGGCCTTCTATAAGGTTTTCAACTGTGGACTTTTCAGGAGTACTTCTGGGTGAACTGAACCGCCAATCTTTCCATTAGTTTCTGAGTACATTAAATATTGGCACTACCCATCAAGGGTACCTCAGAAGAAAGACTCAGCAATCAATGAGACCCTATGGAGCATAGTTCTACTCTGATATGTGTGAGGTCACTATGCATTAGAGTTGAGTAGACAACTGGTCTTTATATATAAGTATTTAGAATGCAATGAGAACATATTGAGTACAGAGAAGGAGCATCTGTATCTTCCTGGGGTGTCCAAAAAGATTTTTAGAGAAGATGAAGATTGAATTAAGAATACAAATTGAATTTAACAAGGAGGAAAAAGAGGCAGGGGGAAGAGGCAAGGCCTTCTAGGTGGAAGAGGAATGGAAAGACTCAAAACTAAAACAAAAAACAAAAGAGCTACTTGTCACTGAGTCAATTCTGCTATAAATATCTTTAAGCAGCAGAATGACACATCTCCACATCCTTCTCTTGCAGAGTGGTATCTAACCAAGCACATAATCATTGTTCCCCTAGGGCTCCCTATGTACAATGCAAAGAGACAGTAAAGAGTTGAGCAGAACTAGACTAAAAGTTTGTGGGAAACTGGCAGAGTGTGAGGCATGAAAGAACATGTGTACTAAGCTGTGAAGATTGACCTTTACTCTGAAAGCTACAGGAAGTCCACTGAAGTATATAAGAATGGCAGTGTCTTGGTCAGTCTTGTGTTCAAGATTGGTCATTAACATGAGTTTGAAATGTGAACTGAAAGGAATCAAACTAGACAGAGAAAGGGAGACTAGTTTGAAGGCTGAAGCAGTTATGCATGTGGTTGGTGGTTGTATGCCATGGAGTTGGTTCTGCCCCATAGCCATCCTGCATAGGGTTCTGAGTCTGAAGTTCTTTAGGAGCAGAAAGCTTCATCTTTCTCCTGCAGAACTGCTGGCAGTTTCGAACTGCTGACCTTGAGGTTAGTAGCCTGATTTGTAACCACTATGCTACCAGAGCTCCTTAGTTATGCATGCACTTATACTATATGCTCAACGAACTCTGGTGGTTTAGTGAGTTATACGTTGGGCTGCTACTTACAAGGTCAGCAGTTTGAATCCACCAACTTTCTGCTTTCATAAAGATTTATAGCCTTGGAAACCCTATACAGAGTCACTATGAGTCGTGACTGACTCGAAGACCTGCAGAAACAGTGTAATATATGCTCAGTTTGTCCCTTACTTACTGAGGGGTCTTGGCCGATAATAATAATAATGTTGGCCTGAAGTAAGGCACAGCCTGTGGGGATGGGAAAGGAAGGCTAATTCAAGAATCATAAAGGAGATAAAATGTATGGGACTTGGTAACTGACAGGATAAAGGGGCAATGGATGTACAAGGAGGAGTCTTGAAGGATCTCAAGTTTTCTGGTAATGAAATTTTAAAAAGATTGTGGTGTTGTTGTTAAGTGTCGTAGAGTAGGTTCCAACCCATAGCAACCCTATATAGGGTTTCCGAAGAGCAGCTGGTGAGTTTGAACTGCCGACCTTGCAGTTCAAACTGACTTTGCAGTCCAGCACAATAACCAACAGATCTAATTTTGTTCCATTTGATTAGGCAAAACCAGATGGCCAATAAGAAATTTAATGAAAAGGGGAAAATTAAAATGCAGGCATTCCTTAAATCAATTGTTACTAAGTACCTATTATCTAGAGTCCTCATGTGGTGCTGTGGGTTAATGCGCCAGACTGCAAAGCCATTTGAACTGCAAGGTCCATGGTTCAAGCTCACCAGCTGCTCCTCAGAAACCCTATACAGGGTTGTTATGGGTTGGAACTGACTCGATGGCACTTAACAACAACAACCTATTATCTGTCAAATAATATGGCAGTTGCTAGGAAGAGAAAGATGAATGCAAGGGTCTTGTGTTAATTAAAAACAAACAAACAAACAAAAGTTCCAAGTCTGAGGGGTAGGATAAAGCAGGTAAATGAATGTTAAGATGCAATGAGATGCTAATGAATTTGATAACATCTGGTTGCAGTGAAGTAGTAGACTATACTAAAAGACTCACATTATTTGATTATCATAAGCAGTATATGCAGATGATAAAATTTTGCTTGCTGAAAGACAAGAGGACTTAAAATATTTACTGATGAAGATCAAAGGCCACAGCTCAAGTATGGATTGCACATCAATGTTAAGAAAACAAAACTCCTCACAAATGGACCAATAAATAACATCTTGATAAATGGAGAAAGATTGAAGTTGTCAAAGACTTCATTTTGTTTGGATCCACAGTCAACATGAAAGGGAGCAGCAGTCAAGAAATCAAATGATGTATTGCTTTAGGCAAGTCTATTACAAAATACCTCTTTACAGTGCTCAAGAGCAAAGATACCAGTTTGAGAACTACAGTGCATCTGACCAAGTCACGTTATTTTCCATTGCCTCATATGTATGTGAAAGTTGGACAATGAATAAGGAAGACCGTAGAAGAACTGATGTGTTTGAATTATGGTGTTAGGGAAGAATATTAAAAGAACCACTGACTACCAGAAGAACAAATAGATCTGTGCTGGAAGAAGGACAGCCAGACTGCTCCTTAAAATCCAGGATGGCAAGATTCTGCCTCTCAGACTTTGGACAAGAGGGACCAGCCACTGGAGAAGGATATCATGGTTAGTAAAGTGAAGGATTAGAGAAAAAGAGGAAGACCCCTAGTGAGATGGCCTGACACAGAGACAGCAGCAACAGGCTGGCGCAGGACTAAGCAGTGTTTCCTTCTGTTGTGCATAGGGTCACTATGAGTCAAAACTGACTGCAAAGTACCGAACAGCAAACTTCATAAGGACTGATTCATTTCAAATACTCACTATGTGCCAAACAAAAGTTCATGCTTTGTGTGCTTGACCTCCATAAAGGACAACATTCTAAACAGTACTTTTAAATTGTCTCTTTTCCCCCTAAAAGGTCTTAATGAACCCAACACTATTTTAGTGAATTGCATGTAATTTATTTGGAGTAGATTCATTTCTGTTTTACTAACACAATAATACTTTATATCAGTTTCCCCTTTGGCTATGATTAACCAAAATGCACAATAACTTTAAGTTTTTTAAAAAACAGAATAAATGATAACCTTTTAATAAATGATAACAAAAGTGTATATTTAGACTAATTACAGAACCTAACTTATAATGTTCTCGTTAATGATGGATTTAGCTCTTACTTAACAAGATTTAATAAAACATTAATAGATCACATACAAAGTCTTTAGTTTTATGTTTTAGTTAACAGACTCAGCTGAATATTAACTACGAATAGGAGTTTCACACAGGAAGGAGCCCAGGTCACTTAAAGAAGCAGGTTCAATCAGTGTACATTACATACACTTTGTTGGTCATTCTACAGGCCTGACTAGGAGGTAAAACTTCATACATTTTCCAAGGAAATATATGTCTTCAACTTTGCAGTTACACTGAGTGCTTCAGGATTGTTGAAGAGACATATTGCTTCTAAACTAAAAGACATTTTCTGTCTCAACTTGTCTCTGAAATCCTTTGACAACAGATGTCTATGGCACCGTCTTTTATCAGTCAGAAGGTCTGATGTTTTACGCTTTACCTACTGCTTTAGTTAATTAAATCACTGAAGTAAAATGGCTATCTGATCCTAGGACTGTTCTCCATCTACCATCCTAGGCAAATTGTTTTCTAGGTATCAATCATTTCTCTAACTAAATTGCAAATTTCTTTCTATGTATGCCTTGTATTTATTCTGAAAATTCCAATATTCTGTTTGTGATGTAGGCAAAATAATTTTTAATTTAGCTCTGATATTCACTATCTCTGTATCTTAGGTAAACTTCCTTCACATCTCTGAGTTTCAGTTTTCTCATATATACAAGAAGAAATGATACTCTTTTTAAGATTAACTTAGGTAACATATTTAAATGGAATCCTGGGGTGGCACTGGAGTGCTAACTAAACCCACCAACAGATCCCCAGAAATCCCATACAGGGTTGCTATGAGTACAGGGTTGCTATGAGTCGTAACTGACTGGACCACACTTAGCAACAATACATTTAAATAAATTATCAAACAAATATAATATACAGTATATTGTTGTTGTTAAGTGCTGCTGAGTCAGGTCCCACACAGAGGAACCCTGTATTGGGTTTCCAAGGAGCAGCTGGTGGGTTTGAATTACTGACCTTGTGGTTCATAGCCCAATTCTGATCTTACAGCATACACAAGGAGTCCATACAGTATGTTAGCAATATGCATATCACCACACAAAATAGTCATGTGACTATAATCTTTTTGATCTTCATGATCATGAACAATCGGTGACAACAGCCCCTCATATCTTTTAAGTTGAACCTCTTCAAGCAGAAATTTTTTATAAAGAAAAACAGATTTGTTTTACTTGATTTGTAGATTTTTTTTACATGACCTTATATTTTTAAAAAAGAATAATGCCATGCAACACTTGCTGAAAGTGAAAAGGACTTAAAAATATATACTGATGAAGATCAAAGAGCATAGCCTTCAGTATGGATTGTATGTCAGTGTAAAGAAAACAAAAATCCTCACCACTTGACCAATAAACAACATTCTTATCAATGGAGAAATGATTGAAGTTATCAAAGACTTCATTCTTCTTGGATCAACTATCAACACTGATGGAAGCAGCAGTCAAGAAATCAAAGGACATATTGCATTAGGCAAATCTGCTACACAAGACCTTTTAAAGTGTTGAAGAACAAAGATATCAGCTTGAGGACTAAGGTGTGCCTGACCCAAGCCATGGTATTTTCAATAACCTCATATGCAAGTGAAAGCTGGACAGTGAATAAGGAAGACTGTAGAAGAATTGATACTTTTGACTGTAGAAGAATTAGTGTTGGAGGAGAATATTGAAAGTGCCATGGACTGTCGAAAGAAGTACAGCCAGAGTGCTCCTTGGAGGCCAGGATGGCCAAACTTTGTCTCTTATACTTTGGACATATTGTCAGGAGGGACCACTCACTAGAGAAGGATATCACGTTTGGTACGGTGGAGGGTCAGAGAAAAAGAGGAAGACCCAATGACATGGATTTGCCAAGTGGCAGCATCGATGGACTCAAGTGTGGCAATAGTAGTGAGATTGGCCCAGGATTGGGCTGTGTTTCGTTCTGCTGTGCATAAGGTCACTATGAGTCAGTACCAACTCAATGGCACCTAACAACAAAAACAATAATGTCCAAACTAAGCAAAACAAAGTCTCATGCCTCACTTTTAAGGACATTCTGATTGTACTTTTTTCAAGATAGATGTGTTTGTTCTTCCGACACTGCATGGTATACTCAGTACTCTTTGCCAAAACTATAATTCAAAGGCATCAATTCTCCTTTGATTTCCCTTATTCAGTGTCCAACTTTCCCATACATATGAAGCAATTGAGAATGCTATGGTTCAGGTCAGGTACACCTGAGTGTTCAAAGTGATGTCTGTGTTCTTTAACACTTTAAAGAGATCTTTTGTAACATAGTTGCCTAGTGCAATACACATTTAATTTCTTGACTGCTGCTTCCATGGGTGTTGATTGTGAATCCAAGTAAAATGAAATTCTTGACAACTTTGTCCATTAATCTTGATGTTGTTTATTGGTTCAGTTGTGAGGACTTTTATTTTATTTATGTTGAGGTATGGCATTGGTATGGCATTGTTGGATTAGCACTGGACTGCTAACCACAAGGTTGGTGGTCCAAACTGGGCGTTATGAGTCAGAATTGATTCGATGGCCTTTAACAATAACAAAATCTCTTTTGAAGGCTAAAGTCTTTGATTTTCATCAGTAAATGCTTAAAGTTCTCTTCACTTTCAGCAAGTAAAGTTGTGTTATCTGCATATCCCAGGTTGTTAATGAGTCTTCCTTTCATCTGAATGCTGTGTTCTTCTTCCTGTAGTCCAGTTTCTCTGACTATTTGTTCAGCATACAGTTTAAATAAGTACAGTAAAAGGAAAGAATGCTAGCACACCATTCCTGATTCAAAGTCATGCATTATCCCCTGGCTTTGTTTAAACAACTGCCTTTTGGTCTTTGTACGGGTTCTGCATGAGCACAATTAAGTATCCTGGAATTCCCATTCTTCACAATGCTATCCATAGTTTGCTGTAATCTACACAGTTGAATGCCTTTTCATAGTCCATAAAACACAGGCAAACATCTTTCAAGTACACACATTACAATTAGACAAAGCAACTGTTAAGTATGGTGAAATCTGTTCATCAATGCCTTTTCTAAAATGTCAACCCTAGCTGAATTACGCGTAATATAGCTTTCAGAGAAAGTTAAATCTCATAGTTTTGGACTACTATTAGAGTCTTTAGTAGTTACTTAGGTTAAGTAGCTATTAGTGTCTATTCTTAAAGAACTCCAACAGGCTCCAATAGTTAACAAGTTGCTGTATAGGGTGTCTCTATCTTTAAGTGAGTCCAAATTCCACCTATATCTTTTTTTTTTTTTT
>NW_006408549.1:20915002-20916751 GCF_000296735.1 Chrysochloris asiatica | reverse complement strand
TGCTGAGGACATGATTGCACCTTTACATTGAGGTACAATCCACACTGAAGCCTGTTGTCTTTGATCTTCATACATATTTTAAGTCCTCTTCCTTTAGAGCAAGCAAAGTTGCATCATCTGCATCTCACAGGTTATCAATGACTCTTCTTTCATACAAAAACAGCAATTAGAAATCCAGAAGATTACCACTACAATTTGGAGATAGATAACATGCTGGAAGGATAACATAGTAAAATAGCAAACTAGAAGACAAATCCTTTGACAGCCATTTGTATGCGAAAAAATCAGAATAAAGAATGAAGAAAGTCTAAGAATTAATTTGGTGAGTGTCAAGAAAAATAATGTATTTAAGTGTGATTGAAATTCCAGAATATGAGGAAGCAAAAAAAAAAACAAAACAAAAAAAAAACCCACAGAGGAAATTGTCAAAGATGTGCTAGCAGAAAACTTCCCTAATATCATAAAAGATGGAAAGATATACATACAAGAAGCTCAACATACTCTCCCAAAAGAAATTTATCAAGACATATAATCAAGCTTTTCAAAAACCAAGTCAAAGAATCTTAAGAAGTGAGGATAGGAAGACTTCATTTCACATTCTTTGGACATGTTAACAGGAAGAACAAGACCCTAGAGAAAGACATTATGCATGGTAACATACAAGGTCAGAAAAGTTTTTTTGTTCTGTTGTATATGGAATTGCTATGTGTTGGAACCAGCTTAAAGGAATTTTGAATGAGGGAAAAGACAATATGCAAAGAGGGGGTGTGGTTCAAAAAGTTTGTGGGAAAATGGAATTAAAAGATACTGCAATTTTCCCACAAACTTTTTAAAGTTTCTGCATACAATAAGTGAATAGTCAGCACAGTATCATTTTTTTAAAAAAAGGAAGACATGAAGAAGTATACAGGAGTTATAGACAACAAAAGTTAATCCTGCATTATCAGCAATAACAAACATTAATCTACAAGTAGATACGTAGACAAGCAAAATAAATAGGTATAAGTAAGCAAAAGGGACTACACTCATGATTATATGTAGGTTTGGCAGACAATATTTCTACATACATATTGATAAATGCTGTAATGGCACTGTAGGATAGGTTCTGGACTGCTAACCACAAGGTTGGTGATTCAAACTCATCAGGCACTCCTCAGAAATGCTATACAGAGTCACTGAGTTGAAACTGACTCCATGGCACTTAACAACAACATATATAACAAACAGAGGGCAAAAGATGCAAACTTTTTAGATATAACCAAATACCTTAGACATAAATGACATCGACTCTATGGCAACTCACAAGAAGATATTTGGGAAAGGGAATAGGTCACTGGACCTGGACGCTTAGGATCATTGTTTCAGGGAACAGCAAGGTCAATTGGCATACCATAGTCCATATGATTCATGTTCTGCATCTCACTTTGGTGAGTAGTGATTGGGGTCTTAAAGGCTTGAGAGTGCCCATTTAAGATACAATTACTGGTATCCCATCCAGAGCAAGGGTGAGTCAAGAAAACCAAAGATGCATGGAAATAATTTATCCAAAGGACTAATGGACCACTTGAACCTGAGCCACTCAGCCACCACTAACCTGAGACCAAAAAAAACTAGATGGTGCTTAACTATCACTTCTGACCACTCTAAAAGGGATCACAACAGAGGGTCCTGGATAGAGTGGGAGAAAAACATGGAGCAAAATTCAAAATCCTAAAAAAAAGACCAAGTTTACTGGTCTGACAGAGATTG
>NW_006408549.1:20912017-20914127 GCF_000296735.1 Chrysochloris asiatica | reverse complement strand
CTCTGTCTCTCCATACCACCATCTCGGGCATCACCTCTGCTTTTCTAGGTAGGGATCTCATGCTCCACTCATGCTAGTCCTCTTGATGGTCCTGCTCTTGATGATAATCTGTTCCTGCTTCTAACATTGTCTCCTTACAAACCCAGCTGGATGGCAAAAATAACCATCCCAGCCTTAGAGTCCTGTAGACCTTTATTTATTTATTTATTTATTTATTTTTTGCATGTTCCCATTTAATCACTTGGTGGGAATTAATATGGCATTGGATAGAAAAGCCATATCAAGTAAATTCAAGATACCACACTCTCTCAATAAAACCCACCCATCATAATCAATCAGTTATGATTTCTAGCACCACAATTTATTCTAATTAAGAACTTCATATAAAGAATATATATAAAGAACTTCATATACAGAATGTATTCTTTTGTGTCTGGTTTTGTTCAGTGCAGTGTCTGTGAGATCATCAATTTCACTGTACAAGTAGCTCATTCCATTTTACTGCTAAGAAGTATCCATTATAGTAACATTCACAATTTATTAGTTCTGATGAATATGTGAGATGTTCCCAGTTTGGGGTCTTATAAATAATGTACAATGAACAATCCTGAAAAAGGCTTTTTGGGGACATATGTTTTCATTCCTTTTAAACAAATATTTAGGAGTTGAATTTCTAGGTGACATTGTGAACAGATGTTTAACTCTATAAGCAATTGCCAATCAGTTTACCAAAGTGGTTATATTAATTTGATTTAAAGGGAATTTTATTTTCAATCTATCTTTGAAATTAAGACTCTAACTCTTAAATAAACATGAATCCAGAATATGTTACTATAAAAGGACAACCAATTACCAATCCCCTTCATACTGCTATTGTAAGGTGCTATCTAGTAATTTCTGACTTCTAGCAGCCTATGTACAATAGAATGGAACTAGACCACCAGTAATATTTCAAATGCCAACAGTCACCTATGGTGTGCAGAGTTTTCAGAGTAAGACTAAGAAGAAAAGCCTGGCAATCTTCTTCCAGCCAATGAAATACTTATGAATGACAACAGGACAATATTGGACTGGCTTGATTTGAACACACCATCAGGAAATATCATTCTCCAGAGGAGGACATTTATGAAACAGAGGTCCAGGTAGGGTGTGGGAGACCCTGAGTGAGAAGAATTGACGAACCAGCTGCAAGAATGGACTCCTAGTGATTGTGAGGATGACACAGAATTTAACAATGATTATTCTGCTTCACAGAAGTTTCCTATAAGTACCACTGGATGGCACTTAACAATAACAACAGCAGCAAAGCTATGGGGGGAAAGGACATATGAAGAGGCTTCAAGAAGTTCACAGAAAAATGAGATAGAAAGATTCTGGAATTTTTCCACGAACCTTTTAAAGCACCCTAGTACAACAGATAAATTTTGTTGTTGTTTTTGATGGAATATATACAGCACTACATATACCAATTCAAGTTTCTACATGTACCATTTAGTAGCACTGATTACATACTTTGAGTTGTGTCATCATTCCCACCTTCTTTTTCTGAGTTATTCCTCCCCCATTAACATAAATCCACTGTCCTTGAAGGTTCCTATCTATTCTTCAAGTTGCTGTTGTCAATTTGATCCCACATAGAGAGTTCTTAGAAGAGTGTAATGTGCTAAATTACAAGCGTTCGTGAGGGTGCTTAGTATCAGAATGAGGAGGGTAAGATAGAATCCTCACTGAACAGTTTTCCTCTTGTCTTGATGGGCCTATGAGGAGGATACGATTTTATGATTCAATTGTAAGTAATTATTATCAAGACTAATGATGATTATCACAACCATAAGTGTAGAAGAGGTGTAACTAAAAGGGGAGGGGGGCAGTTAATCTGTCATTTCAGGAACAGAGGACCCTAGGAAGAGGGAAGAGCATGAGCGGAGCAAGGGATCCTAACTGGAAAAGCAGCGACAACAGAGATGGTGGCAGAGGCAATGGTATAGATAGAGCAGCAGAGGACTATAGGCCCGTGAACTGAAAAAGGCAGTGTGCCTGGTTGGCACACTGTAGTAGGAGGCTGGCTTGGAAAATATTCCTTTGGACCTTTAAACAAATATATTTTTTT
>NW_006408549.1:20907839-20911917 GCF_000296735.1 Chrysochloris asiatica | reverse complement strand
CCATGCAACAGCAGTTATCCCACTTCCTCCTTGTATATACTATTTACATTCCACCCTCATTGTCATCCCTTCTCCACTTTTTTCCTTAGGTAAACGTTGTCATTTTGATCTTGAGTAATTGAACATTCCTCAGTGAGTATACCTTATTAGCGTTGTTGTCCCTTCTATAGATATTTACTACTTGGCTGAAAATTGGACTATGAAGGTGAATTTCCTTCCAGACCTGTCAGATAGTCAAGGGCCATAATCTTGGGTTCTTATAGTCTCTTTCTGAACAATAAATCTGGTCTTTTTTATTTTAAGTAATTTAAAATTTTGTTCCACATAATCTCCCACACTATCCTGGACTTCTAATATGATCCCTTTCAGAGCAGTTGGTAGTGGTAGCTGAACACCATCTAGTACTTGATGTCCACCAATATCTTTTTTAAATTCTTGGTAAATTCGTCTTCATTTAGATTTTGCCAATTCCTCTTAGAAAAGGATTTGGGTGTTTGCATAACTCATGCACCATCTAGTGTCAAGAAATGGAAAAACCAATTAGACAAAAATCGAAAAACTACCTGGGATCAAATTTCTAACTTTGCTTCCTGAATAATCTTTGGCAAAATTACTGACTCTGGTTACCCTTCCTGTGAAAAAAAACTAAAATAGGGGAACACATGTTAAGCCCTTTCAAAATGTTCTACTCAGTAAGTGTTCTATTCAGTAAATGTTCAATATTTTTAACTATTTTGAACCAAATCAGAAAAGCAAGTAAAACTAATAAATTTTCCCATTTATTCGATCAGGCTCAAGTTATTCTACTAATGCCATGGCCTTATCATTGTTGTTGTTGTTGTTAAGTGCTGTCGAGTCAACTCCAACCCATAGCGACCCTGAATAGGGTTTCCAAGGAGCAGCTGGTGAGCTTGAACTGCCAACTTTGCAGTTCAAACAGCTTTGCAGTCTGGCGCATTAACCCACAAGGCCAGACCAATTGCTCCCAGAAACTATAGCATTTTGAACTCCTGGTGCGGCACTATAAGATAAGTGCCAACTTTTAACAGCAAGCTTAGTGATTTAAACCCACCAGCCACTTCCCAGAAAACTTCTACAGGGTTACCATGAACCAGAACCAATTAAACGGCACTTAACAACAACGTGGAAATTGCAAGGAGCCCTGGTGGCGCTGTAGGATAAGCACTGGATTACTAACTACAAGGTCAATAGTTCAAACTCAGGAGACACTCTGAAGGAGAAAGATGAGGCTTTCTGCTCCAGTAAAGATCTACAGCCTCAAAAACCATATACAGGGTTGCTGAGTCAGAACTGACTCAATGGCACTGGATGAGTTTTGTGGGAATTACAAAGACGCAACATGGACCACTGGAACCCATTTAGGAACTCAATTGCACTGCATCCTTAGGACCATGGGTGTGGAGGAGGTACTGACAAAAAATGCAATTTCTGTTCACATGAGATTGGACTCAAATGCTTTCCTTTCAATTTTGTAATGTATATTGATCTATTCTTGAATTATTCACAAAATGCATTTTATGCTTTCTGTTGTAGCTTCCTTGAGCCAGCACATGCTCACAAGTTGGGCAGTGAGCAAGGGAGAGAGATAGTAAAACATGTTTTCATTTCTTCTTATTACTCTGGTTGCCTAAGAAGTCAGAGAGAAGGAAATGTCTGCCTGTGATTATTAAACATACTACATGTTGAGCTCAGATAGTCAAGTCAATGGGACCTAGGAGTAGGTGGAAGGGGCAACTGCTGTGTATGTGTTCTGAGTGGAATCTGAAAACTGCTCACAAAAAAATCCACTATTGAGTTAGTCCTTGGTCCTTGTTAGAATGACTGTGGAGAAAACAAAATTTCCAGAGGAAAGAACTAACTTATGCTTACATTTACCTTCTATGAGTTCAACTATAAGAAAACTGATTACATTTTATATATATATTAATTATTGTAAATTATTTACATTTTAATAAATTATTGAATACAATATACATCTATAAACACATATAATTGCATAGGGTTGTGAATAAAGATAAATATTCTTTGTAGTGACTTTAAAGAATTTCAAGGGTAAGGCTTTTTTGTTTGTTTTTCATTGAGATGTAATTTATGTAAATTGAAGTAAACAGTCGGTAAGTATACATTGATCAGGCTTGGCAAGTACATATATTCATCAAACCTATTTGTTGCTGTTGTTCAGTGTTGTTGAGTTGGTTCTGACTCATAGGACCCTGTTTAGTGTTTTGGAAGAGCAGTTGGTAGATTTCAATCATCAACCTTGCAGTTCAAACCAGCCGTAAGATACAGTGCTTATCCTACAGTGCCACACCAGGACTCCACGAAACTTATTGTTGTTAAGTGCTGTCGAATCGGTTCTGACTTACAGCCACCATGTATAGGGTTTCCAAGAAGTGGCTGGTGAGTTTGAGCCACCGATCTTGCAGTCCAGTGCATTATCCCACAGCGCCATACATTATCCTGTAAAGTATATTTTATCATTTCAAAATATTCTATGTGGTCAGAGACAAGATGGCATTTTGGTGATACAATCTGCCTGAAAAACAGAAAAAAACCCGAGTGAAACACATACAGATGATGATCTTGGAATTCTGAGCAATAAATAAAAGGAAAACAAGTTGGAGTAAACACCAATTAGAAAGGGAAACCGAACGAAACCAGTGACTGAAAGGCAAGATGGAACAGGGCCCCATGCTGCATCTGGCCATTCTGAGACACAGAAGGTAATGTACATGGGCGAGGAGAAGCCAAGTTGATGGAATCCCTCTTGGGACAGAGACACTATGTGGATAGACACTGAGTGAAACCAGGTGAGCAAAAGTTAGCTGGATCTGGGAGAAGGAAGTGCAGCAAGGCAGATGAGGATATTAATGGCACTGGTTATCTCAGAGCAAGAAGAGAAGCAGTGAAGGGGGATGAAAGCCCTAATTGTCTTGAGTTGAGAGCCCACACAAAGGGGAAAGCCTGTGGAGTGGGAAGTGGCTATGCTGTGCTAGAAGACACCATCCCCTTGATTGAGTTTGGGCAGGAATTGGATTATTGGCTGGACCTGCCTACAAATATACCAGGCCCATGACAATGAACTGCAAGCAGTGAAGTGCTTTCTCCAACTTTCCCCACCATACCTTCCTGGTGATGCTCCCTACAGCCTCCCCTAACCTACTGGCTAAGGACATATGCCTCACTTCCCCCGCCAGCAGCCATCCATCCCACCAATTCCCAAGGAGACTAAGCCCCATGTCTGCAGCAATTGTATGATTGGCAGGTCAGCTCCTCAAAAATGCACACTGTACAGCAGGCTCCTGGCTCATCCACAGGTGCATGCTCCCCCGGGTCACACAACAGACATCAGTGCTAGAACACCTTTTTGGGTTTTTTTGTCTTTATGTTGATAAAGGAAAAACTTTTATTTTTCACACTTTTTCTTCCTTCTTATTGTTTTCTTTTTCATTCTTCCTCTTCATTCTTTATTTTTACGACTGTTTTTTTCTCATCCAGCTCCCTTTTTTTTTTTTTTTCCTGTTTCCTTTCTTTCCTTTTTTTTTTTTTTTTTTTTTTCCTGTTTCCTTTCTTTCCTTTTCTTATTTTTTGGTTCTGTCCCATCTGACAAGAGAAACATAATGTCTCCCCACTAGTCAACCATACCTACCATATCTACCACCTACCACCTGACCCAACAGGCAACTGCCACCACTCATTCTTGCACCACTGGAACAATAACAGATGGTACAAAACACCTGCTTACCATCCATACAATTGCTGTTCACAACCAGTAAGCAGAGACCCAGACCTATACTTCAAACAGTTACTTCACCCACGGAAGAGTGGCCAGTGCTACCAAACTAGCATCCAAAGTAACACACATGCCACACCCACCCAGAGGTATATAAAAGAAAAAAAAAAAAAATCAAGATGTAGCAAAGTAGCACATAAACAACAAGTAAATACAACTTCAAATCAAATGAAGAAACAGGACAAGGTGTTACAAGCAAATGATCAAAATAAAAAACTAGGAAACCTCCTTAAGGAGAAATAGGTAATAGAACTACCTGATAAA
>NW_006408549.1:20906772-20907739 GCF_000296735.1 Chrysochloris asiatica | reverse complement strand
CCCCAAAAAAGGATTATAGGCAAGAAGAGCGGCATAATGCTCAAAGCAGATCTTTTTTACTAATTAAGCCAAGATATTGTTAGATTTTAGGAAAACTTCAGGGGATATTTTTGGTTTAAGATTTGAAGATTATCTGGACAACAATTTCAGGGGTTAATGTAAACTTCATAGCTCCAGAAGTCTGGAGTCCATGAGAATTTGAAATCTGCTCTACATTTCCCTCCATTGGTTGTTGTTGTTTATTGTTAAGTAACGTTGAGTCGGTTCCAACCCATAGCAACCCTGTATAGGGTTTCTGAGGAATGGCTACTGAGTTTGCACCACCAACCTTATGGTTCAAACCAACTTTGCAGTCCAGAACATTAACCCACAGAGCCACATATAGAATCTCTGATCAAAATGTTCAATAATGTTAGCTGGGCATCATAAAATTCTGGTTTCCTGGCAAAGGTGGTAATTAGCCGCACATTCAGTATCTTCCTCTTATTCCTGACTCCTTTTCCTCTTTTGCTTCAGGCAGATATAGACCAATTATTGTGCCTTAGATGGCTGCTTGCCAACTTCTGAGACCTCAGACACTGTTAAATAGACAGAAGCAGAACCAATTACCTGGGACATCCCATGAAGCCATAACCCTAAACCTCTAAACCAAGAAACCAAATCCCACGAGATTTTGGTGTATGTGATCAAACTCAGCAGCTATTCATTTTTATTTGTTTGTTTATTTGTTATTATTGTAAATACATTTATCACAACTTTTGTCAATTCTGCTTTCTACGGTTGTACAACTTATTGATAGCAATTACAATAATAAATTGTACCATTTAGTAGCACTGATTACAGAAGTCTGTACAATAATAAATTGTACAGATGTGGCACTGTGGACTAATGTGTCAGACTGCAAAGTAATTTGAACTGCAAGGTCAGTGGTTCAAGTTCACCAGCTTCTCTTTGGAAACCCTGTACA
>NW_006408549.1:20903014-20905867 GCF_000296735.1 Chrysochloris asiatica | reverse complement strand
TCCTTTTTTGTTTGTTTTTAATCTTAACCATTCTAATCAGAATGAAATGGTATCTTACTGCAGTTTTAATTTACATCTCTCTGATGGCTAATGATGTTGAGTATGCTTTTACGTGTTTGGTCATTTGAATGTCCTTTTTGGTGAAATGTCAATTGATAGGTAAGTTTGGGTTGGTTGGTAAAAGAATCAAGGAGTAAAATATAGGAGATGCTAAAAGCTGCTTAAGGAGCTCTGGTAGCGTAGTGGTTATGAATTGGGCTGCGAACAGCAAGGTCAGCAGTTCGAAACTACCAGCTGCTCCGCGGGAGAAAGATGAGGCTTTCTGCTCCTGTAAAGATTTACAGCCTCAGAAACCTTGCACAGGGTCACTATGAGTCAGAACCAACTCCACAGCACATAACAACAAAAACAAGAGCTGTTTAAAGAATCAAGGACAGGAATCCCAGGAGAAAGAAACGGACAAAAATGGACAACCCCTGAGCACTAACTGCCTGGGTCGGAGGACTTTGATATCTTCTGTTTACCACAGTTTGCTTCGGACTGGGTCTGACCTTGACAAATTGCCCCTAAAACACATTCTCAGTGTTTATGACTCTGCCCTCAACCATAAACTAAAACAGCTCCTTGTCCTTTGAGTTATTCAACAAATGTTTACTGAGCATCTTCTTCACAACCATCATTGAATGATATCTTCATAGATATCTTCATAGAGTAATATATTCTAGTAATAAGTCATTGACTGATTTTTCTGAGCTTTCTTTTTTTTCCCCTCTTGGTGTTGGAGCAATGCCTGCCCCTTTAAACAGTCCTTCAGCAAATATTTTTTGAATACCTGCTATACACTATGCACATGTGACCCAGAGGGACAATGTATCTACTCTTACAAACTTTATAGTTTCAGAAAAACAGATCAATAAACAAGCAGATAAAGCAAACAAACAAGAATGCTAGATACTGATAAAGACTACTTTGGACTGGATGGTCAGGTCATAATTCAGAGAAATTTAATCAAAGATCTGAACAACAAAAGGATCAAGTTTTATAGAGATCAAGTGGAAGAGCATTCTAGTGGAAGAAACCTTTAGTGAAAAATGTAGAAACAAAATTGGCATGATCAAGAGACAATATCTCCTAAGGGAAAATGGTCTCCATTTTTCTTTCTTGCTATCCTATGTGTTTTTCATGAGAAGAGATTAATAGTTTGCAGTCTAGAGATAGGGTCATTTTCTGCTTCTTGAAAATGAGAGAAAAGATCAGAAAACCACATTTTCTGAAAATATCATTAAAAGGAGCCTAAGTATTACCTTAGAAGAATTGATGCATTTGAGTTATGGTGTTGGAGGAGAATATTGAAAGTGCCATGGACTGCCAAAAGAACAAACAGATCTGTGTTGAAAGAAGTACAGCCAGAGTGTTCCTTGGAGGCCAGGATGGCCAAACTTCATCTCTCATACTTCGGACATATTGTCAGGAGGGACCAGTCACTGGAGAAGGATATCATTTTTGGTAAGGTGGAAGGTCCAAGAAAAAGAGGAAGACCCCCAACGAGATGGACTGGGAAAGTGGAAGCCATCAGTGGGTTCAAGAGTGGCAACAATTGTGAGGTTGGCCCAGGATTGGGCAGTGTTTCGTTCTGTTGTACATAAGGTTGCTATGGTACCAACTCGATGGCACCTAACAGCAACAACGAAGTATTGACTTATTTATAGGTTTTTTTAAATATAGGAACTATTGTAAGAATTTATATACTTTTTTACAGTGAGATATTGAATATTAAAGAACTAGAAAAAGCATAAGGTATATTTAGCCAACTGTTGAGTACTTGTTAATATTCCAGTGGCTATAATGACACGTTACATGCATGAATTCATTTAATTCTCATACCTGTCCTACGACATGGAAAGAAATATCTCTATTTTATAGAAAAGAAAACTAGGCACACAGTTATTAAGTGGCAAGGCTAAGATTTAAAATCTCAAAAGATGACGAAGAGCAGGCAAGAGCAGAGCTAATCTACTCAGAAGCATGCTTCCATCACTGGCACAGGTAAGTCATAGATCAGTGGAGAGCACCAGCTGCGTACCTATAAGCAGTAAACACACACACAGAAAACGCCATCTAACTAACTCTCCTCATTTCTAGGAATAAGGATTTACATGTTAGAAAAGAAAGAACAAACACAGAGTACGAAAAAAGACTGAACAACAGTCGTTGCTGTTGTTGTTGTTGGGTGCCATTGAGTCTGACTCATAGCAATCCTATGTACAACAGAACGAAACACTGCCTGGTCCTGTAGCATCCCCACAACCATTGCTACATTGGAGCCCATTGCTGCTGCCACTATGTCAATCCATCTCCTTGAGTGTCTTCTTCTTTTTTGCTGACCCTTCACTTTACCCAATATTATGTCCTTCTCCAGGGATTGGTCCCTCCTAAATAACATGCCCAAAGTATGTATGAGATATGGCTTCTAAAAAGCATTCTGGCTGTATTTCTTCCAAAAAAAATTTTTGGAAAAAAATTTATTCTTTTGGAAGAAATACAGCCAGAATGCTTTTAAGAAGCCAGGATGATGAGACTTCATATAGATTCATTTGTTCTTCTGGCAGTCCTTTATACTTTCAATATTCTTATCTAACACCATAACTCAAATGCATCAATTCTTTTATGATCTTCCTTATTTAGTATCCAACTTTCATATGCATATGTGGATAGTGTAAATACCATGTCTTGGGTCAAGTGCATCTAAGTCCTCAAACTAGTATCACTGCTCTTGAACACTTTAAAGAGGTTTTTGTTCAACAGATTTATCTAATGAAATAGCACTTTGTTTGGTTTCTTGACTGCTGCTTT
>NW_006408549.1:20893299-20895959 GCF_000296735.1 Chrysochloris asiatica | reverse complement strand
AAAAAGAAGAAAATCCCCAACTAAATGGATTGACACAGTGACAGCAGCAATGGGTTCAAGTGTAGCAATGATTGTGAAGTTGGCATAGGACCAGGCAGTGTTACGTTCTGTTATATATAGTTTTGCTATTAGTGGGTACCCACTCGATGACACCTAACAGCAATAACAACATCAGTTTATAATGAATATGTTTCATCATCTCCATTCACTGCAGGCAAACATCTCTAGATGTTTAAGGCACAGAGACTCACCAGTGATTATCATTTATTGTTTTTTAGTCAGTGCCGACTCATAGCAACCCTCTATAGGATTTCCAAGGATCAGCTGGTGGATGTGAACTGCTCACCTTGCATTTCAAACTGACCTGTGCTTATTCTACACCTCCAAAATCCAAGGCCAAGGTAAGAAACAAAAGAAAGTGCCCTAAGATTATTAACTCAGAGAGAGATTTGAAATTTAACATATGACCTGGAGTTTATTTGTAATCATTTCATTACCTCTCATCAGTGATTGCTAAAGGTCATTGTCATTATTTGCTCATTATCTGTTGACTTTCTGGACCCTAGAGCTTCCAAGTTTGGGGAGAAAGAAAGTGAGGGAGGTAATTGGTGAGAATGGCCCTCACTACCTGCAGCAGGCCAGCAAAGTTCGTAGATTCACAGGCCTGAGAATACGAGCTCACACTGGCTATGCTCTGAAGGAAACCCTGAGTAATTGCTCCACCTCACTGCCACCCTGAACATTTCTACAGTCACTTCCCAGAATGACCCATCAACCAGATCACGTTTCCCAGATCTTCAGATGTTAGAGCAAGGAGGAGAAGACTTACTCATCTCCAGGGGATCAGAAACCTCAAGGGGTTCTCACCAGACACCCCTTTCCTGTGCATATCTGACTTTCTGGTTCCCAATCTGAGCCCTACTTTCCTTGTGTCTTTAAGGTCATTTCCTTCTTTAGTGGCTGTTTCTATTTAATTGACTTCTCTAGAAAGCTATTGTTTCCTGAGTGGTTTTCCATATCAGTCACATGAGACAGGCAGCATTGGCACTTTCCAAACTTCCTTTTAGACTTCACCACTTGGTATTTCACATTTTGATGTTTTTCCGTGGGAGAAAGATGAGCCGTTCTGCTCCTGTAAAGATTTACAGCCTCGGAAACCCTGTACAGGGTTGCTATGGGTCGGAATCGACTCGACAGCACTTAACAACAACAACAATTGGGATTGCTAAATAGCTTCCATCTGTTCACCTTCATGTGCTCTCTAATTGTATCAGCAGCTCCTTTAAAATGTGCACTACACAGTTGTTTAACTGTCTGTAGGCAACTCCAATTGTCTGTAAAATAAATGTTGTTGTTCTTGTTAAGTGTTGTCCAGTCGTTCAGAATCATAGAAACCCTGTATATGGTTTCTGGGGAGCAGCTGGTGGGTTTGAACTGCCAAACTGTGGTTCACAATTTGATTCTACAGGTCCATACCAGATATAAAAACGCATGTGTTCTGGAGCAGTGGTCTTTGTATCAGGTGAAAAGTGGAAGATGAGCATCAAAATCCTAAATATGATATTATTCTAATAAAGGAGGCTAAAAGAGATGCTATCGCCTTTTGTTTATGCCTTCATTCAGTTGCGTGAGCTAAGGTCAATTAAAAGAGACACATTTAAAGGTAACTATTTTATCCTGACTATATATATATTTTTTTATCTCATACTTTGGACATATTGTCAAGAGGGACCAGTCACTGGAGAAGGATATCATGTTTGGTAAGGTGGAGGGTCAGAGAAAAAGAGGAAGAGCCCCAACAATATGGGTTGGCCAAGGTACAGCATCGATGGACTCAAGCGTGGCAACAGTAGTGAGGTTGGCCCAGGATCAGGCATGTTTTGTTCTGCTGTGCATAAGGTCACTATGGGTTGGTACTGACTTGATGACACCTAACAATAATAACAATATATATTTTACTCACGTAGTTGTTAGGTATGTTTGGTACCATCAAGTCAGCTCTGTCTCATAGCAATTCTATGTACAACAAAATGAGACACTGTTTGGTCCTGTACCTCATAATTGTTAGTATGTTTGAGCCCATTGTGCCTAATGTCCTCCTTGGAACTCAATGGCCTTCCACAATGCAGAAAGAGAGATTACAAGTCCTATGGCAGCCACTGTGACCTGGAATTCCTGAACTGTTGGCAATGGAGTTAGTTGGCCCACAGGATTCTAACTACAACCTTAGGTATTATTGACAACCTAATATCAATAGTAAACATAGAAATCATGGCCAAGGACTCCTTTGGGATTTGAGGATTGTGGTTTCAGAAACCAGATTTGGTGTCTCAGTGCTTTCTATATTGTTGTTGCTGTTAAGTGCCTTTGAGTTGGTTCTGACCCATAGTGACCCTGTGTAGGATTTCTGAGGAGTAGATGATGAGCTTGAACCATTGACCTTGTGGTTCAAACTGACTTTACATTGCAGCTCATTAATAATTTATAAGAAATGTATAATCATTATTTTGTTGCTGAAGCAGTATTTATTGAAAAATGTTTTAAATCTCCCCACACTGAGATTCCGAACAAACACAGGGTTATATTTGCTATAAAAACATAGAAAAGAGGACTCTAGATTCACGGAGAGAGAAGAACTGGAGGCCAGGAGGCAGACTTGC
>NW_006408549.1:20889867-20892965 GCF_000296735.1 Chrysochloris asiatica | reverse complement strand
CTTCAGTCTTTTCTCCATTTGTAATAACCATTAATATAAGACTTTTGTATTATTTTATCAACATTTTGTGAATTGTGCTAAGGTTTTCAGAATAATGATTTTCCATTCAATTCTTACACATTTTGTTTCATTTCATTGATTGTAATCCTCATAATGGAGCATCACTTATCTTACTTCCTCCCTGTGTTTTTGGTTTCCTTTCTTAACTTCCTTCCTAACCCTTCTGAACTTTGATCTCAAAGAGTTGATTATTCCAAGGTGTGTATGCTTCCCAAGTGATATTGCTTCAACCTTACTTTATTGATATAGAATTGGTCATTTAATTGAATTTTGTTGAAATTTATTACACAAACATGCCATTTTGAAAGTAACTAGATCAGGATTATCAAATATATTTTAGACAAAAGAGTGGTTCTGGAAGTAAACAAGTACATGCAGATGTGCTAAGGGACAAAGGCAAGAGAAATTTTAAATAAAACCTCATAGATAACACAGGCCATATTCTCTTATCTATTAGATGTAAATGGATAGATATTTTTAAGTTATCAGAACCATGACCTAAGCTTTGATGCAGGTCCCAGAGAGCTTTAAGGCTGTATTGTATCACAAACCCCAGATGAAAGCCTGTCAGTAGCAATACATATTGATTTATTGCAGGGTCTCACCTACCTGGATAACCAGAGAATTGTGGCTCACTGGCATAGTGCATCCGCCACATCCTTGTCAAAGGAGAAATGGTAATGGATCACAGCATTGCCACTTCTATAATTACTCTTTTGCATCACAACTTAAAAAAAACAAAACAAAAAACAAAGACTCTTTCATAGATGGAAAATCCTTTTTTTGTATTACCTAACCATTTATGGTATCGTTGAAAAAAGCTTTCTTTCTCCAAATCAGAAATGCTTGACAATATTTTTCTTCAACCATTGTTAGCACTTAAAATAATTTTATTTATATCCTATTCATCACACATGCATCACTTAGAACTATATATGGAAGCTGTGGAATTCCTACTTTTTTTAAAGTGAGATATTGGATATTAAATCAAGGAACTCCAGGTTTCTATTTTAAAGGAAAAAACATACACACAGAGTAAGAGTTTTTAAGAAAATAAAAAAATAGTAAAAAGATATCCAATAAATGGATTCCACGACAAAGTTGAAATATGCTAGAGAGTAGAAAATTTTAAAAGGAGAGTTGACCATAAAAGAACAAAAATAAGAAAATTAGAGGCTAAGTCTTGAAACCAAATATCTAATAATCAAAGTTCCACATGGAAAATGAAAAGAAATTATCACAGGCACAAGTCAAGAACACTTCCAGAATTGAAGGACTTGAAATAAAACAAGAACCATCATAGTGAAATTTAAGAATTACAGGAATAAAAAGATCTCAAAATTATCAGAGAAAATAAAAAGATAATTTATTAAAGGTCAAATAAAAAATAATATTGTACTTGAAGTAGCACTCATGAAGTTGACATATGATCAGACATTTAATGTTGCCATGAATCAGAACCAACTCAACAGAAACTAACAACAATAAAGCAACACTAGAAACTAGAAAAAAAAGAAGCAATGTCATCAAATTCTTTGCAAAAAGGAATTGTATACATTCTATACCTATTTAAGATATTGAGTGCATTCCACCATTCCTCTGTCAGTTTGTCATACTGTAGTGGCTAGTGAGTTGCTTTGATTCTGGAAGCTATGTCATGGATATTTTAAATACCAGCAGGGTCACCCATGGTGGACAGGTTTTAGATGACCTTCCAGATGAACACAGACTAGGAACAAGGATTGATGAACTACTTCCGAATATTTAGTCACTGGATACCTTATGAATAGCAGAGAAACACTGTCAGATATATTGCCGGAAAATGAGCCCTTCAGATTGGAAGGAACACAAAATGTGACCGGGGAAGAGCTGCCTCCTCAGAGTAGAGTTGACCGTGATGATGCAAGTGGAGTAAAGCTGGTAGGAATAAAGCACGTGGCACCTGCATTTGCTGTTGGGGCACAACTCAAAATGAAGAGGAACAACTGTAAACATCCATTGAATATCAGAGCATGGAATGTACCAGAGTATGAATCTGGGAAAATTGAAAGTTGTCAAAAATGAAATAGAATACATAAACATCAATATCTTAGGCATTAATGAGCTGAAATGGAGTGGTTGGTATTGGCAGTTTTGAATCTGATGAACACATGGTTTACTATGCCGGAAATGACATATTGAAGAGGAATGGTGCTGCAATCATTGTCAGAAAGAACATATCCAGATCAGTTATGAGGTACAACGCTGTCTGTGATAGGATAATATCCATGAAAGGCCAATTAATACCACTATTATTCAAATTTACACACTAACCACTAAAGCCAGTGAGGAAGAAATAGAAGAATTCTACCAACATCTTAAATCTGAAATTGATCAAACATTCAATCAAGATGTATTAATCATTACTGGTGAATGGAATGCAAAGGTTGGGAGCAAAGAGGAGGAAGAATCAGTAGTTGGAAAATATGGCCTTGATGATAGAAATGATGCTGGAGATCACATGATAGAATTCTGCAAAATCAATGATTTTTGGCTAAGTCCTTGTCCATGGGCTCAAGTGTCCTCAGGTCTCACCACACTTTGGACCAACCAGCCCTTCCTCTTACTCTCTCTCATCGCCAGGTCAGTGGGATTCAATGGACTGGGTTGAACTCAGCCCATTTCTTCACTTATGCCTTTCTGCCTCTTGCACTCACTAGTAGACCAATGTGGTCTCCAGCAAGCTTACATGCTTGTTTGTGTATTCCCTTTGAGTTTCAGTCTTAGAGGGGACTTTGTCCTGAAGGTGCTTGATTGCTAGCCTTGATGTCTTCCTGGCAAATAGCTTGCTTATTTTTGTAGTAGCCAGTCATGCTGACATTTTTGTTTTGGGTTTTTGCTGATGATCTTTCTTTGAAGATGTATCTTCTGTCACTGCAGCTGTTCCAGTCTGCTTGTCCTTTCTAGTGGGAATGTCTCACCTCACAAGGTTGTGGATGGGACTCAGGTTTCCACCTAAGGTCCTATACTCTGTAAAGGCTTTGCATGAGGCCTATGGA
>NW_006408549.1:20876243-20881192 GCF_000296735.1 Chrysochloris asiatica | reverse complement strand
TAGGGGAAAATCCTTAATCCCATATTTGTTCATCACCATCAACAAAAGCCTCAAATATTTGCTAACACCTGAGGTAGACAGATATTTGTCATTGGTTAATCATGCGGATAGAATCCATGCCCCCTTTCATAAGGGTAACCCTAGTCTGGGGAACCCTTCTCTCCTTCTTAAAAAGTACTAGGTTACCAAAAGCTGCCATTTCCTTTCTACTACTGCCCAGGAGTAGCCAGGGAGTGTGCATTAAACCTAAGCTTATCCAATTCCTCTCTATCTAGGGATTTTAAAATTGTGAGCAAACTGACACAACATGGAAGAAGCAATTGATTCCAGTGGTTGTGCCTATGAGAGATTCTCAAATGTTTCCCTCTACACAGGTCTCCTGGAGTGATTGTCTCAAGCTTGGGTCTTCAGTTTTCCCTTTAACTTTTTAAGGCCAATATACAATTTTAAGGAATCCTGGTGATACAGTGGTTTAAGCATTGAGTTGCTAACTGCAAGTTCAGCAGTTCAAACCCACCAGATGCTTGCTGGGAGAAAGATGAGGCTGTCTATTCCTGTCCATATATACAGTCTCAGAAACCCAAAGATACAGTTCTACTCAATCCAATAGGGTCGCCTTGAGTTGGAATCACCTCGACAGCAGTGGTTTTGTTAGGTTTTATAAATTTTCAATAATGCCATTTTAATTAAAGTTATTTTTTTCTGTTTGCACCAAAGAATTCCAACTATTGGACATAAAGTACTAGAAATGCAAATAGCTGTGTTGCAATATCCTTGCCCTCAATAAGGAAACAACCAAATTCAAGAGAGAGAGGACACTTGTTAAGAGTAAAACAAAAAGCAGGAAAAGAGCAAAAGTAGGTTGGAAATATAAAAAGAGAACAGAAAATACTTGGGATTCAGCCTGGTTGGAAGATGGAATCCTTCACTTCTCCACCATCTTCATTCTTTAATTTTGCTTGGTTAATTGATGAGCAGCCTTGACTGCCAGCAATCCACATAGACTAGGAAGTAGAAAATATGGCACTCAGAGAAAATTTTTATCTAGTTAGATATACACATTTCATACATTAAAAAAATAGAAAATACTACAAAACAGGACATTGGTTGTGCAAACTGTAAGCCTTATATGATTTCAAAGAAGAAACTGGAGAGAAGATAGAGCATCAGCTAGCTCAAAACAATATTTAAATTTTGTCAATTCACTGAAAAAAATCTGTTTTCTTCTTGGCATCATATATACTAAAATGCAAAATCCTGTGATTCATAATTTTTTAAAATCTTATTGCTTTTAGTATTATAGGTATCTGCAATCTGAATAAGATTTAATAAAAATAATGGGCCAAGCTATCTATTCAAAATAAATAATTTTTAAAACCTAATAATATAATTTGCATATAATTTTATCCTTCAACAAGAGACTACATAGAGAAAATAGTTATTTTGTATTTTAATTCTTAAAAGTAGCAATTTCCTTGGGAAATTAATTATAAATAGCTAACCTGTAAGGATTTCTGGTAGTATAGTGGTTACGAGTCGGGTTGCTAACCTCAAGGTCAACAGTTTGAAAGTACCAGTCATTCCATGGGAGAAAGATAAGGCTTTCTGTTCCCATAAAGTTTTACAGCCTTGGCCTTGGAAACCCTATGCAGAGTCACTATGAGTCAGAACCGACTCCATGGCACACCACCACCACCAACCTCTAAACAGAGCCTATAATGTGCCAGTCCTGTTGTAGGTAATATATATATATTGCAGTTCAAATCAACTTTACAGTGCAATACATTAACCCACAGTGCCACACCAGGACTCCATTATATATATATATGTATATATATATTGCTATTTCATGTATGCTGGTAAATGTTAAACAATCTTCCCTTGGTGATGAGGTAGGTGGAGTATTGACATGTAGAGTTTGCCATTTCTTTGGTTTAAATATTTCCACCCCTCACCCATCTGTAGCTTGTTGTTCTGGAGTGGTTTTTATGTTACTGGGATAAATGATGATTTTTTTCATAAGTTAAGGAGAATCCATTGTCAAAGAGCTGAGAAACAGTTATGTAATTAAAATGCTTCAGAAAGTTAAAAACAAAGCTCATAATCACAAATGGAGTTTAAAAAGTCCCATAAATCAACTTCAACTTCATATATTTCATATTTTGCCCATCTTTGGGCAAAAAAAATTCTTTTTTGTACAGCAAGATTTTACTTATGAAGCCTGGTAAAATAAAATTCTGTCAGTTAGATAACTCTCATTAGCAATAAAAGAATTTTTTTCTTCTTTCTTTGCTTTTGAAATAAATCACCTAAGAAATGCCTTCTGTGTCACTTTGACCCACTCTAAATGATTTTCTTTTTTAAATTTATTAATTTTGTTTGTTTATTTGAGGATGCCCAGCAAAGCACTTTTTTTGTAACAGCCTGTAGCCCTTTTTATCAGTAGAGAGTTTCTCATGCTTTTGGATTCCCGGGGTGGGGCTGGGGTTCTCAATGCTTTTGAAATGTCCGAGTGAATTGGCTATTGCAACTCTGAAAGGCAATCCACTCAGCTGACTGCTTAGCCAGGAGATTGCTTCCTTTGGAAGACAACTAAAAGAGAATATGCTTTGCTCATGAAATATATATTTAGTAGAAATAGTAAGCACATCTTACTGAGTGGATGCAAACTGATCTATTTATTCTGAGAAACCCAAAGCAGCACTCAGAGAGAGTAGCATATAAAGGGCAAAACACAATGTATTTGACAGATTCTTTGGTGGTCAGGATCCTAAACTGGGTCTGCTAAATCCTCCCACTCCACCTCCTCCTCCCATTCCCAAGTCTAATCCTCTTCTATTGGCCCCCTCCTCTTCTCACTCCAGAAACTGTAGTCTTAAACCAAGTGTTGTGAATGAAATGATATCCTCTCAATATGTGTGTGGTAAATCCTAATCTCTATGTCTATGGGGGAGTCCTCATGTAGCGCTGTAGATAAAGCACTGGGGTGCTAAGGTCAGCAGTTCAAACTCACCATTGAGTTAAGTGCCATTGAGTCAGTTCCAACTCATAGTGCCCCTCTATAGGGTTTCTCAGGAGCAGCAGGTAGGTTTTAACTCCCGACCTTGTGGTTTGCAGTCCAGTGTTGCTCCTACAGCACCACAACATTTTGAAGGATGAGAAGTTCAACTAAATAACTTCGACACCCTTAATACAACATGGGATGGGACCCTCATTTCAGGAGAAGGGTGTTATAATCATGAAGGAGCTGCTTGCTGTAGGGTTCTAAATCCAGAACCATGACAATGACCACTGCTTCTCTCTCCTCAAACTCCTTCCTGTGGAAATAAATGTGCAGACACACCACCTTGCTCTCCACTGTGTTATCCCTTTTGAAAATCCAGGACTTTGTGGCTTTGTCTTGTGGTTGGCTTTACTCTCTTCCCAGAAAAGAGTTACCAAAAATAAATAAATAAACAAAGGTAAGAAGATAGCTCAGAATACATTAAAAATACATTAAGGACCTGAGGTGGTTATGCAATCTCAGGACACTTTAAATTAAATATCTGTGCTGCATCCTTGCTTGACCTCAGGGAGTTAAGGTCAGTAACAGGATTAGAGTAGAGATAAACAGGGAGAGATTAGACGTGTGGTCTGGAACAAAAATAAGCATGGGAAACAGGGCAGGCTTTCAGAAAGATTAATTTAATTTTCTGGGAGGGAGGAAGGGATTTTTGGGGGTTTAAATCCATGGGGATATTTCAGATACAGATGACCTATGACTATTTATTTTACAGATACATAGAGATGGGCAGAAAAATGACCCATCATCTCCTCTGGAAATGAAAGACTATAGGTATCTATTTTAATTATCAAATTCCTATCTGCTTTTGGTTGGAATCCACCAACCACTGGCTCTGCAGGAGAAAGACCCAGCAATCTGCTCCCATAAAGAACACAGGCTAGAAAATCCTATGAGGCAGTTCTATTCTATCATGTGGGGTTGGTATGAGTCAGACTTCACAGGACCTAACAACAACATCTTCATAAAATATTATTTGCATTTAGACAATAGTTTTTAACACATTATTTAAAAAATAAAAGTTGAGATTTAGTGTAATTCCAGTTCAAGGTCATAATAATGCCTTAGAGATAAGGGGATGTTTCACCAGTAGAGGTTTATTCAGAGCATCAGTAATGAAAAAGATTCTAAGAAGTCCAAATCTACATTTTACACATGGAACAAGAGAATTCCAATAGGGAGAAGTATTTAAATCTTGAAATGAGGACTTGTTCATAAATAAAGGAACCTCCAGGATCAATGACAGGCTCGGGAAAAGAAGTAGGTGAAGGAGCTTGTTCCTCCCAGGCACCTAACTTAACTGAAAAGGAAAGTTCCCACCATGGGAAGTGTGACTATTTTGGTAGCCATGTAATGGGAAGAGCACTGAGCAGGGGACCATGCTGATTTAAGTCCTCTCCAGAATCTGGCTCCATCACTGAACAGCCTGTGACCTTCTTCACAGGAAACTTGCTCATTTCCTGAGGTTCTGAAGAAAAGAAGTTAAGAAGCACAGGGTTCAAGGGCTTTGAAATGTAAACATGAAAGATCAATGGCATTCCTACAAACACATTTCAAGAAGGTTCTCTGTGATGCAGCACTGCGAGTTAATGCACTGGACTGTAAGGTCAGTTTGAACCACAGTGTGGGCAGTTCAAGCTCACCAACCAGTCCTTGGAAATCGTGTATAGGGTCGCTATGAGTCAGAATCAACTAGATGGCACTTAACAACAACAACAAACATATTTAAGGAGTCCTGGTGCTACAGGATAATAAGCTGGACCCCAAGGGTGCTTAGGAAACTCTCTTCTCTCATCAAGCCTAATTTTATAGGAAAAATTTAGAATGTTAAGCAATTCAAAAAAACAGTAGAAAGAAAGGGAAGTGAATGAAAAACCACTCACAAGTT
>NW_006408549.1:20874858-20876143 GCF_000296735.1 Chrysochloris asiatica | reverse complement strand
ATGAGATGCATTTAATTTGTGCTTCTGATTTTAACAAAGTTTTGAACAGTTGTTAAATTTGGCTGCTAACTGAAAGGTATGCAGTTTGAACCCACCTGTCACTCCTCAGGAGAAAGATGTGACAGTCTACTTCCATGAAGACTTGTAGCCTTGGAAACACTATGGGACCGTTCTACTCTGTCCTATGGAGAGTCAAGATGAGTAGAAATCAATTAAATGGCAGTGAGTGGGTTTTGTTCTAATACAGAAGATATAATTGACTATCCAGTGTTGCTAATTTATTTGCACTCTCTCTCACACACACATACACACATTTTGAAAGGTACTAAAGGGTGCTTGACAATCTATTTTAGCTCCACTTGCATGTAACAACAAGGGAACACAGAAAGCAAATAAGAGACAGGTTATATAAATTATACGCATATGAATAAAATCAATTCTTCCTTGAAATGAGATACTTTATGTTTTTCAGTGTGTGTACTGTACCCATAAAAATGTTTATTATTCTTTTATCTTTACGTTATACTAAATGCTAGATAAACTATTTAGACTCAAACTGCATCATTTCCAAGTTGTAGCTGACTCACTATTTTCATGATCTTGAGCAAGTTCCCTGGTTGACTTAAGCCTCAATTCCCACATTTGTAAAACTAGGATAGTGGAAATTCCATCTTCATAGGGCTGTTGTGAGGCCTAAAGGAGCTAATCAATGCAAAGTGTTTGTCACACTGTCTGACATAGAGTACAGGATCAGCAAATGTTAGCTGTTACTAACGTAGCTGCTGTTAGTATTATATGCCAGTGAATTAATTCCAACTTATAGTGACTCCAAATAACAGAGGGGAACTGTCCCATTGGTTTCCTAGTCTGTAATCTTTATAGCAAAAATTTTTTCTAATGATGATACAAAAACAGCTACAGTTATACGTTGACAGAGAACTTTCAGAGGTTCAAGCCAGATTCAGTAGAGGACACAGAATGAAGGATGTCATTGCTGACATCAAATGTATCTTGATTGAAAGCAGAGAATACCAGAAAGATGTTTATCTGTACTTTATTGACTATGCAAATGGTTTCATTTGTGTGGCTTATGACAAGCTGTGGACAACATTGAAGAGAATGAGTACACTTTAACACTTAATTGTGCTCATGAGACACCTGTCCATAGACCAAAATGTTGTTCAAACAGAACAAGGGGGCACTGAATGGCTTAAAATTAGGAAAGGTATGCACCAGTGTTATATTCTTTTCACCATACTTATTTAATAAATGGTAAGCAAATAAT
>NW_006408549.1:20862646-20864103 GCF_000296735.1 Chrysochloris asiatica | reverse complement strand
AATTATCTTTCAATTCCACTTTTCCATGAACTTTTTAAAGCCCCTTCACCCTTCATATCTAAAGCCCTAATCTACATGACCATATATTATGAGTATGTTTTCCCACAACAAATCCAGCCTGCATCACCTACTGGACAATTAACTTAAGTAATACTTCCATGGAGATACGAATGACAGTTTGGTCAACCTTGCTTTTCTGAGGCAATTAACGTCTGAGCATTTCACAGTACTGTGGCTTTGTGGGTAACACAGGAAAGGAAGTAGCTCAAACTATCGATTTTCCAGTAAGTCACTTCACCTCCAGGCTCTCTGCTTTCATTTGCCCCAAAGAAAATAATAACTCATCTTAAGAGTGTCTTTCTGAGAGAAAAAAAAGCAGAGAAAGAGCGGTCCACAGAACAGCTGCAGATGTTTGAATCTTATTTAAGGTTCCAGGTGCCAGTTTCCTGTGCCTACCTGTGAAAAAAATCTGCCTGTAGAAGCAAAATACAGTGATTTCTGAATCGATCCACCTACAGCATCTGGCAGCCAGAAGTCCTCAGGCCGGAGGGCGAGGCCACAGCCAAGTGGAGGCAGTGACTCAGTGCTAGAAGCTGCAGAGTTGCGCATCTGGAGGGAGAGGTGTGACTGATTTTTCATCTTTCACTTTTCATTTTTCAGGTACATTTCCTCTTCACTCTAATCACACCCTCACTGCTCAGCCCAGACACCTTCAGGTGAGTGGGAGCACACCCCCAAAAGGGTCCAGCATTGCACCCACATTTCTCCAATGGCACAGAGAGGAAACCCGCGGGCTGCTTCTTATGACGTCCTGACACTAGGACCCAGCCCCAAAGTTTACCTGAACCAGACCCTTTATCCCTGCCTGCACAGCAAAGGCCAGTGGGCAGCATCAATCGCAATTTTATTTTTGTTTTTGATTAGTGGTATCTGTCTCTGCTTTTATATGGTTTCTGTCTGTGGTCCTTTTGGCTTCACTCTTCTCCCAGGGGTTGGAGCTTTATGTCCCTACCTTACCCAAGAAGAAACAGCAACTGTGCCCACATAGCCAAGCTAAAAGCATACCCTGTAATACACCACCAACTGGTCCAGAGCCAAAACCAGCTGCTAGACGTTACACGTGAAAAGGGAAGCCTATCTCCAGATCATATCCACAAGGAGATGCTCAGCAAGCTTAACAACAAAGCAACATATGTCCATTTAGGCATTAAAAACTCGCTTAACTTCTGAAAATGTCCAATAAAATACAATTAAACATCTAAACACATGTCCAAAAACAGAAAAAAGTAACTGAGACAGGCTCTGGATCTGCCTGAGAAGGAATTCAGAAGAATGATATGGAAACAAATTCAAATTCTCTGAAAAGGGGTGGAGGAAAATAAAGAAGAAGTCAGGAAAGTGCTACAGGAGCAATCAAACAAGATAGATACGGCATTGGAAACAATCCAAAGCCTGCA
>NW_006408549.1:20840690-20861546 GCF_000296735.1 Chrysochloris asiatica | reverse complement strand
TGGGATGTACCCTTTGGGTGTTTGATGATGCATGCAGGGGATTGTGATCATTGCAATGAAACAAAATAAGATAGGATGAATGTAAAGATAATGTTCACCCATGTGAACTAACACATAATTCACAATAAAAACGGAAGAAAAAAAGAGAGATAGAGAAAAGAGTATTTTTATGAGAAGATGGAGTGTCAGATGTCTGTTCTGAACAAAAGAGTGCAGAACTGGCTTTCACTTTATCAAGGTTTTTGTTTATTTTTAGTAGTTTTATTGAAGTACTATTCATATACAATAAACAGCACATATTTGAAGTATTTGTTGTTGTTGTTGTTAAGTGCCATCGAGTCGGGTCTGACCCATAGCGACCCTGTACAGGGTTTCCGAGGGTGTAAATCTTTACGGGAGTAGAAGTATACACTTTGATAAATTGGCAGTTTTGACCCAAGAAACGAGTACCACAATGAAGATACTGAATATGTCCATCACCTCCATAAATCCCTTTTATTTTTTTCCATAAACTTTCCTTCTTGCCTTTTCCAGCTCTTTCCTCTTCCCTAAGCGACCATTGGTCTGCTTTCTATTGCTATAAATTAATTTGCATTTTTGAAAGTTTCTTTGGCATTGTAGGATTAGCACTGAACTGTGAACCACAATGTTGACAGTTCAAACCTACCACTTGCTCCTCAGAAACCCTATACAGAGTCGCTATGAGTGGAACCAACTCAACACCACTTCAAAACAACAACAAGTTTCCATAAATTGTGTCATATAGCATGTGCTTTGTTTGGGGACTGTTCTTTTCATTCAACATAATTACTGGAAATTCATCTATGGTGCTGTTTTTTAATAATAGTTTATTCCTTTTTATTATTCCAATTTTCCCATCCAAACTCCTAATATTCTTAATCCCATCAAAAGCCAGTTATTTGTGTCAAAAAAAGGCTTTTTGGTACTTAATTTTGGTGATATAATTGAAGAAAGCATCCTTTTTTATTCTCCTTAGGGGCAGGTAAGAATAAGGATTTAGGGTTAAGATTAGAACTATGGCTAGGTCTAGGTGGTAGTTCAGTGTTAAGTATGGTTAGGAGTAGGGTTAGGAATAACATTAGGGGTAGGGGTTGGGCTAGGGCTAGAAAGAAGACTTCATCTAGTTTTAGGGTTACAGTTAGGTTTATTTTTATTTTTTCTTGAAATCTACTTGATTTCCTCTTCATTTGGAAGTTTTTTAACATCATTCCTTTTTAACTTTGTGTGTGTGTTTTGCTACAAACCGATATCTCTGATTTCCTGTTTTCATTGATTGTTTTAGTTTGGATACTTCCATACTTTGGTTGGCTTCTGGATGTTGTTGTTAAGTATGCTACTCTCAGGTGGTTGTCTGCTATAGCTGGTTCTCTGTCAGAAGAACTCCCTTCCCTTTAGTATTTTTTTGTAAAGTTGATATGATTTTCACAATTTTTTAAAATTTGTTTATCTGAAAAGTCCTAATTTTGTCATTATACTTAATGCACAATTTTACTATGTATATGATTCTTAATTGACAATTTCTTTCATTCAGATTTTTATATATGTTATCTTATTTTCTTCTTGCCTACATGGTTTCTGGTGAGGAATCAGAGCTTAGTTCTTTGTAGGTAACTTCAGTTTTATGCTCTCAGGATTCTTTCAAAATTTTACTTCTAATATATCTGGTTAATTTGTGTAAGGATGTGGGAAGGGAGTCTATCCAGTTTGGAATTCGCTAAACTTCTAGAATGCATATCTTCTTGCCTTTTATGATGTTAAGGATGTTTGCTTTCAGCAACTCTTCAACAGTTTTCTCTGTGTTTTTTTTTCTCTTTTGAGTTTTGTCTCTTCCTATTCTGGAATGCATCTTGGTAGTGTCTCACATAAATCTTGGGCTTTCTTATTTTTTCTGATTGTTCTTCTAGCAGATGAGTATTGAGAGATTTGTGTTCAATTGTGACCTTCCATTCAATTCTACTCCTTTGTCTTTTCAATGTATTATCTGTTTCTGGTCTTAGTATCAGTCTTCTGACTTTTTATTTGTTGTTTTGTATGGTTTATAATTTTTCATTTATTTTGTCAATTTGTTCTTACAGTATTTTCCTGAATTCTTCTAAAAATTTGTCTGTGTTTTCCTTGTCCACACTTGCAATTTTCTCAAACATTCTCTCAATCTTTTGAAGGTACCTAAATATCAATGTTTAAAATTCCTTATCAGGTAGTGAAGTACAATGTTGGATAGTGTACTTTCTGACACGGTATTTTGGACATTTGTTTGAGGCAGTCTGTCTGTTTTCTTTGAGTCAACTGAAATTGTCTCAGACATTGTGGTGTCATTGTATTTATATTGATGATTACCTGTTGTGTGTTCTCAGGCATTCACCACCTGTATCTTGGTAGATGAGATAGAAACTACAAATGTGTACATAGTTCTCTCTTCACTGTATAACATAGTTGAGGGTGGGTTTGTCTGATGTTAACTGCTAGCTATAACTGATTAGGAATAAGTAATGGCACTTATCCTGTGAGTGGAAATACAGAAGGTAAAGATGTGGCCAGGCCATACAGACACAATTGCTGTCTCCTAAAACCAAACAACAGCAATAAAAGATCTAATGATGCCAAATCCATGTGCCTCTAGACATAGTGGCACACCTGGCATTGGACTCCAGGAACAGCAGAGGCTATGAAGAAGGGAATATCACTGGCCACTAGATGGATGAGGGCAGGGAATGGCCATACCCACAGCAACCAGGAGGGCATGGGGAACAGGGGAGAACCTCATCCCCATTGATGCCAATCTCCAGCACATGTTCTTCTAGGTCACTGTATTGAAAGCCACCAACAAATGTTCAAGATGGTTGTGCCATGCCAGGCCAGCCAACAGTCAACCCACCTGTCTCCTCTCTTGCTGTTCCTATTCAACTTTCTCTTCCAGTAGGTACTCAATCCACCTCTCTAGCTTATCCACTGAAGCTCAGGGTGCCAGGATGACCATCCATATCTGTATCACTTGGTCTCCTGTGTCCTTGTTGAAGAGGGTCTTCTCAGCACATCTGCCTACTCTGTCATCTTGACCCAGAAGTCTTACCTTGTCACTCTTACAACTTAAATTTTCTATAAAAACCCCAGTCCCTCAAATGTGTAAATGAACACTTTTGTTAGGATATAAGGTAGCAGGTAGCTGTGAGTCAAATGTAAATATACCAGGAAAGAATATAAATGTTGGTTAGGGAACTAGAAGGCCCAGAGATAAAGTTTGAATTTTAGTTGTTGTAAAGGAGCTCTGGTAGCGTAGTGGTTACGACTTGGGCTGTGAACCGCAAGGTCAGCAGTTCGAAACTACCAGCTGCTCCGCGGGAGAAAGATGAGGCTTTCTACTCCCGTAAAGATTTACACCCTCGGAAACCCTGTACAGGGTCACTATGAGTCGGTTCCGACTCCACGGCACATAACAACAACAACAACAGAGGTGACCACACTCACCCTATCTCATATGAATATTCTAATTATGTTACTTATTTCTTAAGCAGCCACAACCCACCCATCTGTCAGTTTGTCATTCTGTGGTAGTTTGTGTGCTACTCTGATGCTATTTCAAATACTGGTAGGGTAACTCACAGTAAACAAGTTTTAGAGATCTTGCAGACTAAGACTAAGAAAAATACCTGCAGATCGATCTATTACCAAGTCAAAACAATGGATCAGAGAATATTACCCAAGACTTTAACTCATATACTTTGGTAGCATGATCAGGAGGGATCGATTGCTGGAAAAGAACATCATATTTGGTAAAGTGGAAGACCAGCAAAGCTGAGGAAAAACCCTCAATGAAGTGAATTGACACAATGGTCACAACAGTTTCAAGCATAATAATGATCATGAAGATGGCATAACACTGGGCAACTTTTCTTTCTGTCATCCACAAGGTCACCTTGGTTTATGAGTCAGAACCAACTCAATGGCAACTCTTGACAACAACAACACTTTTATAAAACTGAATAGTCATCTTTCTTTTTTTGTAGATTTCACTGCTCTTCAGTCTCATCCTAAGTCAAGATAAGAATTCTTCCTTTCATGAATAATTGTTATCAGGACTGACTGTGAGGGTTGTAAATATAAAGGTAGACATTTTGTAGCAAAAGAAATGGAAGGATTGACTTCGCAGTCTAGGAGTGGAGGTCCCTGGGACCATCAAGGGAGAAGAGCCGAGAGCGGGACCCTATCCAGAGAAGCAGTGATGCCAGAGATGGAGGGAGAGACGATGATGTGGAGAGATAGAGCTGCTGGGGACTCTAGACCCAGAGAGGGTGAGGGGCTGTGTGCTGGGGGCTGAGGAGCAGGGTTGCAGGGTACACCCTTTGGTTGATGATGCATTGAGGGGATCATAACCATGGCAATGAAACGATATACGATAAGATGAATGTAAAGCTAATGTTATCCCATGTAAACTAACACATCATTCACAATAAAATATTAAAAAAGAAAAGAAAAGAAATTCTTCCTTTCAATCCCCATCTCTTTCTGAGTATCAGGGACGACCACCTTCCTTTGCAGGGTCTTAATGCACCCTGAGTTGCTGAAATATATGTGTGGAGCATCCATAGGATTGACTGGGACAGTTTAACTGGGGTCAGTCATATCTCCTATTAATGGAAGGCTGTATAGTGAAGAACTGCTGCTTCTTTTCCTAGGCAGCATGCTGTGCTTCATGGAAGGGTTTTCAGGCCTTGCTCAATATCTGTGGTCCTCAGCCATCTTCCCACTGCATCCAGCTCCTTTTGGGGGACCCCACTACCTCCCATTATCTCATTGCCAATCTCTCCATTCTGCTTTAAGAGAAGATTCTAACTCCCGCTCCCCTTCTCTGTCTCCTACCTCTTCTTAGGTACTCGACTTCTGATCTGAAGAGGTGGGAGGATAATGTGTGTAGAGCAATCTGGTTCTTCAATTTCTTCCCAAAATCTCTTGTTAATTCATAACAATTCATCTGGGCTTGTTTATTTCAGATATTCCCACTGATTATCAAGAGCCTGACTTGAAATTTAAAAAATAAATAAATAAAGGATGGACAAACTATTTATTGACCTTTGGCTCCAGTATAACAATCTTACTTCTTTAGTAATGTAGAAGAAAAGTCATGCATAATAAATGGTGGGGGGAGTAGGGTGGACTGAAAACACAAACATTAGCATTTCATAGTATTATCTTACCACATGTACTTAAATTATTTATATGTATTTGCAATCTTCTAGCATTAATGGATTCAGAGACATTATAAATGAAATTTGATAAAGTAGTTCAAAATCCCAGAAATATATATAATATAAAAGACAAGAAAATTTACCTAACAAGAGATTCCTTTTTACTCCCAGAAAGCCTACTTAGCTGTGGTTAAGTTAAAAGAATATTTCACTGCACTTTAGGGGAAAAAGACCTGATTTTATTTTTTAAATCAATATTACCATCCAAAACCATTTACCAAATAAATGTGGTTCTGTGCTATTCTGAGCAAGGGCAGCCCTGAGGCTCAAAGGACCACTTTAATACCATTACTTTCCAAAGCAGTTTATCAGAGAAGAGGAAAGAGTTATTCTGTGTGACTAAAGAGGTTGCTGCTAAAGAAAAACTGTGAATCTTTTGACCACACATGCTTTAAGGTTTTCAGAAGGGAATACAGCTTCCCAAGCAGCCCTGGCTAGTTAAAGGTCCCTTTTCATCTGGAGATTCTGACCTTCACTGAGAGCAAATGTCCTGGAAACCCATCAAGAAACCATATCAGAGCATTCCATCCAAGAATTTAATGGAGTGACCAATTTCGCTGACAAATGTCATCTGTAGACTTAAAAGTTTCAAAGTCCATACGCTCATCAAGTGCTGGCTCTATAATCAGCTCAAAGAGAAGCCAACAGGAAATGGATATTACTACTCACAGATTCATATGGTCACTGTCCCTTCTTGTTTTAGAGGTAGCTTCAATCAGTACCACACCATAGACAAATATTGCTTTATTTTCTTTCAATGTACTTAAGCTTGCTTGACCTTTCAGAAACTATGAATCATAGCTAGTACTTCTCGTATATATTTCTTTTTTCATGAAATGATCAAATGCCAACATAAGTCTAGTATACTTGGCAACTATGACATTTTCAATCTATTCTTTCTTTTGGGAAAAAAAGAATCTCATTGAGATTTTTTAGATCCTGACAAAAGATGAAGAACCTTGGTGGCATGGTGGGATTAGACATTGGGCAGCTAACCAAATGATGAGCAGTTCAAAACTACCAGCTGCTCCATGGCATCTGCTCCTGTAAAGATTCACTATCTGGGGAACCCAAAGAAGCACTTGCACTACGTACCATAGGATCTTTATCTATAGTCTTGTATAACCATAAGACAGGTCTCCGAACCAGATCAGCCCAGTTCTGCAATGGCTGATTAAGTGACACCAGAAAGAAGACGCATTTTTTAAATGTGACTGAACCAGCATGCTAATTGAAATAGAAAAACTTATAAGTTCAAGCCCAGCTAGAAAAGTTATCTACCTCTTAGAAAACAAGAATAGCATGCATGTGGCATAGAAACCAAATTTCTTGATAGACTGAGTTTGAAGTGACTCATGGCAGTGAGTTTGGGTTGTTATTGTTAAGCACCATAGCGTCAGTTCCAACTCATAGGGTTTCTGAGGTGCCACTCCTGGGTTTGAACTGCCGTCCTTGTGATTATTGGTCCAGTGTTTATCCTACAGAACCACACCAGGACTCCTGGGTTTGGGTTAGCATTCCTGATCACCCAAATTTTTAAAATTCTGGTCTGTTCTGATTTCATTTCATCAGAAAAAAACAGTTAAATCCAGTTCAAACCTGGATATAATAACAAAACACATTACTGGTTAGCAGGTCTTAAAAGTGGAGGGAAGGTTAGTTACAAATAAGCAGATCAGAGAATAAATAAGATTTCTTTATCTTGGTATATCTGTATCATGATTATGGTGGTGTCATTTGGAAGATTTTAAAAAACAGAAAGGACCATTTCTTATTATTTAGTTCCCAGTATAAAAATCACACTTCTTGAGTTAATGCAGAAGAAAGGTCATGCATAATAAGTGGGGTATAATAAGTGGGGTAAACTTAAATTCAAATATCGATGTTTCACAAGACTGTGCATTTGTCAAAACTCATACAAGTGTACACTCCAAAGGCTTAATCTTACTGTGTGTAAATTATAAGCTAATGCAAATACACTGAGGGATGGAATTTGGAGAAAATCATTGAAATGACAGGGGCTAACTCCTATTTTTCTTATTACATCTGGGTAAATAATTTACCTATATATTATTATGGACATCTGGTCTGGTGCTGTAGGATCAGCACTGGACTGCAAACTACAAGGTTCAAACCCACCAGCTGCCCCTTGGAAACCCTCTATAGGGTCACTATGTGTGGGAACCAACTCTATGGCACTTGACAACAACATACATTATAATTTAAATAATTCTCAATTACCTTCTTAAAATTGGAAATGATGGCACTATTAAAATAGTAAAATAAATACAACTACAGCTTTTTCCAGTGTTTACACAACAACATAACACCCACCATGTTCATCTTTATCCTTTATCTAGACCTTTCTCAGCTAAAAAAGTTGAACTAAAAAGACGTGTTTTTGTTGTTGTTTTTTTATCATGAAACACTTGATGTTTAACAAGAAGTCAAACACCCACCCCATCAGTGGTGACTTCAGACTAATTACCCATGTCACATATCAAACATTTACTCATAAAACCTGACCATCTTTTGCATTCTTCTCACACATGTCTCTAAAAACTCTTCAACTGGCTCATGTATTAGTAGAAGTCTTTTTCCCTTGGGTAGAAACTGTGAATTTGCTAGTTAATTAGCTAATTTGTTTCCACGTTTTGTGGACAGTGCTCATTTGTCTTTCCTCCTTCCTAAGTTTCATGCTGCCTGATTCTTTTCCCATTTGAATGTCTTCCCCCTACGCAAACTCCATATAAGGGGACTATGGTCCATTCATTTCCTGTAGATTTATTTCCATTGTATTATATGTGTGTGTATTATTTTTAATAAAAAGATATCAAATTAATAAGGCTGGAACACTTTTGTAAAGGTTTAATAGAAGTGACAGTTCTTTAGTTTTTGTTGCTTTGTAAGAAAGTTTCCATTTGATAGTTGGAGATAAGCAATGGCAACTGAAATCAGTTTATAGTAATGATTTCTCAATCAATTAAAAGGAGTGTTTTCCAGTTCTAAATCAGATATTCCTACAGGAATATTCCTTACAGTTCTTCTGGTTTTTAGGTAGAACACAAATACATAAAGGTCCCTAGTTATGACTACTTCTATTTTTTTCTCAACATTTTAGGCAACAATTTTCCATTAACAGCTCATCTAGGAAATAATTTCATAGCAACCTTTATTATGGTAGAAATATATCAGTAGCTTTTTAGATTCTTTAAAGCATAATATTTAGAAAATATGACTTATTAAGTCATGTTTGGCTAGAAAATAGTTGGGTGACTTTGGTTTTTGTTAATAAATATACCAACTTAAAAGCTGTTTGTGAAAACAAATGACACAAAACATCATGGAAGCATCCTAGAAAATAATTTGTGTTTTACAAATCTATATTCTTTTCACCAACTTCAGGGCTGGGATTGTATTTCCCCTGGCCTCAGAATGCACCAGCATAGCCTTGACTACAATAGAGCTATTAATTCAAACTACAAAGAGGGAGAGGAGAATGTCCCTGCACAAGAAACTGCTGGTATCTGCTCTAACCCTCCCTGAGACCTGAGCAAATCAGAACTTCACCACGTATTTTACACTATTCTCAATTTTCAGTAGCCTAATATGCATGTGAAAGTTGGACAAAGAATAAGGAAGAACTGATGCATTTGCAATATGGTGTTGGAAGAGAATATTAAAAATACCATGAATTGCCAGAATAACAAACAAATCTGTGTTGGAAGAAGTATAGTCCAGATGCTCCTTAAAAATCAGTATGGTGGGACTTTGTCTCTCATACTTCAGTCATATTATCAGGAGAAGTATATCATGCCTGGTATAGTGGAGGGTCAGTGAAAAAGAGGAAGATCTCCAACAAGATGACACTGTGGCAGCAGAAATAGGCTCAAGTGTAGTGATTGTGAGCTTGGCACAGGACCAGGCAGTGTTTGATTCTGTGGTGCATAAGGTCGCAATGATTCGGTACCGACTTAATGGCCCCAACAACAACCATTTTAAACTTAATCTGATAAAGAATATCTCAGGGTGAATAATTCAAGATTGTCATCTTTAGGGTGGTGGTGATGGTGTGCCGTTCTGACTCATAGTGACCCTACATAGGGTTTCCAAGGCTGTAAATCTTTCCAGGGAGCAGAAAGCCTCTTCTTTCTCCCACAGAACAGCTGATAATTTTAAATAGGTTGTTTACTAAAAAGATCTACTTATAAAAATCAATCTCCTACAATGAGTTGAGTATATACTCTTTTTATGATGTATGATTGGTATGGTGCCAGATGAGAAGGTATTTAACCAGGCTTCAAGGTTCCTTGGCATGCCAGTCAATTTATTAGATTGGAATTGTTAATATCTGGCTAGAAAGAAATATAGTATTAATTTATTTTCTATGTTATTGTCATTAGGTGTCATACAGTTGGTTCTGACTCATATTGACCCTACACTGCTACTATGCACAACAAATGAAGCACTGCCCTGTCCTTTGCTATCCTCACAATGATAATGTTTGAGTCCATTGTTGTAGCCATTGCATCAATACATCTTGTTGAGGGTCTCCTTCTGTTTTGCGGACACTCTACTTTATCCAGCATGATGTGCTTTTACAGGGACTGTTCTCTCCTGATAACATGCCCAAAGTATGTGAGATGAAGTCTCGCTGTCTTTCCTTCTAAGGCACAATCTTCCAAAACAGATTTGTTAATGTTTCTGGAAATCTGTGATGATTTCAATATTCTTCACTAATATCATAATTCAAATGCACCAGTTCTTCTCCAGTCTTCCTCTTTCATTATCCAGCTTTCACATATATATGAGGCAATTGAAAATGCGTATTTCCTATGTTGTTGTTGTTATTGTTAAGTATTGTCAAGTTGTTTCCAAGCCATAGCAACCTTGTATGGGTTTCTGAGGAGTAGCTGGTGAGCTTGAACCACTGACCTTGTGGTTCAAACTGACCGTGCAGTCTAGCACATTAACCCACAGCATCACATATAGATAATAAAATGAATATCTACTTATATATTTACATAGTAAATTGAAATCTGGGAAAAACAAAGAGAATTGGAAAATACGTATGATTTCCCACCACATATTCTAAGTTCCTTTTATTTCACATTTGATTCTTTCTTAATTATGGATTCTAGGATCTGTAATTGAAATCATTAAGGCCAAAGACTATGACTATATGATAATATTTGCCCACATTTTCTAGAAAGAGGAGGTAGAGGTAAGAGAGATGACTTAAGAATAACTTGCCCTCTATTTTCTTGTATATTCATCTAGAGAAGACTCTAATAAGACTGCATTTACAATATCTTCCTTCCTAAAATTCATGCCAAACAAATTATACATGACTAGATGCTTTTTAAAAGACCCTGGAATATTTAGTCTGAACCTTATATAATGCATATATTTGCATAAACAAGCAAATTTCTAAGAATCCACATTCATGATAGGTATCAATTTATTGTCATAAATAAATCAAGTAATTCTAATGGGAAAGCAACATTAATTTACTCTAGTATAACTATGTACTAATTGTTGTTGTTGTCAGGTGCCATCAAATCGGAACCGACTCATAGCAACCCCATGCACAGCAGAACAAAACAATGTCCGATCCTGGTCCAACCTCACTACCGCTGCCACACTTGAGTCCATCAATGATGCCACCTGGCCAATCCATCTCATTAGGGGTCTTCCTCTTCTTCTCTGACCCTCCACCTTACCCAGCATGACATCCTTCTCTAGCGACTGTTTCCTCCAGACAATATGTCCAAAGTAGGAGAGGCGAAGCTTAGCCATCCTGGCTTCCAAGGAACACTCTTGCTGCACTTCTTCCAAAACAGATCTATTGGTTCTTTTGGCAGTCCATGGCACTTTCAGTATTCTCCTCCACTACCACAACTCAAAGGCATCAATTCTTCTACGATCTTCCTTATTCACTGTCCAGCTTTCACATCCATATTAGGCTATTGAAACACCATGGCTTGGGTCAGGCACACCTTAGTCCTCAAGCTGACATCTCTGCTCTTCAACACTTTAAAAAGTTCCTGTGTACTAGACCAGAGCTCAAATAAGATCAGTTGAGCCTCCTAAAAGTAACCACACTATTTTTCAGTCTCACTAAACTGTGGATAATGAAGCTATTGTAGGAGTTTTAATACCAATATTTAATCTGTCCTTCACTTTTTCACTATAAACCATCACCAGCTTCCCTCAAAATCTGGGGTTTCTGGGAACCGTTAAGAGGTGCCTCACATATACATTTACAGCTTTCTGGACCAGGCCTCACCTCTCATTACAATGGACCAAAGCTCTGTTCAGACAGTCCACCACCAGACCTGGCAGCATACATTTTATGTTGTTGCTTGTCTTTATGTGATGTTGGCTGACCTGCTGCAATATGGCTTCTTAAACTGTCACTATGGATCCATTCTAGTTGGTGGCTCTGGAATTACTAAGAAGTTAGTTGCAAATTTAAAGTTGAAGACTTTCCTTTCATTACATTCATAAAAGTAATGTGGTACTATAGGATCAGCACTGGATTACAAATCACAAGGTCAGCAGGTCAAACCCACCAGCTGCTCCTCAGAAACCCTGAAGAGGGTCGTTATGAGTTGGAACTGACTCGACCAACGGGACTTAACAACAACAACATAACAGAGCAAAGATGCCACTTTAAGGACTAAAGTGCACCTGACCCAAGCCATGGTATTTTCAATTGCCTCATATGCATGTGAAAGCTGGACAATGAAGAAGACTGAAGAAGTATCCATACATTTGAATTATGGTGTTAGCAGAGAATATTGAAATACAACATGGAAAGCCAGAAAAATGAACAAATCTGATTTGGAAAAAGTACAGCCAGGTTGCTCCTTGGAAGCAACCATGGCAAAACTTATCTCTCATAATTTGGAAATGTTGTCAGGAAGGACAATCCCTGGAGAATGACATCATGCTTGATAAAGTGGAAGGTCAGTGAAAAAAAGGAAGACCCTCAATGACATGTATTGACAGAGGCAACCACAATGGGCTCAATAATAACAACAATTGTGAACATGGCGTAGGACCAGGTAATGTTCCAGTCTGTTGTACATAGGGTTACTATGAGTCAGAATCAACTCAAGGGCACCTAACAACAAGAAGGCTTTGAGGAGCAGCAGAATTACATTCAGATCCCTCATTCTAGCTGACATTTTCCTACAAGAGTTGTTCGGGTAATAGTCTGCATGCTTTACCAAAGATGCCCACCATTGCTCATGTCTAATTTATGACAGGAGTCCTGGTATGGTGCTGAGGGTTAATGTGCAGGACTACAAAGTCAGTTTGAACCTCAAGGTCGGCAGTTCGAGCTTACCAGCCACCACTCAGAAACCCTATACAAGATTGCTATGGATTGGAACTGACTCAGTGGCTCTTAACAACGACAAATTTATGTCAGGCCTGAAACAGTCTTCTCTTAAGGATCGTTTCTCATGTGTGGAATTTAAATTCTCTATCCCCATCCTAACCCTCTCAGTTCTGCAGATAACGTCACATATGTATGAAACACATTTGTATATGCAATTCAAATTCTTTTCCTAAGAAGTTCTTTACATCCTGTGTAAAATTGTGGGTGCACATAGAAGCCTGGGCAACAGGGATCTTGCCTGATTCTATTGACAGATAACCACAAATTTCAGTCTCTTCCAGCTGGGACCACCATACCCAACTTATAAACTCATATAGAAAACTGGACTCTACTCAGGAGCCACTAAAGGTTGCAGGGATACAAATGGTTTGTACTCAACCAAAAAGTTGGCAGTTCGAACCCACCCAGTGGCACCCAGAAGAAAGGTCTGATAATCTGCTTGCATAAAGATTATAGTCTCTGGGGTAGTTTTACTCTACAACAAACGGAGTTGCCACAAATCCAAATCAAATCCACCGCAACAGGTTTGGGTTTTTGTTTTTGTTTTTAATCTTAAACTGCAGAGTGACTGGTGGATTAGAACCACCAATGCTTTAGCAGTCAAGCACTTAACGAGTGCACTACCAGAACTCCCAAGAAAACAGGATACTGGAACTAAAACACAAGTGTTCTGATCCCTGGTTTCCTCCACATGGCTACAATATATACTATTTCACATGCTATGAGTATATTACTATGATTCTTTTTTTCAGCTCAGCAGCGCTTGCCACACAAGTCAATTAGAAAGTCCAAGGGCTAACCTAGTTATCTCCAGGAATTAGAAACTAGAATTATTGAAGTCAAGAATTTGATTCCATTTTGGATTACTTGGCTTTCTTCACAGAGAAATCTCTCTTCTTTCTGCCAAGCTGGCCAATTGCCTGGGTTTCTAGCAAAATGTATGAGATGGAAACTAGGTCAATAGAATATGAATGGTTCAACATTAACACCTCCTTTCCTGGGAAAACAGTGTCTAAGAACTTATCTGCTGATAGGGTCAGTAGCTTCATTTGCAAGTAATTATGAAGCATATTATCATTCAGAAATAGCTTAAAAATATTCTTGAATATAAATGAGAGGTTGAGTTTTTGCAAACTTGTTCATTAAAATGCTCTTAAAATAATGGAAGAGAAGAAGTGATACTTCATGAAGTCTAGAACTAGAATTTTTCAAAACTATCCTGCCATTTAAGGAGGAAAATAAATGTAGACAGGTTTTAATAAAGGTTTTTAAAGTGGACAAGCACAGTATTTCCTTATACATAATTTTATGTTGATGTTAAGTACTGTTGAGTCGGTTCCTATTCATAGAGACCCTGTGTAGGGTTTCTGAGGAGCGGCTGGTAGGTTTGAACAGTCAAGCTTGTGGTTCGCAGTTCAGTGCTGATCCTACAGTGCCAAACCAGGAGTCCATACATAGTAGGCAATCAAAAATATTTGTTAATTGAATGGATAAATAACTATAGCACTATGTCACTACACTGAGATTCTTGCCATGCCAAACGTTTTTGTTTTTTTCCACGATAAACTAAATTTACCTTGTGCTAGTTGCACAGATCAAATTGTATGGACAAGATGCCAAAGGCAAATAAAAGCCATGAACCACAGAGTCGATGGTTCAAACTCACAAGTCGCTCCTCAGAAACCCTATAAGGTGGTATGAGTCAGAACTGACTCAACAGCATTTAACAAGAACAACTAATATTAATATATATATATATATATAATTCATATATTCATATATTATGTATATATAATATAATATATATATTCATAACCCAGGGATAGGGAGTCCTGGTGTGGCACTGTGTGTTAATGCTCTGGATTAAGTCCCTTTGAACCACAGAGTCAGTGGCTCAAGCTCACTAGCTGCTCCTTGGGAACCCTATACAGGGTCACTAAGGGTTGGAACTGACTCAATGGCACTTAACAACAACAACAACAACCCAGGAATTTCCTGGGCTATATAAACTTCAATTTCTATCTTACGACTTTTGTTTTAACAAGGCTATCTCTAGGTCTGAGAATGGAAATAAGTAGCATGGTTTTGAGTAGAACCTTTCTGGATAAAAAATAAAATACCAGGGATAAGTGCTAGATGTTAACACATTTTAAAATGCCTCACTCACTTTATGTTAAATTCATCCCTACCTACATCCTCTCCTTGATACGACTTAATCTCTTGAAATTACTGATTTCATGGAATTCTAGGTATACCTTATCAGAAGAAATCTTAGAGAAAAGAGGCAGAGAAAAGTCCTCTACTTTTCTACACATTACCATGATCACTATAATATTAATGAGTTTTATATCACTGTTGGTTGGTGAAGAAAGAGACATGTTGTTCACTTAATTATTTGGCATATGAAATTTTCGTTCCTACTTAATAAACTTGGTCTATAGCAACAAAACACCAAATGCAATCATTTAAAAATATTTTAATTGATTCTTTCTAGAATACAAATGGATTTACATATTTTTGTTGTTAATGTATAACACTACAAAATAAGATGCAATTTTCTTTATTACACAAATTGAAATGGGTTCAAACTGCTGTATCACTTATGTCTGGAATATTATCCTTTTGTTCTCAGGTTCTCTGCCCTGATTTCTCTAAACTGTCTTCTCAGTCAATTCCAGTGGCGCTCATCTGTTGTTTGGCCAGAATCTAGTGTGATTCATTTTGATCAAGATTCTTCATGGGCTGCAGGCCACTGTTAATTTTGGTACCACATGTGTGTGGAGTCTTTCGAAAGTGCTGCAGATCAGGGGTGCTAGAGCACATGCTGATGTCAGATGTTGGTTTAGGAAACTATCATCTATGGAGAGGCACAAGTGTGCCCTGACAACCTCTGAGATTTGGTGTAGGCAGTCATCTCAAAAAATTTAAAAGAAGGAAGCAAAAGCAAAAAACCTAAGATGGATTCCATGAATGGATTTTGGAGTATACAGTGTCTGACTTCCAGAGCCAGTTTGAGAATTAAATGAGTTATTATTTGGAAAGTACTTTCAACAGGGTCTGGCACATAGTAAGTTCTATATCAGTGTTTGTTAAAGAAAATAAATCGATTTCTGTACTCATTGGACAGGCTTGATGTTTCCAGCTCCTCGTAGTGCTCGCCTTCTGAATGTTCACTACTTCGTCTAGCCTTCATAGTTTCTTTCCTGCATCAAAGAACAACTTCAGTCTCCTCTCAGCTTCATAGAGAAGGCACCATAAATAAGGGAGAACCACTTCTAAATCTAAATAACAATGCAACGAAGCAAACCTAACCACCATGTGGATGTCACACAGTAAATAAGAGTTCAGAGGATGAAATCTCTGTGGGCTAAGTTGTGATGAATGTATGGCAGTGTGCCACAGAGTTGGTTCTGACTCATAGCGGCTCTGCCTAGAGTTTCCAAGGCTGTAAATCTTTATGGAAGCAGAAAGCCTTATCTTTCTGCTGCATAACAGCTGGTAGTTTCGAACTGCTGACCTTGCAGTTAGCAGCCCAACTTGTAACCACTATACTACCAGAGCTCCTTGATGAATTTATAGAGAATGGGGTAAAGAATTGAATGAGATACAAAAAAAGGATATAAAAGAGGCATTTCAGAAGTTAGAAACAATGGTAAAAATATTTAGCGACTGAAAGCACTTGGTGTGTACAAAATTCTTTCAATACTTCAAGTTTCTACTACATAAAACTGTTGAAATGCTTCTTCTATTACTAATTCAGGTAAAAAAAACCCATGTGCTAATATTTCTATCAGATGAATGTATTTATTTCCTTAAACAATGTCATTTTCTATGGCCTTAAGCTCACTCTCTCTAAACTCCCAGTAAAGCAATTATTTTTATATTAAAAAAAAATCTGTTTTCTGAGTCACAATTTTTATTTTTTTTTCCTGTAAATATGCAGTTTACTGATTGTTATAGTGTCTTGGGATTTCTATTGTAGATCCACTAGTCTTTTATAGGATCATGAATTTATTTATAATTCAAAAGTATTTCATTTATTATATATTTTCACTTTTAAGAGAAATAAAAACTCCTTATTACTACCATTGTTCTAGAAACATAGCTTCTTTTTCCAAATTTTATCCCAGGGTACCTTTCCTTCACTTGGTTTCCTGTAGACATAATAATTGTTGTTAAGTGTCCTGAGTCAGTTCCCACCCATAGTGATCCTGTATAGGGTTTCCAAGGAGCAACTGGTGAACTTGAACTGCCAACCTTGCAGCTGAAAAGGCTTTGCAGTCTGGTGCATTAACCCACACCAGGACTCCAGACACAGTAATAGGAGTACTTTAAATTTTCTGAGCTGCCAGAATTTAGGCAAGGCTGTTACCGATTTTATTTTATTCCATAGGAAAAAAAGGCACCTAACATTCTTTGGTAGTGCTTTTGCAGTTTATAAAAAGGTTAGGAAAATGGCACTCAGAAAATAGTCTCACTTTCCACCATAGGCAGTAAATGTCCATGGGGAGACTATTGTTGGTTTAATCATAGATTCTAACTCACTCAGTGTAAATACCATTTCCAAATGGCTTGTCACTAGTTACTTTAGACTCTCTCATTCCTTCAAAATGCTTTAAATTATCCCTTTCTCTCTATCACTTCAATTATGTATTGAAACTTTCAGAATTTTTGTGGCTCATCAGAAAATATGAACTAGACTTCCATTTCCCCTATATCTGTAGCTTTGATGAATTGATGTTAAGCTTTAATCAATAAGGCCAGGTGTTCAATAACTGGGATTTAATTCAACTGCTGCTTTCACCAAGAGATTCCACATTGGATGGTGGTAGAAAATATGGAGCTGATTATAGAAATCTTTGTCTTTCTGGGCCTTTTTCAATTCTCACCTCCAAATAATGAAGAATGGACCCTCATGTCAAGTTTATCTTTATCTTATTATATATGTTGATATTTTTAGTGCTTAATGATTTTTTTCCCTGCCATTTGAAACTGAATGCAAACATTTAATTTTGGTGTTTTCCCTTTTCTTGATTTAGAAGAGTCTTCTTGGATCAACTATCAACACTCGTGGAAGCAGCAATCAAGAAATCAAATGACGTATTGCATTCGGCAAATCTGTTGCACAAGACCTTTTTAAAGTGTTGAAGAGCAAAGATGTCAGCTTGAGGACTAGGATGCACCTGACCCAAGCCATGGTATTTTCAATAACCTCATATACATACGAAAGCTGGGCAGTGAATAAGGAAGACCATAGAAGAATTGATGTTTTTGAGTTGTGGTGTTGGGAGAGAATATTGAAAGTGCTGTGGGCTGCCAAAAGATTCAGTAGATCCATTTTGGAAGAAATGCAACCAGAGTGCTCCTTGGAGGCCAGGATGGCCAGCCTTCGTCTCTCATACTTCAGACATGTTGTCAGGAGGGACCAGTCGCTGGAGAAGGATATGTTTGGTAAGGTGGAGGGCCAGAGAAAAAGAGGAAGACCCCCAATGAGATGGAATGGCCAAGTGGCAGCATCAATGGACTCAAGCGTGGCAACAATAGTGAGGTTGGCCCAGGATTGGGCAGTGTTACATTCTGCTGTGCATAGAGTCGCTATGAGTCAGTACCGACTTGATGGCACCTAACAACAACAAGTACTTGGAGGAGTCCTGGTGTAGCGCTGTAGGATAAGGCACTGGGCCACAAGGTTGGTTTGAATGGCAAGGTCAGTAGTTTAAGCTCACCAGTTGCTCCTTGAAAACCCTATATGGGGTCACTCTGAGTCTAAACTGACTCAATAGCACTAACAACAACAACAGTACTTGGAGGAGCAAAGATCTAAATAAATCCACTCAGATCCTCTCTGGGTTGGAAGTCCTGAGTCTAGCTACAGATAGAGGTGTACGTGGAGTTGTCCTCCCTACCAAGTCCGTTCTCCTCTTTTTCCCAGGCTCCTATCCAGAACTTGAATGTTACAGCCAACTTAGAGGACATGTGACTAAATTTCCCAGCAAGCAGAAGTCATATATACAACTTCTGCTTCACTGGCTTAATAGGAAATTATTTGTCCTATTTTTCTTGCTCTATTTCCCCTTCATGGGAGCGGAACACAGACATTCCTGAGGCGCAGCTTCACATTTCCAGCCAGGTCAATGTCTAGGAAATGGATCTTTGACAGTATAGCGCAGAGCTGTATTGAATAGAGCTGCCCTACAGCTTCAACAAGCTAGACTATTGTATGAAACAGAAGTAAGCCGGATAAATCAAATATTTTGGTCTCTGTGCTTCAGCAGTTTATCTTTTTCTCTGATTGTTTCTCCGAACTAGAGTAGATTTATTCATTCTTCTCCCACATTACTGTTAAGTGCCGTCCAGTCCGTTCTAAGTCATAGCATCCCTGCATAGCGTTTCTGAAGAGTAGCTGGTAAGTTTGAACTGCCAACCTAGCAGCTGAAACCAAAAAGTCGAATGCTTATTGTATAGTGTCACCCCAGAACTCCTCACCCACATTATCCCAGAGAAAAAGTAAATGCCCTGTGGATATGTGAAAGAAAACATATCTCTGCTGGTCTCTAGTGCAATCATTCCCCATTCAATAAATCAATAAATTTATCATCTATACCGTGCTCTGGGATAGGCATTGTATAGGAATGATAAGTTTTGTTTGCTTAGAAAAGAAAAAGCATACCCCACAGGAGGAGTTTGGAGAAATCTCACATAGGATGTAGCTTTGAATGTGGACCTTATGTATGGGAAGGATTTCACAGATGGAGATGAAAGAACAGAAATTCTAGGCAAGAGAGAACACATTAGCAAAGGGACAGAGGAAGAAAATTATTCAACTTGAGTGGAGCATGATAGGCATGAAGAGAAAATGAAAGATAAGACCCACAAGATACAGTTGAAAGCCATTTTTTGGAAAAGAGGAAGGTCAGAAGGACAAGTCTGGGGCAAAACATGGAAAGTCAGACAATGAGAGAACACATTGAAAACCTCAGCTTTCATATCTCATAATTCAACCAGGTTAAGGCAGAAGCTCTTTTCCTATATTTTTGCTTGAAAATTATTTGTTGGTAGTTGGTGACAAGTGAAAACATTTATTTACTCAATTTCCTTGAAGAACACTTTATAAATACTGATGTTGTTGTTGTTAAATGCTGTAGAGTTGGTTCTAACCCACAGTGACCCTGTATATGGTTTCCAAGGAGCAGCTAGTAAGCTTGAACCAGCAATCTTGCAGTTCAAAGGGCTTTGTAGTCTGGCACGTTAACCCACAGAGCCACACCAGGACTCCTATAAATACTGATAGTAAAGCATTAATTCTATTGTCAAAGCTAATATACAGTAGAGTATGCCTGTAAATTACTAACTAGTCTAATGATAATGCCAACTTTTTAAATATATTTTCTAGTCTAATCAGTGAATTGTAAAAAAAATGCTAAGCTGATTGAAATCAAGTTAGAACTACAGGAATTATAAATCCTGTGTGTTTTTCTTTGGTTGACCACAAATATTATCAAAGCAAAATGCAATACATATATACTTTAAAACTACAATTTTTTTAAAGCTTGTGTTAAAAATTTGCAAATAGGAGGAATCCATATATTTTCTATTTGTGTGTGTTTGGATCATATATTAAATTATGATTTCTTTTTATTACCCCTTTATAAAACCAACCCATTATTCTTTGCAACCTTATTAAATAGTGCTGATGAAATAGGATTGACAAGAACACCTAAACACAATGAAACTCTTACATTTGTCTGAATTACTGCACGATAATGGGAAGAATTATCTTAAATTAACTTCAGCTGATTATGTTCAAAGAATTATGGGAAGCTTATTTTTCATTGAAAAATTTATCCAAAGATTTTTCTTATTTATGAGACTAAAATTGCATTTGAATTTCAAATTACCCCTTAATTTGTCACTAATAAAAATTATCCTAATTAAAGACAGTACATAAACTGTGTAAATACTTTAAGTAGACAGATAAGGAGTCTGGTGGTAAAGTGGGCTGTGTATTGGGATGTTAACCTCAAGGTGAGCAGTTCAAACCACCAGCTGCTCCATGGGAGAAAGAGGTTGTCTGCTCCCATAAAGATTTGCAGCATAGGATGGCTAGATAGATAGACAGATAGATAGCTCAATAGATGAAAGGGCTATTCCATATTGTATACAAGATCAGTATGGTAAAATCTG
>NW_006408549.1:20838191-20839613 GCF_000296735.1 Chrysochloris asiatica | reverse complement strand
TGTCTTGTAATATAGAATAAAAGTTCATGAAGGAATTATGATACTAGAAATCATCAGTGGCCTACTTCAGGGGAAGCCAAGGAATAGGGGAAACTTTGTTACTAACTCACTGTATTTCTAATTATTTCATTAAAATTATTATTCCTAGATGCCCCACTCATGTGAATATTAGTACCTCAAGTATTATTCTTGTTAAGTGCCATAAAGTCGGTCCCAATTCATAGTGAACTTTTAGAGGGCTTCAGAGGAATGACTGATGTGTTTGAACTACCAACCTTGTGGTTAGCAGTCCAGTACCTCAATTACAATCTTACATATTCCCTGGTCATTACCCTTAGAAATACCCCAATTGCTCTCTTACTATAGAAAAAAATACATATTTCTTAATATAGCTTGTTGAATTTTAATTTATTTTCCCTCTTCCTCATTTATGTTGCTACTTAGAATAATCAAGTATAATTTATGATTGTTTTCATCACCTAATTTTAGGCAAATTTAAAACCCTGTAACAAAATCCCCTGTGTGCACATCTGTCAACACATCATAAGCATAGTAGGAGAAACTGTTAAGTGAGCCTAGTGTATTTTCTTTACTCCAAGCCTCAAGAAGAATTAATGTTAAATCTATTTTGCTTCTAAATGATCCTCCACTTTATTTCTGAATTTCATGTATTATATGCTGAAATATAAATTGGCATTTATCTATTTAACTTTCTCCATAGAATATAAATTTTATGAAAACAGGGGCCTCTTTTTATCCACTTTGTGTCCCCAGTGCCAAGACGATTACCTGATACACAGTTAGAATTCTGGAAGCTTTTGTTGTATGAATGAATGTTCTAGACTAGAGGGACCATTGAGGTACATGCACTCATTTCTACCTTATTCTATTCAAAAGAAAATTACCAAATTCAGTCCATATTCGGTATCTATAGAAAAAATTAACATGATAAACCATAGCATGTTTTTCATTTTAAGAGAAATAATATGAGTTAAGACCTGAAAATAATTCTAATAATGAGACTGATTTATTATTTGACCACCTTCATTGCTTCAGGTTTCCATAGCCCTTCCACTCACTATTCTTTTTCTTTTACACCCATGAAAAATTATTCTTCCTAAATTTTAATAATGAAGTATTTGTACTTCATAGTCTCCACTAACCTTGTTTCATTATTTCCTTCTACAAATTTATGTGACAAAGTCCCAAGTTTTTGCTTTCCCTTGGCTCTGACTTGTTCCAAATATAACATCAGTTCTTATTCTTACAGCTCTTCTCTACGATACTTACACCCTACATGCTAACATTTTGTTGTCTACACTATGGTTTATTAGTCTGATCCTGTCAGTCATCAGTAAATATTGAATACTTTATCATCACCATCATCATCAACACAAGTATCTTGTTGTTGTTAAGTGCCGT
>NW_006408549.1:20832621-20836721 GCF_000296735.1 Chrysochloris asiatica | reverse complement strand
ACTTTCTTTGGGGTTACCTTATAGTCTATTAACTTTTCTCTCCATTTAGGAGACTCTATCGTATCCTGTAATCTACCTGACATCCTCACCAACTGGGTCTCTGTTCCTACATTTATCCCTTCTTTGACATCGATATTATTTTGATCTTCGGTTGACCTGCCAGCTCCTTTGAATTTGTTGTTGTAGTTTTGTTCTGTTCTGAACTCTGTTATCTGTTGACTGAGTTCCAGGTGGTGTTGGCACACCTGTCAATCTCTGGTTGTTGCCTATTCTTGTTGGTTTTCAGTCCAAAGAACTCCCTTTAGGATGTTTTGAAGTGCTGGATTGTTTTTGACAAAATCTCTTAGATTCTATTTATCCTGGAATGTTTTGATTGCACCATCATATTTGATTGACAGTTTTTTCTAGATAGATGATTCTTGGTTGGCAGTTTTTTTCTTTCAGGGTTTTGTATATGTCTTCCATTGCCTTCTTGCCTGCATGATTTCTGCTAAGAAGTCAGAGCTTAATCTGATTTGCTTGCTTTTGTAAGAGACACTCCTCTTCTCCCTGGCCACTTTTAGTATTCTCTCCTTGTCTCTGATTTTAGAGAGCTTGATTATTATATGTCTTGGTGACTTTCTTTTGGGGTCTTTCCTTCCTGGGATACGTTCAGCTTCTTGAATGTTTATCTTCTCATCTTTCAAGAGGTTAGGGAAATTTTCTTCCAGAAGCGCTTCAACTATATCCTCTGTGGACTTCTCTGATTCTTCCTGTTCCAGAATGCCAGTGATTCTTAAGTTATTCCTCTTCATGTTATCCATCATGAATCTTAGACTGTCTTCAGATTTTTTTGTCCTTTTTTTTTTTTTGCTTGCTCTTCTATCTTAGCATTATTGATAGATTTCTGTTCCAGCTCGCTAATTCTGCCTCCCACTTCTTCTATTCTGCTCCTTTCCCTTCTCAGTGTATTGTCCATTTCTGATATTTTATTATTAATCATCTGGACCTCTTTTTGCAGGTTTTGAAGTGTTTCCAATGCTATATCAGTCTTGTTTGAATGCTTTTGTAGTACTTTCCTGACTTCTTCCTTGTTTTCCTCCACCCATTTTCGGAGCATTTGAATTTGTTTACATATCATTTTTCTAAATTCCTTTTCAGGCAAATCCAAAACCTGCTCTTCATTTCTGGGGAGACTTTGTCTGTCTCCAACTCATTTGTCTCAGGTACTCTTTTCTATTTTGGAACATGTTTTGAGATCATTTGTTGTGTTTTTTTTTCATTTCCAGTAGTTTTGTGGGTTTTTTAATGGTTAAATGGATGTTTATTGTTGAGTTATTAAGCTTACTGAGTGTCTCCTGGTGGATATGATCAGGAGATAGGCTTCCCTTTTCGCATGTAATGCTTAACAGCTGTTATTGGCTCTTGTCTCAATGGTGGAATATTATGGGATATGCTTGTAGCTTGGCTATCTGGCCACGATTGCTGCCTCTTCTTGGGTAATGTAGGGAGAAAAAGCTCCCACCTCCAGGAAAAATGTGTGATCAAAAGGACCAAAAGCAGAAGCAATATAAAAGCAGAGACAAAAACCACCACTTTGAAACAAAAATAAAACTGTGGCCAACTGGCCAGTCTCCTTGCTATGCAGACAGTGTGTGTGCACCGTAGGAGCCTCCAGCAGTGGGTGGGGATGTCCATTTGCTCAGGCCCCTCCTCTAGTCACGACCATAGAGGAGTGCAGATAGATATTGAGAAGTTAATGGGAGAAAGATTGTCTACTATTTTTGTCTCTTAAGGTCAGTTAGGTATCTGCATGTGCACAGCATAATTCTCAAGATAGTTGCGTCCTTTTATGTTGAGGTTTTACAGAGCGTTCATATGGTTTGTCTGTCAGGCCAGGCCAGGCCAGGTTTTTTCTTGCTGGATAGGCTGGAGTAAAGGGTCCTAAACAAGTTAACTTTAGGGCTGGGACCCACAGGCTGAAATCATAAACAGCCGCCAAGATCTTTCTCTCTGTGCCGTGATAAAACTGTGGGGTCAATGCTGGACTTTTGGTGGGGGAGAGTGTGCACCCACCCACCTTACAACGTCTGGACTGGGCAAAGAAGGTGCAACATGAAAGAGGAGGTAAAAATGTGTAGAATCCCCTGCACCTCCTTTTTCAAATGTCACTGCACTGCTTTTAGCTCCTGTTCCCTGTGTATGTCTGGCTGTAGTCCCGCCCTCTGAACTCCACCCTAGTAGGGTGGCCACAGAGGGAGTCCCATCTGGAGTGATTCCTAACTTGCAGAATTTTCCTTTATACTATGATTTTTCCCACTTGTGTGTGCCGGGAAACTGATGTTATGTCAGGTCCAGAGTTTATGTTGGTTCAGAGCTCTGGTGTTGTTTCATGAGTGCAGCTTCTCTGGGTTTTCAATCCGTCCCCAATGGAGCCTTTCCTACCTGGCTCTCTCTGCCGCTGCCCAAGCACGTTGGTTTCCCATCAAAGTATTTTGATGGATGTTTCTCACTAGATTATAGCAGTGGTTGTTTGAATGCTATAGGGTCTAGAATATTGATATTGAATACCAAAGTCTTTCCATAATGATACTAAAATTATGAGGGTGAGTCAAAAAGTATTGCTATAAAATCTTAACATTTCTTTTAAAAAAGCATAAAAATGTGAAGTACTGTTTCTCAACATATCTTCCAACTAAGTCTATACACTTCTGAAGATGGTGTTCCATCTCTCTAACCCTTCCCCAAATAAGTATACATTCTTCAGTTTACACCATGTCACAATTGCCTCCTCAAGGAACTCAAATCCTGTTTTTTTTAAGTGTTCTTTGAGTTTGGGGTATAAAAAGAAAGCTAAAAAAGAAGATCAGTGTCATAGGGTAGATGGGTTAAGGCTTCCCAATGAAATTCTCATAGGACAGCCCTTGCTACCCTTGAAGAATGATCAGGTGCATTGTCATGATGAAAAACAAACAAACAAAATTCTCTTCTCAATTTTACTAGCCTTTTTCTCACCAATACAGTTTTCAGTTTTCTTAAAACTTCTTCTTATGACGCCTCCATGACTGGTCTATATCCTTCAAGAAAATCTATGAAGATGACCACTTTGAAGTCCCAAAAAGCAATTTCAGTAACATTCTCAGCTGACTTCTCTGCCCGGAATTTAACTAGCCCAGCAGAAGCCATTGTTTGATTGGTCCTTTTTCTCTGAATCTTATCTGTAAGTCCAAGGCTTGGACCCAACTATGGTCCCATAAAATCACCTTGATTTGCTTCTATCTTTCTTCAAAAACTGGTGGAAAGATCAGTTCTTTAAGATAGCTGTTCTTTGTACATTTTTGGTACCCACCAAACTCATAAAACAATGACAGCAATCTAGGATACTTAGTCACCAACCACCAAACAAAAGCTTACTGGGGTCAAAGTGTTCACTTGAAGCAAGTAAGATTCCACCTTCAGTAGCTATCAAATCAGTGGTAAGTCTATGGTCTTTGTCACTGGTGTCTGAACTAGAGCTACAGTTTCTTCATTCATCGAGGTTGACAGTCTTCCCTCTCTTGACTTATCAAAGTTTTTTCTACCTTCCTTAAAACTCTTGATACAACTAAAAACTTGTTTTATGTGCAACAGCATTCCTATAAATTTATTGAAAAGCTTCAATGATTTGGGAATATGTCTCCTTGAGTTCTGTTAAAAATGTGATACTAGCCATGAACTCAAAATCATTTTATTCCATGGTACAAAAGTACCTTTTTGTTGTTGGTTTTGTTTTTAAAGTCACCTTAATTAATGAGGCTAAGACAAGTGTATTACTGAGAAAACTTATCTTCAGTCATCCAATGATTGCATGGACATGTTTAAACATGTTTTGTTTGGAATAACCCTGTGCATTTATGAACTGGAATCCTAGGAGAAATACTTTTTTACTTAACCTCACACCATAATAATTGTGAGGAATCGTAACTCTATTTTCCTTTCTCTTGTTTCTAACAACACTGATGATTTTTAATTGTTTATTTATTTATCTAACTCCTTCTGCAAGCTTACTTTCTTGAAAATAGGAATTTGTCCCTTTTTTGTTATTTAATCTCTTTGTTGTTGTTGTTGTTAGGTGCCATGGA
>NW_006408549.1:20829041-20830401 GCF_000296735.1 Chrysochloris asiatica | reverse complement strand
GCTCCTGGGTGGTCTTTGGGGACCCTGAATTCTGGGCATAACACTTACAGAAAAACTACGAAGGTCAGAATGACCCAAGGACACCTGAACAAACAGGATAATAACTTAGCCCATCCATACAAGCAAGATAAGTGTTTATTAGTGAGTTTACTCCCACTTCCAGGATAAGGGTCTGCTGGAATTTTCCACCCCAGGTAACAAGACAAGTCTGTTTGTTTTAACCACTCTGTGGTTTTATATAAAACCATGTTCCCCTCCTCACTTCGGGGTCAGAGTGATTTGGGCTTTAGGTGACACTCTGGCCTCTGGCAATAAACTTTGCTCTTTAAGATTTTCTTGTTGAGTTCTTTGTGACTTGCGCTGCCGCAACAAAGCTACAATCACTGGATTTCCTGATGTTTTCATTGATAAATAACATTCATCCACAGTTTGCCACTATCAGAGTATCAAAGAAAAAGTAAGGGTGGAGTTCCAAAACCCCAGAAGGCTTTCCCGGAGAGTGAAAACTGAACAGCTTCTGCATACTTTATTCAGAAGCCCAAATAAAGAGATAGGCTTCCTAGGGCTGTATTTACTGTATACAAGGAACCCTGGTATCGTAGTGGATTACAGGCTTGCTTATAACTACAAGGTTAGCAGTTCAATCTGCCAGTCACTCCCAGGGAGAAATACAATGCTTTCTGCTCTTGTAAAGTTTTACACTCTTTGAAATACAGGGTCACTGTGAGTAGCCACCAAGTTGGTGGCACACAACCATTATCATCATTTACTGTATATACTAGTTAACATGAGTATTACACTAATGATAATATGATCATCATCCCAAAACCTTACCAAGAAGTAGAAGAGCCAATATTGTTCAATCACAATGAGTTTTGGATCTTGAATGTAATACCTGCACATTAGTGGCAATAAGCTAGGTGACCACTTTGACTCCTTGCAGCTCCAACATTGTATTCTCATCACAGGATTCTAGGAATACAATTCTAGAATAATGTTTATATTAGCATATCCATTCTATTCAACTCAAAGGCTCAGGAAAACAATTGGTTAGCAAGTGACTTAGCTTCCTACCCTCCATTTCTTTGGCTGAATAATGGAGATTTACAAATAAGTGAGTTAATAGTATTTGGTATGTAACCTGTTACAAATGAAACAAATATTAATTAAGGTTTATACAGTCCCTGACACTAAAGGTACAAAAACCAATCACTATAATGTGCTAAAGTTGCTCTGATAGTGTAGTGGTGACAAGTTGGGCTGCTAACCTCAAGGTCAGCAGTTTGAAACTGCCAGCTGTTCCGCGGGAGAAAGATGAGGCTTTCTGCTCCCGTAAAGATTTACAGCCTCGGAAACCCTG
>NW_006408549.1:20817233-20828941 GCF_000296735.1 Chrysochloris asiatica | reverse complement strand
TTATGAATTGGGTTGCTAACCTCAGGGTCAGCAGTTTGAAACTGCCAGCTGTTCCGCGGGAGAAAGATGAGGCTTTCTGCTCCCGTAAAGATTTACAGCCTCGGAAACCCTGTACAGGGTCACTATGAGTCACTATGAACTCCACGGCACATAACCAACAAATCAACAATGTACTACTAAGTGTAGCAACAACAGAAAGTTCAGAATACTACAGGCACAAGAAGAAAGTATCCAACCAAGCATGGGGCTGGGAGATCTCCTGATCTGAGACTGAGGATCATCAGGATTTAGTAAAAAAAAAAAAAAAAAAAAAATGGAGGCATAGGGGACAACCTGAACAAAGGAATAGAGTTTCCTTTATAGGGCAGGAAACCACAGCGATTTGGTGTTGCTAGAGTGTAAGACAAGGAATACTGGTGGTGCAGTTAAAAATCATACTGCTAACTGCAAGGTAAGTGGTTCAAGTCCACCAGCGGCTCCACAGGAGAAAGATAAGGTTATGTGCTTCTGTACAAATTTAGTCTTAGAAATGCAGTTCTACTCTGTCCTAAAAGATTGACTACAAGTTGAAATTGACTTGATGACAGTATGCTTAGTTGTTTTGTTTCAGCAGCGTGAGTCAGAAAGAACTCAACTTGAAAATCTTAAAGAGCAAAGTCTATTGCCGACGGCCAGAGTGTCACCTAAAGCCCAAATCACTCTGACCCGGAAGTGAGGAGGGGAACATGGTTTTATACAAAACCAGAGTGGTTAAAACAAACAGACTTGTCTTGTTACCTGGTGTGGAAAATATCAGCTGGCCCTTATCCTGGAAGTGGGAGTAAACCCACCAGTAAACCCTTATCTTATTTGTATGGATGGGCTAAGTTTTTATCCTGCTTGTTCAGGTGTTCTTGGATCATTCTGACCTTCGCAGTTTCGCAGTTTCTCTGTAAGAAGTTTATTTATTATTTTTCCATAGGATGAGGTGGGGGAGGTAAGGGGCAGGGTGAGATGGGGTTGAAAGGACTGAATGGATACCTAGTTTAAATGGGGGCTGTTAGCTTTGCTATAACAGTTTAAAGTACACGTCTGGATATGGGGTGGGAAAGGTAAGCTAGGGCCGTTTAAAAGAGCTTGGATTTTATCCTGTGATGAGAGCCATCAAGATGTGTTAAACAAGGAGTCACTCCACCATATATGTCATTTAGAATAAAAGCTCTGGCATCTTCTGATGGCTTGAACATGGACAAGACTGGAGACTATGGCAAATCATTAAACCAGACATGATTGTATCTCAACCAGGAACTTGATGTGGTATGGAGCAGTATGAAATATTTAAGAGGTATACTTGGCAGAAGCTGATAATGTATTGGATGTGGAATAGAAGGATGAGGCACCTTTTGCTTGTTTGCCCTCATCATGTGTGTTGTTTCTTTCTGGAAGCCCCAGTTAGAACTAATTAGTCAGTTCGTCTTCCAGGTTTCCTCTGTATCCACTACATCAGAGTGCTATTGAACATGAAGACTGTAGTCATTCATTTCTATAACTGTCTCCCTGAAGGCTGGGAGCTTTCTGAAAAACAAGAAGAGTGCTTTGTGTCATAGAAATGGTCACTAAATGTTCCCTGAATTGAATTTGAGATTCAATCATAAAATTTATTATGATTTCTTAATCTGTCAATATGTGTACAAGTTCTTGCTAAATAATTATAAAACATTTAGCATAGATGTCCTCTTGGCTTCTGAAGTAACTAAGAAGATAGTTTCAAATATTAAATATTTATTATACTTTAAAAGGAGCTCTGGTAGCATAGAGGTTATGAATCAGGCTGTGAATCTCAAGGTCAGCAGTTCAAAACTACCAGTGGTTCCGTGGGAGAAAGATGAGGAGGTATGCTCCCGTAAAGATTTGCAGCCTTGGAAACCCTGTACAGGGTTGCTGTGGGTCGAATCGACTCGACAGCACTTTACAACCACATTTTACTGTAAATATATTATACATATTTATTATAAAATTTTAATAATATTAAATATTCTTCATTCTGTACTTATTATGTGCCTGGCATTGGGCTAAGCTTTTTGCATGTATTATCTTGATCTTCACAATACAAAGGAATAGGTCTAAGTACTATCATCCTTATTTTACTGATAATCAAACTAAGACAAAAAGGGGGTAAGCAACTTTCAGTGAAGTAAGCCGAGCTAGGATTCTGACCATTTTGACCCCAGGGCTCCTACTTTTAGACCCTAGAGGCCACTGACTTCCCTCAGCCTCAGAAATGGTAACCAGCTCTTCAGTGCAGGGATTGCACATCTTTCAACATAAGGGAAGATCTGAACAAATATATGTCAAAGAGAGATGGATGATTAATATGAGAAATGGAGTTTATTTTTTCTGGCAGATGTCAGAAAGACAGAAATGGTTTCGGAATGTGAATGCCACATTTGTGATTCAATAGAATTGCTGACTGCATAATAGGAGCTAGGGAGGGCTTTGAAGTTCTCTGCTACCAATTACTCAGGATAATAATTACCTTCTAAAGGATTGCAGCCAGGGACACACAGAAAGTTGAAAAGCATCATTTATACACAAATATTTGCTTTTTAAAAATACTTTGTGTGCATTTTCTTGGAACAATTTTATATTTCTGTAGCTAGAAAAATGCAGAGAGTTACAACAGCTGGCATTGTGCACTCTGTCTACAACTGCAGCACTGTCTTCCGGTACCATGCAATGTGGTTCTAAGACTCAACAGCACTTTAACTGTACCTGAAGCATTTTTTAAATGATTGTAGCTAATACACATTCCAGAGTAATCACCACATGAAAGACTTACACATAGAAAACACACGTACTATCTGTAAAGCACTTGTGCTCCTACTTCTAATAACAATTAGTCCCTAGGGACATATCAGGCACTGTGATACACACTGCACTCACTTCATTTCATTATATTATCAAAACAACCCAGTGAAATTCGGACCATTTACTACTATATGCTCTAATGTGGCGCTGCAGGATAAGCGCAGGACTGTAAGATCTTTTTGAACTGTAAGGTCAGCAGTTCAAACTCACCAGCTGCTCCTCAGAAACTCTATACATGGTTACTATGAGTCAAAACTGACTCAACTGCACTTAACAATGACCATAGTTACTACAAAGGCGCCCTGGGAGTGTACTGGGTTACAAGTTGGACTGGTAACCACAAGGTCTGCAGTTTGAATCTACCAGCTACTCCACAAGATAAAAAGATGAGGCTTTCTGTTCCCATAAAGATTTACATACAGTCTCCGAAACCCTATAGAGGTTAACTATGACTCAGAATTGACTCCATAGCACACAACCATTATCACCACCACATATGCTGAATCCATAACACAGACAGTTTATATCACTTGTTGTAAATTCAAGGTGTTACGGGGATACCATTACATTTCTTACTCTGAAGAAATTGAAAAGCCAGTTAGTAAAAGCTAAATTTATGTACTTTTTTTTTTTTTTTTTGGTCATTCATTGGTTTTAATTTCAATGTTGTTTTTCAATTCTGCTATATTAACCCAAAAGGAACTCTGGTAGTGTAGTGGTTACGAATTGGGCTGTGAACCTCAGGGACAGCAGTTCAAAACTACCAGCTTTTCCGTGGGAGAAAGATGAGGCTTTCTGCTTCTGTAAAGATGTATAGCCTCAGAAACCCTGTACAGGGTCGCTATGAGTCGGAACCGACTCCACGGCACATAAAAACAACAACAACATATTAACCCAAATTATTCAACAAGAGTATCAGGATAGGGTGAAATTGAGAGAGGGAAATAATCAACAGGGGGGCAGTGCAATTGGTCAGCAGGTCTAACAAATACAAGTACAATGTTTTCATATAATTATCATATATGAGAATAATTCATTTTCATAGTGAATTCAGACTCACACCAAAGTTCTGGTTTGAAGCAGTTTTCTAAGTTAACATTGTTCTACTTTTTCCTGGAAGGTTTAAGTTCATCTACCTTCATTTTTATATGTCTAGGTTCCCAAACACCAAGTGAATGTAAATTCTGCACTTCTTCCTGTTTCTCTGTTTATTTTAGCATAGGGTAGACATGGGGCTATATGGAAGGGGAAAATCCTTTCATTTAAAATGTGAAAAGCACCAATTTTACTAAAATAATGGTCTGTATATTTTATTTTGTTTTCTGTTCTTTGTTAACAATTCACCAATTTTACTAAAATAATGGTCTGTATATTTTATTTTGTTTTCTGTTCTTTGTTAACAATTCAAGATGTTCAATATATTTTCCTAGAAATTATCATTGTGCTTGGTTAACCAATTCATTCTCATTCCATCTCCTCTACTGTACTGCTTCTTCAAAAAGAGGAGGAGGAGACACAGAGGGAGACTATTATTTGTTTTTATCTGTCACTTTTTATAAACCTTTTTACAATGACCTTTCTTTTCCATGTCTTTCTTTTCTAGGGGTTAATGACTTTTTCTTGATTTCCTAAGCCACAGAATATAGGATCAGTGCACAATTCTCCACTAATTTTCATGTCTTAGTTCATTTTATTCTTTCTTTATAATGATGACAAGAGCAACCAAACAAAGTAATTCTTCTTTGTTTCACAATAACCAAAATAGGATTCTCAAAGTTCTGAATTGCTCTAAAGAATAATTAAGAAAAAACTGCCCTGGTAGTGTAGTGGGTTATGAATTGAGCTGCTAACCACAAGGTCAGAAGTTCAAATCTACCAGCCACTACTTGGGGCAAAGATGAGTCTTCCTGTTTCCATAAAGATTTAGAGCCTCAGACACCTGTACAAGGTTGCTATGAGTCGGTGCTGACTCAGCACACTAGCACTTGTACTCAGATTGCTTTAATGATCTGAAGGCCTCAGGGTGACAGATATGCAGAAAAACTTTGGCTCCTCAGACCCTGAAGTTTCTATGAAGAGTCTGGGAGGAAAAGTTAAAGGGACCCAGAAAACAAGACTCACAACTAACTTCAGTGACTTTTCAGTGAGACAACTCTCAGTTTTAACAGTGACTAATTCAGCTCCATAAGAAGAATATAGATTCTAATATGCACAGAAGATATCCTGGGTAATAGCTAGTGTGAGACTCTCAGAAAGTAAGAATCAACCAGAGATAGATCACACACGAGCAGTATCAGCCAGTGGCTAATTGTCATGCTGTTGTTTAATGGATAAAGTAAATTGCTTGCCCATCATGCCTGAAAAATAGTTTCATATTTATTCTCATGGTGTTAAAGATTGATTGTCCCCAAAAAAAATATGTGTTGTAAATCCTACCTGAGTTAAGCACTGGACCGCAAAGTCATTTGAATTGCAAGGTCAGCCATTCAAACTCACCAGCCACTCCTCAGAAACCCTATACAGGTTACTATGAGTTGAAGCCCACTCTAGGGCACATAACAACAATAGCACACCTATAGCAATAATCTCATGTCTTTGTTATGTAAATGAGGCAGAATTAGTGTTAGGTCTATTTTGAGTAAATCTCTATTGAGATATATTGATGTTGTTGTTAGGTGCCATTGAGTCCGTTCCCACTCATGGTGATCTTGTCTGTATAGGGTTTTGGAGGAGCAGCTGGTGGGTTTGACCCACCGACTTTGTGGTTCAAACTGACCTTGCAGTCTTGTGCTGATCCTACAGCATCATATCAGAACTTCCTTTGGAGAGATAAAGGAGATTAGACACAAGCAGGAAGTCCTGGTGTGGCACTGTAGGATCAGTACTAGACTGCGAACCACAAGGTTAGCAGTTCAAATCCACCAGCTGCTCCTCAAAAACCCTATACAGGGTCACTCTGAGTCCGAACTGACTCAATGGCACTTAACAAGTTTCCCTCTCTATACCTATCTCTGACTCTCCGAGAAAGAGTTAATCATCTTGTATTTCTATGAATTATTTGCTCTTATTTGTTTTACTTGAACTATCTCTTCAGTTGTTTATTGTCCCAAAAGCTTGTCACATAGTTTAAGTTCAATGAATATTGGCAGTGTTTTAAGCTAAGTAACAGAAAACTATGATTGCAACTGCTATCCCCTGCATTTCAATTTCCTACTGTCTACATGTTCCTTTCTATTCACTATGCTGGTGAAACATAAGCTCTTTTATCCACAAGATAACAGATGTCTTTTTTCATAACTCAGGCTGAACTAACCTATTACCTTTTAAAATCTGTTTATTATTCAACTTCAGGTAAATCATACATTTCTATGTTCCCTTAAATACAGTGTTCACTGTGTTTAAATATTGATTGATTCACTGATTATTATTAAAGGTAAATGATAGTTATGCTTATAAGGAATGGTGAAAAGAAAGGTGGGCAGTATTACTTTAGAGGGGCAGGAACTAAGACTAGTAATTCTCATTTGGTCTTGGATCTATGAACTTTGTAAAAATCTCAGTTTCTTTGTATACAATGTGACCTGTTGAAATAGGAAACACAGTAACTATTTCAAAGTTTTCTTTAGTAACTAAGCGAGATTTATGCTTGGTAATCACAGGACCACTCATCAATGTTTATGCATTTAACCTGAATTTATTTAAATGACCAAGTGTGTTTGTATTGTAATCCTATTTTCCTATTGTGTCTTGCTACCCATAGCATTTCTATGTCTGGTAGCATTTTCTGAAAATAAGGTTCATTGGCATGCATCTTTTTCAGCATTAGAAATAACAATACTTTGATTTATAACACACTTTTCGACTTACAAGACAGGGAGTATTTAAGAAGAGTCGGGTCTGGAAATATAGAACAAAAGGACATTTTATTAAGTGGCAATAATACATGTTCATACATAATTGTTAAATGAAAAACCTATTTTTTTATTTTGGTAAGAATATATTTAAAATATATAACCAAGTATTTGCTATTTTAATCATTTTTAAGTGTACAAGGAGCTCTGGTAGCATAGTGGTTACGAATTGGGCTGCTAATCTCACTGTCAGCAGTTTGAAACTACCAGCTATTCCACGGGAGAAAGATGAGGCTTTCTGCTCCCGTAAAGATTTACAGCCTTGGAAACCCTGTAGTAGGGTCGCTATGAGTCGGAACCGACTCCACAGCACATAACAACATGTACATACAGCTCAATGGCATTAGTTACAGTCACTCTGTTGTGCCACCTTCACCACTGTCCAGTTTCAAATGTGTTTCATCCTTCTAAAGAGAATGGCATTGTGGAATAAAACACTCCACCACCATGTCGCTTTGAACACAAAGTCAGTAGTTCAAACTCACCAACCGTCCCTTGGAAACTCTATACAAAATCACTGAGTCAGAACTGACTATAAGGCACTTAACAAAAACAACAACAAAGAGAATGTGAAGTCCTAGTGTGGTGCAGTAGAGTAAGCATTGGACTGCTAACTTCAAAGTCAGCAGTTCAAATACACCAGCCGATACTTAGAAACCCTATACAGGGTCACTATGAGTTGGAACTGATTCAATGGCACTTAACAACAAAAGCAAAAGAGAATGTGGTACTATAGGATATGCACTGGGCAGCTAACCTCAAAGCTGGCAATTCAAATCCACAAGCTGCTCCTTGGAAACTCTATACAGGATTACTATGAGTCAGAATCAACTAGATGACATTTAACAACAAAGAGAAATTCCATATCCCTTAATAAATAACTCATCACTTCCCCCTTTCTCCAGTCTCTAGTTATTGTTGTTGTGAAGTGCCGTCAAGTTGGTAGCGACCCTGTATAGGGTTTCCGAGGAGTAGCTGGTAAGCTTGAACCGCTGACCTTGCAGTTCAAACTGCTTTGCAGTCTGGCACACTAACCCACAGCGCCACACCAGGACTCCTAGCAGCTTCTAATAAAGTTTTGTATCTATGCATTTGCATATTCTAACTATTCCATCTAAGTGGGGTCATATTAATAATAATTGTAAAATCTTAATTCTAAAATACTCTAAAATGTATGTCCAAATTCATTTAATTTTTGAAAAATGAGTCAAAGTGAATTGATTTTATAAAGCCTATCTTCTGTTTCATAATTTTTTTTTCTTCTCAGGTTTCATTGCTAGCTGTGATTTTTTGTTTTAATCTTTATCAGGGTGAAATATATAACAAAACATCGCAACCATTTTTACATGTACAATTTCACCATGTTGTACAGCAATCACCATTATTCACTTACAAATTTTTTCATCACCCTAAGCAAAAACTCCAAACCACTAAAATACTGACATATGAATGTCTTCTGGCTCCATCTAGCGTCGCATGGTTAGTAATACAATCTACCCCATTAGGAATAAACATCCACATAGCAGGTGATGAAGAAAGGAATCATCAGTGTCACAGAGATATAGGAAGAGATTTCATGAAGCATTCATTGACTGCAAAGGGTCCTGCATGCCTGCAATGTTAGGTTAAAAGTCCTTTTGCTCTCTTAACCTCACCCTAAACAGGGTCACTATGAGTCGGAACCAACAGGGCAGCACTTAACAACGACCTGTTTGTTGGATCAATGTGCTTTTTCCACACTTAAACCATTTTCACTGTTCTGATGTGAAGACTCTGGTCTCATTCACTCCGGTAACTGCCATGCTTTACACAGCACCTAGACCAACGTAGGTGCAAACTAACTCTGAATGGAGGAGAATAATAATATCAACCATCTATTAGGATTGCAATTTATAAAGAGCAAGTCTTTACAAAGAGGGATACATGTGAAAAGGTGGATGTTCCAAAATTTTTCATTTAATAAAATCCAAATACCATTTAATTTCAAATGCAATTCTTTTTGGGAAATAATATAAATGCCTAAGAGGAGGGTAACAGCTGTATAAGTTATGCTGTATCCATATGGATGGAGTCCTAGTGTGTGGTGCTGCAGGATAGTGCACTGGACTACAAGGGCAATTTAAACTGCAAGGTCTGCAGTTCAAACCCACAAGCCACTCATCGGAAACCTTATACAGGGTTGCTTTGAGTCAGAATCAACTAGATAGTACTTAACAACAACAGCAACAACATATCCACATGTAGTCCTGGTGTGGCACTGTAAGATAAGCACTGGACTGCTAACACAAGATTGGCTGTTCAAACCCACCAGCTGGTCCTCAGAAACCTCATATAGGGTTGCTGAGTTAGAACCAATTCAATGATATTTAACAACAAGAGCAATAGATGATGAAGCGGCATGTTTTTGTTGAGTGCCACCATGTCAGTTCTGACTCATAACAACCCTGTACAGGGTTTCCCGAGGAGCAGTTGGTGGGTTTCAACTGCCAACCTTGTGATTCACTGTCCAATGCTGAACCTACATCATAACAAAAGTATACAGAACAATATTTTAAAAGATGGAAATTTTTCCCAGTATAAAAAGTGGGGGAAGGGGAGAACAGGCTACCAAGCAGCATGCACATATTTATAAATATGACAATATAGCTATCTCTGGGTGCTATTTTTATGGGTGCTCTGGAGGCAAAACCATATAAAATCATTTCTTCTGTAAATTACTTTGACACTTTGCTTTTTGTTATTTGTTTTAATCTCAATAGCCTAACTGTGCAGTTCTCAAAGGTTCTTATCACAGAAAGTGCCTCCTCTCTGCATGACGTTCCAGATAGAGGAACTGAAGGAGACAGATAATGATAGCCTTGGTCCAACCAGAAACATTTGCATGTCTCAGCATTTTTATCTGCATCCTTGGGGATGGAAAACCCATTTTCAGTGAGAAATAACCCATTCTGTTGGTTTGCTCATTGCCTTATTTATTTGTTTTGCAGGGAAAGAAATTGGCTTCTTAATTGTAAATTTAATGATCTTAGCTATTTCAACATAATTTGTTGTTGTTGTTGTTGTTAAGTGCCGTCGAGTCGGTTCCAACCCATAGCGACCCTGTACAGGGTTTCCGACGGTGTAAATCTTTACAGGAGTAGAAAGCCTCATCTTTCTCCCGCGGAGCGGCTGGTAGTTTCGAACCGCTGACCTTAAGGTTCGCAGCCCGATTCGTAACCACTACGCTACATAATAGTGTTTTTAAAAATGGGGCTTTTTTGCTCTCTATGAGAAATTAGTAGCTACTAGTGACAAAGATTTTTGTATTTTTTATTTCTCTAATAAGAGCGTACCTGGTCGACACCAATGACTTCCCAATATCGAACAAAGCCATTTGACAGCAGCCTTGCTGGAAACATAAACAAATTGTCAGATTCACAGTTTCAGTGAAAGTAATTGTTGGCACTACAGAGACAAAAATAAAGGCAATTTCTTTTCTTATATTGACAATTCAGTTCACAGAAATGTTGGAACAAATGAAGAGTCTATTCCTGCCTCAAGTTAAAGGTCATAAGCCATCACTACTTATGATCTTCAGGCCTGAGCACAATAGGTCCCCACCTTGATTAGGTTGTGATGTTGGCAGCAAAGGACAAAAAATAGGAGGTACATGCAGCATTAAAATAAGTCTATTTTGACCAATCTTTCAATAAATAATATAACAAAGTATTTCAGTCTCGGATTTTTGTTGGTCTTATTCTTTTTATTATTGTTGTTAAGTGCCATTGAATCAGTTTCAACTCATAGGACCCTGTATAGAGTTTCCGAGGAGTGACTGGTGACTTTGAACTGCTGACCTTGGACCACTTTGCGGTCCAGTACTTAACCTAATTAATTCAAAGGAATCAATTAAAAAGCTTGTTGAAATAATATTACATGTTATCCTGTATATTTATGTCCCTAGTTCTATACTCTACATTCCCATTAGTCTTTGGGATCATTTGTAACTAAAAAGTAAACAAGTCCAAATTAAACCAATATAGCATTTTTCACCTATTTGATTAGGTCAGATTCTTTAAAACTATCAGTCTCCAATATATTGGCAAGCCTATGAAAAGTATAAATTTATACAACCTTTATAGAGAGTAAAGGTGAATTCTTTTTGACCCAAAAATTCCATTCTAGGAATATATCTTGAAAAAAAAAAAAATGTGGGGGAAAAAATGCTATCAGAATTTTAGAAACAACCTGAATACCCAATAATAAAATAATAGCTAAAAATGCTTTATATACCCACATGATGAAGCACCAACTAGTCATAAATAAGGTATATTTTTTTAAAAACCAGAAGAATATTTAAAGAGATATAGAAATTTTACAATATAAATTGTATGTGTGTGTGTGTGGTGGGGGGAGCAGAGTACCAAACAGCTATATTTTTATTTTAAGTGCCGTTGAGTAGGTTCTGATCCATATCGAGCCTGTATAGGGTTTCCAAGGACTGACTAGTGGGGTTAAGCCACCAATCTTGTGAAAAATAGTACAGTATTTATCCTACAATGCCACACCATGTTGTTGTTGTTAGGTGCCTTCGAGTTGGTTCTAACTCATAGTGACCCTGCATAGGAGCGGCTGGTGGGTTTGAACTGTCAACCTTGTGGTTAGCAGTCCAGTGTTGTTCCTCTAGTGCCAAACCAAGACTCTATAATACCCTAAAAATTAATTACTAAATGATTATTTAAAGAGATAGAGTCAACAAAACTGGAAAATATATCTAAACACTCTGAAAATCAGATTTCTCAACACACATAAACTGCATTTTAGTCAGACTACATTATTAACCATGTATTTTCCCCTGCTCAAATTGAATAAAAGAAACAAAATTCCAGGACTGAAACAGCATGTGGTGGTGGTTATGTGCCGTGGAGTTGTTTCCGACTCATAGCGACCCTGTACAGGGTTTCCAGGCTG
>NW_006408549.1:20809207-20817038 GCF_000296735.1 Chrysochloris asiatica | reverse complement strand
TCTCTTGGGTTTTACAGATTAGTACAATAAGCATGTGTATCCATTGTATTTTTTACAAAAAGACAATAAAAATTATTTATTAAAAAAAAAAAAAAATGAAAAGAAGAGTCATGTGTTGGATTAATCAGGAGCCTAAAAGAAGAAACAGAAGCATCCATTGTTCTTTCAAAATAATCATGATTCTGTAATGTAACTGCAACTCAGCAACCGTACCAGGGGCCAGCCAAGTGTTTAGAATCTATTAAAGGAATCTAGTTCAGATTTTATTTTCCTTATAACTTATACTAGCATTGATCCTCAGTGAGACTATATTAGGCAATGTGCATGCATAAAGTTTATGCTAAGACAAATGCTACAGTTGTAGCAAGGCTTTGTAATCAGAGTCACTGGAAGAAATAACCTGCACAGGCTGTTGGTGTAACCGGAAGCTGCATGTGACCACAGCACAAGGTACACTGTGCAAGGTGCAAAGGAGACTGGGAAGATGACTTTTAATGACTTGAAAGACTAGAAAGATGATCTCAAAGAACTTTGTGTTGAAGTTTGGATACATTCATTAGGTTATTGGTAGGACTTTATCTTGTCTCAAGAATTTTTAAGCACATTGATGTTTAAAATATAAGATATATAATTGTCACTATAGGATGACACTGGAGTTTGAACCACAAGATTGGCAGTTCAAATCCAGCAGCTGCTCCTTGGAAACCCTATACAGAGTCTCTATGAGTTGGAACCGAGTCAATGGCACTTGAAAGCACTCTGCAATTATATATACAAGGTAAGTCAAAAATATTGTTACTAGGATTCCAGTTCATATATGCATGAGTTTATTCCAAATAAAATGCACTGAAACATGTCTTTGCCATCAGCCGATTGCTGCAGACAAGTTTTGTCAGTAACACACTTGTCTTAAGTCTGGTAGTGAGCCTTCAAAAGAAAGTCCAATCAAAACAATGGTTTTAGAGGAGATTTCTGAACCAGTTAAATTCAAGGCAGAGAGGTAAGTTCAGAAGGAAATGACAATTGTTTTTTGGGATCTCAAAGTGGTAATTTTTATAGACTTTGTCTCAAACAACACATGACAATCATGTAGGCTTATTATGTACAAGTTTTAAGAAAATGGAAAACTTCGTTGGTCAGAAAAAGGCCAGGAAAGTTGTGTTGAGGAAATTTTTCCATCACAGTAATACACCTGCTCCTTCTTTGAGAGCAGCAAGGACTGTCCTAGGAGAATTTCGTTAGGAAACCTTAACCTTATTCAACCTGATCTTGCCCCCTCGTGTTTGCTTGATATAAGACTTGAAAGACAATTCCTATCTTCAGAATCACATCATACTGCTATTTTCAGAATCCATTTTAAAATCCACTGTTTTCAGAATCCATTATACTGCTCTTTCAAGGGAAACCTTTTCTAGTGAGGCAATGTGCTTTCAACTGCTTCCCATCACCACCGGCTTTTGTACAGAGCAGTTCACAGTTGGCAATGTGCACAGTCACATTTCCAAACTGCCACCTTCCTCATTGGCTTTCCTTCCAGAAAACAATGAACATGGTCCCCTCAGCTGTTCATGTCTCTTGCTTTGTCTGGGAATGCCACTGGACACTTGCCATCTCTCACAAAGGCGCCAGCCGCAGCCCCTTGTCTTGGCAGGAGCCTGGATTAGTGAAATCCTCAAATCCAAGCTGTGATTTACAAATCACTAAAGGGCAGCTTCTCCAATAATGTAGGGCAGCTCTGTTTAAGATTGACCGTGGCTGGTGAAGAAGAGTCCTATGCTTCTAACTAAATTGGAATGTTTGCTAAGAAAGGCCATCTTCTTGACTCCATTTTCGTTTGTTCCCTTTTGAGCATAAAATCTCTCCTGAAAGACCGTGGAAGACTGGCTACTCTCTACCCCCCACCATCCATCCCCTTCTCACTGTCTGCTTCTACCTTACTGTTGGCTGTGGGGTAGATAGCATTTAAAGTGGCAGGGAATGTTCTTAGCAAAGAAGCAATGCTAATGCAAGGCTTCTGTTTCTGGGCTTCATTAATCACTTTAAAGCCGAGATCAGCTCTGGCACGGGATGAAGCAAGCAAGGCTCTTCTGAAGTTGCTCTAAACTGTGGCCAGAGCCGCCAACCAGGCTGGTACCAGGAGGACTGCCTGAGGCATGAACCTAACTTTAGATAGTTTGTGAGAACAAGCAGAACTCTGCCTCCAGGTCTAGAGGAGAACTGCCCAGCTGAACCTAGCAAGTTAATCCCCTGGACGGCTCCACAGACACGGAGTGTTGCCTGCACTCCCTGCCACTCTGTCCCACTTTTAAATGCTGGAGATATTAGTGGTCAAGTGGACACAAAGTGGACACTGTAATGGAGCTTACAGAGAAGTCCACAATCATTCCACTCAGCCCAAAATTTCACAGCATCATTGGAAACAAATTAAATTGGTCTTTCTCCACCCCTGCTGTGGCATAAAAAGGTTCATAGATCTTGCCCCTTAGCTGATAGAATACAAGGATTTTCCTTTTTCAGGATAGAAAAGAGATCATTCTTTTCTTTCCTGAGCTAGGTCACTTACTTAATCAAGAAAACATGTTAATAGTACAGAATCTTATGTGAAATAAAGTCAAAAGTTGTTGTTGTTTTGTGTCATGGAGTTGGTTCCGACTCATAGCGACCCTGTACAGTGTTTCCGAGGCTGTAACTCTTTACAGGAGCAGAAAGCCTCATCTTTCTCCCACAGAACAGCTGGTAGTTTTGAACTGCTGACCATGTGGTTCACAGCCAAATTCGTAACCACTATGCTAAGTCAAAGGTATACACTTAAAAAAAATATATAGACAAAGAGGCTCAGTGGCCTCAAATCAGAAATGAGATAATGATTTTAACAGATAAATAACCCTACTCTCTGTTGTCTATGGAAAAGAAAGGTAAGAGATCTATTTTTTAAGTCAAAGACATCATTTGTTGTCTAAAGATTCCCAACATTTCACTAGTATTAATAGATTCATTCTATGCAAATAAATTTATTCAGTTCCCTTAGAAATATTACTTTTTACCAGTTTACTTTAGAAGAAGGCCCACCAAGAAGGGACAGTATTGAAAAGGAAAGATTCTGTGAAACATTAAAGATTTGTATCCACAGCTGAAAAAATTATTTGCCATATTTGCCTTGAGATTTTTCAAGTACGTTAGCTAAGGCTTTTGTTGTGGAGTTCTAGTGACCTTGGCTGTCTTTTCCTCAGAACATTGCAGCAAGCTCCAATTTCTGGAGAAAATCCTGGCGCTCATCCTACCTCCATGTGGAGGGAAGGCAGCTTCACGCAGCATGAGTCTGGCATAGCTTCCCAGCCTCGTTCCATGTGCCTGCCAGCTAACTCACATGACTGTGCCCTGAGCTAGCACCGCAGATAGTCACCTTCTAGGTACTTATCACCAAGACAGTCTAGAGTTCACTACTGTCCAGTATAAATGAAAATAACCAGTAAGAAATAATAGTTTTGAAATTGTGCTTGAAAGACACATAATCCCAGACACATGAGGCGCTCTGCATCCCAACCATATTTTTAAGTCCTTATAATTGTTTTATCAAATTACCCATAGGCCTACATTGAGGCACATCTCGAACAAGAACCTGTTGAAACTTCCCACTGTGAAGACTGTAAGTACGTTGCTAATTACACTGCACATCTCTACAGGTAAGTTCCACAGAAAATGTTCTTTTAAATCTTAGACTCAACAATGAATGTGCTTTCCCTCAAACAACTTAATTATTAAAACTTCAATTAAAATTATTTAAATTTTATGGACAATTTGAAGCATGCACTTACTTTCTCCTTTTGATGGGTGACTAGAGAACTCGGAGTCAAGGGATTTTAAGTTTATCTTGAGCAAATTTTACCCACAATTTATGATTTTTTTAAACAAATTTGTATTTTTATTTATAATTATTATGCAACAGTTTTATATCTTATCTCCGTTCTATGCTTTTCACTCTCATTTTTGTCTATTTATTTAGTATACCTCAAAACTTTGTAGTACTTTAAATTAATTGTTTTTCTGAGACAAATTTTTTTTTCTTTCCTTGAATTGATATACCAGGAAATATAACTCTAGAGCTTTCCATTGCAAAAGATAATGTTCCAAACAAACCCACTAATTACTGTTGAAAGCATGAACTCAGGAAAGGTTGAAAGCAAGGCCTCTAAAGCTAGAACTAGAGACAACAGAAAGAAAAAAGCAATGATTCAGGAAGCCAGATCTAAAAGCTACCTCCAGAGCTGCCAACCACAGGGGGTAATTTGTATGTTGGGTCCCATCTATGAAGATTCAAATTCATATTAATTTTTATGTTCAGGTTTTAGAACTTTTCTCTGAATTTAACCCTTGGTCAAAGTGATTTTTAAAAAACGAAGCTTTTCTCACACACTGAAAAAATATCTGAAGCACAACAATAATTATTTGTCATATTACACTGAAAATGCTTTCCTACATTAGCCAAGAGTTTATGCTTAAATGCTTAAAAAAGTATTTACCCTCATATATTTATATGTGGTGAAATAGACAAATGGTCCGATATGCATTAATCTGAAGAAGAGAATAAATACAACTCATATGTGTGTTATTTCTGTTACTCAGATGTTGCCACTCAAACTCATCAAAATAGTCATCAATTTACAATGTATATCATGGAAAGTAAGCCTTTTCTATAAACATTTCTAAAATACAGCGAGCAGATACTATAGTGAGTTACCCATTAGCTTCCTAGAGTCAGGAAGAAAAGGTAAGAAATAAAATACTAAGATACGAGTATTCAACACAAGAAAAACCTAAATGGATATTAAACATTGATGAAAGAGACATTAATATTATTGCTCAGGATAAACTCCCTGGTTTTTTGCTTTATTTTTATTTCTTTATTAATGTTTTATTGTGAATTATATGATAATTTACATGGGAGAACTTTAGTTTTACATTCATTCCATCGTATATCATCTCATTGCCATGGTTCCAATCCCCTCCATGCATCATCAACCATCCAAAGGGTATATCCCAGAAACTCGCCGGCTACACTTCTCTCTCCTCCCCCCAGTTTTTGGCCCACAGTCCCTTTCCCTCTCTGGGTCCAAAGTCCCCAGTTGCTTCATCACTCCACGTTTTGTTTTATTTTTTAACTAGGAAAAAAACAGAAGTGATTTCAGAAAAGTATCAAGATACAAAACTATTAAAGAAATTTTAAATCTAATGTATTTATTATAAAATGATCTGGGTGTTCTACTGATTCTATTTATATCAACCCTGGCCTAGTAAAGAAAAGAATATTCAAATATTTACAAATTGGTTTGCAATATCTAATTTCACCAGAAGATGGTAGAATAGAGTCAAAACAGGTGCTTTTTATACTTTTTTTGCTCAGTTCACAACCGCCCTAAACAATATTGTCTAATTTGTACAATTGCCAAAATCTTTTTATTGGAAAATAAAGTTTAGAAAGTTGACTGGTTTTGGGGTGGGTTCATTGATTTGTTAGTTTGCCTTTCCCTCCGGAACATAAAATATGACATCTAAGTTCTTCATCACATCAAATCCATCTAAGGAAAAATTAAAGCCATGGATGAACTTTGAACAGCTCAAAGAAACAGAGTAAAATAAATCGAGATGATTTGTAAGCATTTAAAAAGGAAGGGAGAAGGGAACTCATTATTCAACCATAAACTTTCATTCAAAAACGTTGAAGAGTGTTAGTGAGGGTTCAAGGACTGCTCAACAAGAAAGAAAAGAATTGTGTTGTTTTTTTTTCTCTACTGGTAGAAACTTCCATGGTGTTCCTTGCTAGGCATCTTGCACACTTCCCTGTCATTACTCTCCCTTCCCTTCTCACTACTCCCCACCATTTCCGCCTCCTATTTTACTCACCCAATCTCTCTAAAAGGTTAAGTGGTTTAGAAGCTCTCAAAGAGAACTTGAGCTGCTGAATAAGAAAAACCACATGGGAGGGGATACAAAGAACAGCCCACATTTCTTTTATAAACAGTAACCAAATGTTTACTATGTGCCAGCTACCAGGTTCTAGAATTTCAAAGATAAATAAGATCTGGTCCCTGTCCTGGAGAAATAAAAAATGTAGACATCAAAAGCTACTGTGTCTCTCATTCCTTCTATCCCTTGGGTTCTCTTGCTAATATGGATCCTGGTGTGGCGCTGTAGGATAAGCTAACCACAAGATTGGCTGAATGTTCAAAGCCACCAACCGCTCCTTAGAAACCTTATACATGGTTGTTATAAGCTGGAACTACCTCAACAGCACTTAGCAACACAACAACGTGTAACCAAGCACTCTGACCCTGTGTTGGATCACTCCACAAGGTAAGCATGGGGTTACTTGTGCTTACTTGCTAATCTATAGTTAACAAGTCTACACTTTTTTACCACATCAAAGATTCTAATTCTAGGTATGACTAGCATCTGTCTCTCCCAACCCAACAGTACCTTCCTATAGAATCAAAACCTCTTTGCCAATTTACAATCACTGACAAGTTGGAGTACCCAGTAAGCAAGATGAGTCCAGGCATACCTGTGTTTATTTACTTATCTGTAGAGGGAGTTCACATTTTTCACCATACCATGGTGACTATATTGTATGGTAAAAACATGAAACTATCCACTACAGAGAAGCAAGCACAAGTTAACCTGTGCTTACCTCGCTTATTGGGTAACCCCCTCCCTCCCTCCCCCCATTCACTGCCACACTCCTCTTCCAAAGCTCTGACTAATTTTCTCTTTTTATTTGGGTTTCTGACCCCTTCTTTCCTGGATCATTCCTCTGGGTTTCTTTTTGTCCCTTCCACCCTAGACCAAAGGAGCACTGGTAGCGTAGTGCTGGATGCTAACCTTAAGGTCAGCATTTCAAAACTACCACCTGTTCCATGGGAGAAAGATGACGCTTTCTGCTCCTGTAAGGATTAATAGCCTCAGAAACCCTATACAGGTTTGCTAGGAGTCAGAACCAACTCCATGGCACACCACTACCACCACCCTAAACCAAAAACAAAATAAAAATACAAAACCAACAGTTGCCACCTGAGTCAATTCCAACCGGGTGGTTCCTGTATGTATTAGAATAGAACTGTGCTCCATAGTGTTTTGAATGGCTAATTCTTCAAAAGTAGACTGTCAGGCCTGTCTTCCAATGCACCTCTGGGTGGACTTGAACCTGCAAAGATGCTTGGTTGAATTAGTGACTAAGCTTGCTAAGCATTTGTACCCCACAGGGATGGCTCTGCCTCATTCAGTCACCTTGATTGAATGTTAAGTCACAGCATAGTTGACTTTTCCGATATCTCAGATTTGACCCATCTTCCTGTCCTGACTTGAGCTCTCCTGACCTCTCTAGCCTGTATTCAGCATCCTCTATTGGCCCAGCAGTAACCTTGTCTTGACATGTGACTGGAAAATACTGACAGCTGATGTCAGGCATTGATAGAAATGCATCTCAAGATACAGGAAAGGTAAAGCCTGCACAATTTCCCATAGACATTACAAATACTTAAACAATACCTTCAGATAGCACTTTATCTCTCTATTGGTATGTGGTAGTATGGTATGTGGTATGTGGTATAGATGAAACCAAAAGAGTCAGAACCTGTCTTTTGTATTCTTCTCTCTTGGAAGTGATCTAACATTAGAGGTTAAGGGACAAATGAATTCTGAATTTCTAATTCCAAATCTGCTTTTTACCTACTATGTGAACTTGGATAAGTTGCTTCACATTTCTGAGCCTCAGTTTCTCACCCATAAAATCAATTTAAGAATTCTTGGTTTTCCTTGCATTATATTATAAAATAGA
>NW_006408549.1:20806451-20807053 GCF_000296735.1 Chrysochloris asiatica | reverse complement strand
ATGCAGCATTAAAATGAAAGAGGAAATATTTGCGTCACTAGTTACACACTCATACTTATGTATTGTCTATGTAGTCATTCTACATATATTGCTTAAAACACAAAAATGTAATTATAAAATTTAAGACTGATTTTCTAGTTACAGTGTCACATTAACATTTCATTATTTTGTTTAATAAGATCTATTAATAACTGTTGTTGTTAAGTGCCATCAAGTCAGTTCTGACTCATAGTGACTGGTGGTTTGAATTGCTAACCTGTGGTACCTATCCTACAGCACCACACTAGGACTCTACTAGTGAACTATTTATTTATTATCTCTTCATATAGAGAGATATAATTTATAAAATGTCAGTCTTTATACAATTTTACAAAGATTTGCTGTATTGGGGGTTAGATCAATATACCTTGCCTGGAGATCTAGGTCTTGGAGCTTACCTTTTTTTTAGCTAAATTTTTCTTAAAAGACCTTTTTTAAAATGTTAAAAAGCAAAGATGTAAGTTTGAGAATTAAGACACACCTGACCCAAACCATGATATTTTCAATCACCCATATGCATGTGAAAATTGGACAACGAATGAGAAACACTATAAATAAATCAA
>NW_006408549.1:20794377-20806351 GCF_000296735.1 Chrysochloris asiatica | reverse complement strand
TCAAATTAAGAATAATACCTATCTATATGCACAACTGGTGTGGCATTGTGGGGTAATGTGCCAGACTTCAAAGCTGTTTGAACTGCAAGATCGGCAGTTTGAGCTTACCAGCTGCTCCTCAGAAACCCTATACAGGGTCGCTATGGGTTGGAACCAACTCATAGCACTTAACAACAACAACATATGCACACCAGTGTTCATCACATCAGTATTCACAACAATCTAAGTGCCCATCAGGGGAAGAATGGATAAACAAACTTCGGTACATGCACATGAGGGAATACTATGCTACCTTGAAGAATAATGATGAAGCTGCAAAACACCTTATAACATGGACCTTGAAGACATTATACTGAGTGAAATTAGTCAGTCAGTCACAAAAGGAGAAATGATGCATAAGCCCATTGTTGTAAAATGTTAAGAAAAGATTTCCAATATAAAAGATAAATTATTTGATGGTTACCAGGGGTGGGAGGGAGGGGTAATTCATGGGTTAGGGGATAGACACATGGTAGCTTGGGTGACAGAGAGGGCAATGTACAAGGAGGGGGAGGGCAATGCACAAGAAGGGGGTAAGGGTAGATGAGCACAGAAGACAAGATAGACTTAGGGAGGTATGCATGGGCTAAATGGGATAGAGGTAAATAGTGATACATACACAACCTTGGAACAATAAGACTCTGTGATAAAGGGAATGAGGCATAGTCAGAATGGATAAAGGAGGAGAAACAATGTTAAAGTGCTTGACTGTGTTGTGGATATTGGTTCTCCCTATCTTCTATTGTGAAATAGACATTTAGGTGTGATAGAAAGGAATATTGGGAATTATGATTACAGAAAGCTTGTAAACCCATCTTCAGCTTATTGGATTGGCTAAAAGGGGAATTAGAATTTGCCCATGGAAATAGGCTTCTTGCTAAGGCTTTGTGGAGGATGGGGCCTTAATCGGAATCCTGAGACCCACCCAGAACTTTCTTAGGTGGTACATTCCCACTTGAAAAGACATGCAGAACAACCCTGACCAGATAGAGGAACAAAACATATTTCTTGAAAGAAATTCCAGCAGAAAAAAATGGCAGACTGTCTGTTATAATATCAAGCAACTGTTTGTCGTGGAGCCATCAAGGCAAGAAAAGTCAGCCCATAAGGGTAATCCCCCTTCTAAGACTGAAACTCAAAGGGAATCCATGAGCAGTCTAGTATGGTCATTGGTGATTGGAAGTTGGAGAAATGCAACAATGAAGACATGGGTTGAGTTTGGCCTTGTTCCATAGATACATGGTGACCTTCAAATGTGAGAGAGAAGAGAATGGGCTGGCTGGTCTGAAGTTTAGTGTGAACTCCTGAGCCCATGGACACTGACCTAGCCACTGGAGGCTAGAGTTGAGAATGAAATGGCCAGCTAGTCTAAAGTGGGGGGATGCATGCAAGAACTCCCAAACTTGCAGATAGTACCCATTTAACCTAGCTTGGATAGCTAGCTGACAAGATCTCGTCCAGATGAAGAAAAAGAAGTTTAATAAAGGGAGCAAGCATAAATTGCTACAACTTGACAAAATGGACCTTTGCTTATGGATGTTGTTAATCAAAATTCCAACCAAAAGGGAAGGATTCTTCGTATCAAGGATCAAGCTTGCCTCCTCAATACATTGGGTTGATAGGGATGGGCAACTTAGACATTGGCTATCAAAAATGAAGGGGGGGTTATTAAGGAATGAAAGGGCTAACATACAAGGTTTCAAGAGTGTGCTTAGTTTTAGAATGAGGGCGGTAAGGTAGAATCCCCACTGTATAGTTTTCCTCTTTTCCAGATGTGTCTGGTCTGGTGAAAGGGGATGGGGAGGATGGAGATAGGATTTTATGTTTTAATTTTGTTTAATTGATATCAGGACTAATTGTGATTCTCACAAGTATAAATGTAGAAGATGTATAACTAAAAGGGAGAAGTAGTTAATCTTTCAGTTCAGGAAGAGAGGGCCCTAAAACCAGCAAGAGGGAAGTGCATTAGTGGAGTGTGGGACCCTAACCAGAAAAGCAGTGACAGCAGAGGCAGTGGCAGAGGTAAAGGTATAGAGGGATAGAGTAGCTGAGGAATCTAGGCCCATAGACTGAGAAAGACTGTGTGTTTGCGGAAAGGAGGCTGGCTTGCACAGTAGCCTCGGGATCTCAAAGGGTACAGCCATGACCTCTAGGTTTCAAAGAAACAGATCTTCACCAATTTGGATCTGGAGTATGGAGTTGTCATTTGGTTTGACAAAGCGGATATAGCTGCTGTGAGTGGCAGGACTGCCATGTACCAGAAATATAAGAAAGAGGCCAGAGAGGGCTGAGAGGGGTGGGGTCACCACTCGGTTATACTGGGAGAATTGTTGCTGTTGTTGTTAAGCGCTGTCCAGTCAGTTCTGACACATAGCAACCCTGTATATGTTTTCCAAGGAGTGGTTTGTGAACTTGAACCACTGATTTTGTGGTTCACACCAACTTTGCAGCCCAACAACTAATGGTCTGTTCCATAGTTTGCCCCTGGCATTGTTTTGAATGATGATGTAGAACTTTTATACTGTCTCTTCCCATAGGTGTAGTCAATTTGAGTCTGTATACTTTATCTGATGAGGTCCATGTGTATAGTTGTCTTTTATGTTGTTTAAAAGGTACTTGCAATGAATAAGTCAATGGTGGTGCAAAATTCTCTCGGGCAACTTCTAGCATAATTTCTATCACCAAGGCCATATGTTCCAATTATTGCTCCTTTCTCTTTTTTTCCAACCCTTGCATTCCCAGCACCAGTAATTACCAATTTATCTTGATTGCATGTTTGATCAACTTCAAATTGAAGAAGTTGGTAGAATTCTTCAATTACACCATAACTGCCTTTACTGGCTGGTGCAAGTAAATTTGAATAATAGTGATGTTAACTGGTCTTCCTTGTAGGCATATGGATATTATCACAGACAGCATTATATGTAAAGACAGATTTTGATATGTTCTCTTTGAAGATTAATGTGATACCATTCATCTTTATTTTGTCATTCCTAGGATAATATATCATATGATTATTAGATTCAAATGACTGATTCAGTCCATTTCAGCTCACTAATGCCTAGGATATCGATCTTTATGTGTTTCATTTCATTATTGGCAACTTCCAATTTTCTTAGGTTCATACTTCTATATTCTAATTTCTAATTATTAATAGATGTTTGCAGCTGTTTCTCCTCATTTTGAGTTGTGCCCCATCAGCAAACGAAGGTCCCTAAAGCTTTTCTCCATTAGTGTCATCACAGTCACCTCTACTTGGAGGCAGCAGCCCTACCCTAGCCATATTTTTTGAGGGTCTTCCAACCTGAGGACCTGATCTTCTGGCACTATATGTGACAATATTCTGATGCTATTCATAATGTTTTCACCTTCTGGTGTTTTAAGCAATATATGTAGAACGACTACATAGACAATACATAAGTATGAGTGTGTAACTAGTGACGCAAATATTTCCTCTTTCATTTTAATGCTGCATTACATATGATGAGATCCTAGTGTGGTGTCATAAGACAAAAACTGGACTGCTAACCCAAAGGTTCGTGGTTCAAACCCACCAGCAACTCCCTGTAAATCTCATACAGGGTTGCTATGAATCAGAAGTGACTTGTTGACACTTAACAACAACAAAAAAATATCACACAAGAAAGGCATCAGATTTATTTCTTAAATATATAATGCATCAATAATAGAGCCTTTAAAGAACATGTAAATGTCCATTGAAAATATGATAACATAGTTTTGTGTTTTGTAAGAAAAATATAGATGGCCAATAAATAAATATCACTACTTATCTGTCAATTTGTTGTACTGTGGTGGCTTTTGTGTGGCTGTGATGCTAGAAGCTATGCCATTGGTATTTTAAATACCAGCAGGGTCACCTATGGTGGACAGGTTTTGGTGTATTTTTAGATTAAGACAGACTAGGACAAAGGAGGGGTGAACTACTTTGAAATGTTTGTTGTTGTTATTAAATGCTATCAAGTCAATTCTGACTCATAGCAACCCTGCAGAGGGTTTCTGAGGAGCAGCTGGTAGGTTTGAACCACTGAATTTGTGGTTCACAGTCCAGTGCTTCTTCTGTAGGACTACACCAGGAGTCACACCTTTTTTTTAGCTAAATTTTCTTAAAAGACCTTTTTAAAATGTTAAAGAGCAAAGATGTAAGTTTGAGAATTAAGACACACCTGACCCAAACTATGATATTTTCAATCACCCATATGCATGTGAAAATTGGACAACGAATGAGAAACACTATAAATAAATCAATACATTTAAATTATGATGTAGGAGAATATTGAAAGTACCATGGACTGTCAAAAGAACAAACAAATAGAAAAGGTCCAGTCCACAAGCTTATTGGAAGTGTTCTTTGGACGTGTTATCAGTAGACATCAGTCCTTATGGAAGGACATCATGCTTGGTAAATGGAGGGCTGGTGAAAAAGGAGAAGGTCCCCACAGAGAGTAATTGACACAGTAGCTGCAACAATGGGCTCAAAAATAACAACTGTGAGGACAGTGAAAGCGTTTCATTCTGTTGTGCATAGGATCACTGTGAGTCGGTACTGACTCAAAGGCACCTAACAACAACAACAACAACAACAACAATACTTCGATTAGGAGTCCTGGTATGGTGCTGTGGTTTAATGCTCTGGACCTCAAAGTCAGTTTGAACTGCAAGGTTGGCAGTTCAAGCTCACTAGCCGCTCCTTGGAAACCCTAGACTGGGTCTCTATGGGTCGGAACCATCTCAACGGCACTTTAACAACAACATATTTGAATTGAGTTCTAGGTGGCACCATCATGCATGTTAATATCAGGTTGTTGTCTGCTGTTGTCAGTTTTCAATCCAAAGAACAAACACGCTTTGGCTTTTTTTTTTTTTTTTTTTTTTAAAGTTGGTCTAGTCATTACAAATTCCTTAAATTTCTGTCATCCAGAAATGTCTCAATTTCACTGTCATATTTGAGGGACAGCTTTGCTGAGTCTATAATTCTTGGTAGACAATTTTCTTTCATTCAGAGTTTTGTATATGTCATCCCATTGCCTTCTTACCTGTGTGGTTTCTGCTGAGCTTAGTCTTGTTAGTTCTCCTTTGTAGGTAGTTTTTGTGTGTGTGTGTTTTTATAAGCTGCTCTTAGGATCCTTTCAACAGGGTATGTCTCTGGTTTTGGAAAGGTTGATTATGATATGTCTTGGTGATTTTCCTTTGGGATCTATCCTGTTAGGGGTTCATACAGCTTCTTCTATGCTTATTTTTCATCTTTCATGATGTTAAGGAAGATTTCTTCTAACAATTCTTCCATAATTTTCTGGGGTTTTTTTTTTGTTGTCTCTTCTTGTTCTGCAATTATGACCATCCATAAGTGATTGCTCTTCATGTTGTCCCACATGAATCTTAGGCTTTCTTCAGATTTTTTCATTTCTTTTTCTGATTGTTATTGTTGTTAGGTGCCATCAAGTTAGTCCTGACCCATAGAGACCATACGTACAACAGAATGAAACACTGCAAAGCCCTGCAGCATCTTCACATACTAGGACTGAGAGATTTATCTTCAAGCACACAAATTCAGGTTCCCTTTGCCCTTTCAATGTACTATCCATTTCTGACATCTTAGTATTAATCTTCTGGATAGCAAATTTTGAAAAAACACAAAACCTGAAATTAAAAAGTTGAAGAGGGGAAATGAGAAACAGAAGAAAAGAGGGGGAAATGAAAGCAGACAGAAACGATAACATTCAAGAGAATGGAAAGAACTGATTAAGAGAACAAAGAATAAAGAAATCAAAACAACAAACGGGAAAAAATAAAATAAAACCAAAACCAAATAAACCAGTACAGGTGGTAGATCCAACTAGGAGAAAACTCTGTGGAGTTCCTGCCGCAAAGGTGGGTGCAGAAGGGGTGTGACAGCAGAGTTCCTGGTTCCAGATAGGTGTCATCTATGAGCAGGGCACCAATCTGGAAATAGTTCATGGAGACCCTTGATGGAGTTGGTTTCAGTGTCTGTTAGGACCACAGAGCAGCTGGGGGCAGGGTGGCTGGTTATGATGGTTTTTGCTACACTAATTTTGGTCTGCTGACTCTTTGGCTTCGGTAGGTCTGGGGCCAAACCTGCCTGAACTATTTGGTGTCAAATTGGCACCAAATTGGCACTGCCAGTCTCACTTCACTCTGGCATGACTCACAACCACACAGCTCTGAACTCCTGAAGAGGAGCATCTGCACTGGGCTTCGATGAGGGTGGAAGCTGGCCTCACCTCTGGCCACCAGGAGAGCATGGGGAAAAAGAAAGAATCACACCTTTCCAGTCACCTGTGTGAATCTGCTCTGCCAGGCCACCTTCTGCTCACAAAAGTTCAAGATGGTCACACCAAATCTGGTCCATTGTTCACCAGTTAGTTATTCTTCTCACTCACTGTCCCTGCTCAGCTTCTCCTCCCACCAAGCACTCACTTCAGTTCTCTAACATTTCCTCTGAAGTTCACGGTTCCAAGATTTTCATCTGTGTCTGTTTTATTTGGTCTCTCATATCTTTGCTGTGGAGGGTCTGTGTAGTGTCTAACATTAATCTTTTGAAGAAATACATATTGGGAAACAAATGTAGAAAAAGAAAAGCTTATAAATCAAAACTGTTTAAAGGAAAAGTCAACATTATGCAGTCTTAATCATGATGACCAACATTCATCTGTCAGTATGTTGTCTTGTGGTGGCTTTTGTGTTGCTGTGATACTTGAAGCTATGCCACCTGTATTTTAAATATAGGCAGAGTTGCCCATGGTGGAGAGATTCCAGCAGAGTATCCAGACTAAGACAGACCACCTCTGAATTGTTAGCCACTGAAAATCATATGAAGAGCCCCAGAACACTGTCTGGTAAAGTACTGAAAGATGAGTCCTCAGGTTGGAAGGCATTCAATATAAAATTGATGAAGAGCTGCCTCTTCAGAGTAGAATTGACCTTAAGGATGGGATTGGAACAAAACTTTGAGGACACTCATTTGCTGATGTGGCACAATTCAAAATGAGAAGAAACAGCTGGAAATTGCCATTAATAATTTGAACATGGAATGAGTGAAGTATGAATCTAGAAAATTAGAAGTCATCAAAAATGAACTGGAATGCATAGATTGATACCCTATGCATTGTTGATATTGTTGTTCAATGCCATTGAGTCAGTTCTGATTCATGGCAAGTCTGCATAAGGTTTCCAAGGAGCAGCTGGTGGGTTTGAACTGCTACCTTGCTATTAGCAGGCCAGTGCTTAGCCTATAGCACCATTCCAGCACCCATTCCTAGGTATAAGTGAGCTGAAATTTAATAGTATTGGTCATTTTTAATCTGATGATTATGTGGTTTATCATGCCAAAAATGATAAACTGGAGAAGAATGGTGCGGCCTTCATTGTCAAAAACAGCATGTCAGTTACTCCCCTGAAGGACACCATGCTTGGTGATCAGGACAAAGCGTCACCATCAGAAAAGCTAAGTTTGTAGAGTAAGGATCAGAAGATCTGATACTGTTTACAGAACTGTCCCTCATTTCAGAATCTTGGATATCCACTTCATCCTTCCAGACTGTCCCTGAAAATCTTTTTAAGATTCCATCTGAGAAAACACTAGGAGTTCTTGGAAGGGGAAGAAGGAAGAAGCTTATTGGCTGGAATAAAAACAGGGTTGAATGAGTTCCAGAAAGCAGCGTTCCACCAGACAACAATTTGCAGAAGAAGACAACTTCAAAAACCTAACTAGAAGCAACATACAGAGAAGTAAGATGAGAGGGGCCTCCTCTGGAAAGAAGAAAGCTGGGCCGCAGCAGAAAAATTTGGAGCCAGCTCTTCCAGGTAGATGGGGGGATGAGGGGTCGCCCTACTGAGAATCCCCCTTCAGGATCTGTGAAAAAGACAAGGAAGAACAAACGAAAGAGTCCTGGCAATGGAGATGGTGGAAGGTGGAAGTACCAGTGAATCATATCAGCCACCTCAGAAGAAAAGGGCCCGGGCTGATCCTACTGTTGAAAGTGAGGAGGCATTTAAGAATAGAGTGGAGGTTAAAGTGAAGATTCCTGAAGAATTAAACCCCTGGCTCCTTGAGGACTGGGACTTTGTTATCAGGCAGAAGCAGCTGTTTGAGCTCCCAGCTAAGAAAAATGTCGATGCCATTCTGGAAAAGTATGCAAAAAATCTTCCTTTAAGAGATCAAAAGGAAGTGTCGACAATAAGGAATATGCTGTTAATGAAGTTGTGGCAGGGATAAAAGAATACTTCAACATGATGTTGGGCACTCGCAGCTCTACCAATTCTAAAGGCCCCAGTGTGCTGAAATCCTCATGGCCTACCCTGATGCGCCGATGGCCCCGGTTTATGGAGCGCCACACCTACTGAGATTATTTGTGAGAATTGGAGTAATGTTGGCCTATATGCCACTGGATTAGAAGAATCTTGCATTATTATTAGGCTATTTGCATGATTTTCTGAATTATCTGGCAAAGAATTTGCAGCCCTGTTTACTGCCAGTGATTACAAAGTGGCTTCAGCTGAGTACCATCGCAAAGCCCTGTGAGGGTCCACCGACCTCTCACAGTTAACGTCTGGGTATCTGTAAACACTTTTCTTTTTGTTCTTAGTCTTTTTCTTGTATAATTGATGTTCTCGAAAATTGTTAATATTATCACATTTGTTTTCTGTTTGTGTCAAACAGAAAATAAAAGGAGAGTGTAAGCTCCCTTCCCCATTTCAAAGTTGCTACCAGTGTATGTAGTAATTAGACAAAGAAGAAACATTCAGTAGAACAATTCTTGCCTAGTTGGCAACATTGCTTGAATGCTGGTGGTTCTATCCCTTTGACACTACACAATTTTCTAATATGTGTTAATGCTACATGACAAAATGCCCTGATTCCTAATGCCAAAGGTTCAACTTAATGTATATACCTGAAAACCCATACATTTGTGCTCTCTCTCTCTCTCTCTCTTTTTGTTTTTTGATGGTGCTTGAAGTAAAACAGCCCATCCTCTGCAAGTCATCTATTTTGTTCCTTAGGCATTCTATCTTCGCTCAAGTTGTTGAAGGATGGTGATTTTTCCATTTTGTATTTGAGTCTAATACACATTCTAACGTGATAGAGGCAATGCATTGTGTAGCCACAGTTTTCTGAAAAGTTGATATTTTAGGAATTGTATTTCAGATCTTAAATAAAATTTGTTTCTAAATTTCTAAGAAAAAAAAGCATGTCAAAATCTATCTTGAAATATAATAATATCCATATACCTACAGGGAAGTCCTGGTGTGACGCTGTGGGTTAATGCGTCAGACTGCAAAGCCATTTGAACTGCAAGGTTGGCGGTTCAAGCTCACCAGCTACTCCTCGGAAACCCTGTACAGGGTTGCTATGGGCCGGAACCGACTTGACGGCACTTAACAACAACAATAACAGGGAAGTCAGTTAATACCACTATTATTACCAATTACGTACAAACCATGAAACCCAGTGATAATGAAATTAAAGAAATCTACCAACTTCTTCAGGCTGACATTGATCAAACATGCAATTAGATGCACTGATTTTTATACTGGTTATTGGAATGTGAAAGTTGGAAACAAAGAAACAGGATCAGTAGTTGGAAAATATGCTCTTGATGATAGAAACAATGCTAGAGATCACACTATAGAACTTTGCAAGATCAACAGATTATTCATTGCAAATACCTCTTTTAAACAACATAAAGGCAACTATGCATGTGGACCCAACCAGAAGAATATTGTGTTGCTATTAGTTATTAATAACTGTCAAGTTGGTTCCAACTCATAGCAAACCTGCACAGGATTTCTGAGGAGCAGCCAACCTTGTAGTTTAAACTGGCCTTGTAATCCAGCGAATATACAGGAATAAAATTGACTATATCCATGGGAAGAGACCACAGAGAACTCAAGAGTACCCACCAAATCAAGATCAGGGACTGGCAGTGGGACAGAACATAAACAGCTCATATGCAAGTTCAAGGAAGCTGAAAAAAATTAAAACACGTTCATGAGAATCAACATATGATCTTGAATATATCCCAGCTGAATTTAGAGATCATCTCAAAAATATATTTGATGCATTAGACACTAATGACTGAAAACCAAAAGAGTTGTGGGATTACATCATGAACAACATACACAAAGAAAGCCAAAGTTATTTAAAAGACAGAAAGAAAAATGGATGTCAGAAGAGGCATCTTGAACATTGGTTGACTGTGTGCCTTGGAGTCAGTTCTAACTCATTGTGACCCTGTATAGGATTTCTAAGACAGTTAATCTTTATGAGAGCAGAAAACCACATGTTTCTCCCAAAAAGTGACTGGTAGATTTGAATTGCTGATCTTGCGGTCAGTAGCTCAGCTCATAACCAACTATGCTACCAAGGCTCATAAAGCAACAGAAAGAAATGATCATGTAAAAGTGCTGAACAGAAAATTTCCCAGGGCAACTGGAAAAGACAAAGTAAAGTGTTATAACTAAATGTGCAAGGACCTAGAATTAGAAAGAAAAAAAGTGAAGAACATGCTCAGAATTTCTCAAGCTGAAGAAACTGAAAAACAAACTGAAACCTCAAGTTGTAGTATTGAAGGATTCTATGAGCCTGGTATGGCACTGTGGGTTGATCACTGGACTGCAAAGTCAGTTTGAACCTCAAGGCCAGAAGTTCAAACTCACTAGTCAATCCTTGGAAATCCTGTAGTGGGCCTCTATGGGTCAGAACTGACTATACAAACAACAACAATACCTTGAGCCAAGTTTTGAATGATGCAAGAAGCATCAAAAGAAGATGGAAAGAATACACTGAGTCACTGTACCAAAGAGAATTGGTTGATGTTCAACCATTTCAAAAGGTAGCATATGATCAATGACAGACGGCATTGAAGGAAGAAGTTCAAGTTTCACTCCAGACAATGGCAAAAAAAAACATGGCTCCAGGAACTGATGGAATACAAATTGAAGTATCTCAACAAACTAATGCCGTTCTGGAGTGTGCTCACTATCCTGGGGTTGATATGAATGGAAACTGACCTGAGAACACTTAACAACAACAATCATGATGAAATAAGTCTGTTGACCTACATGCATTTAATGGATCTGGCTTAAAACGAGATAAACTGATTTTAAAGCATATCTGCTCACAAAAGTGCAGAGAGTGGTGATTCTTCTACTCCTAAATTTATCTTGCTCCACTTGTGCCTTGATTTGTCAGAATAGCAGGATTTAGAAGACTGTGCAGATCCAGGACTCTGAGATTGGGGAGATGCCCTCCGCCGGAGGTTCCGGGAAATGGCCCTCTGAAGATTCTTCCTGGAAGATCCTGTTGCCATGGTGAGCACCCACGGGTGATCCAGGGCTTGTCCAGCTGACATGCGATGACTAGCATCCAGAAGGAGTAGTTTGTCTATAAAATCCTTCGCCAACTGGGAAACACTTGGCCAAGGCTGAGGAAAAATACATTTAAAATTTAAAAAGAGACATACTATATATACACAAAGAGAAAAACATAGCGAATTATATTCTTAATTCTACAGATCAATCCATAATAAATCTAAAACATTGTTTCAAATAAGCGATTTGAACATTATGCCATTAAAATACATAATTAAAATCCAAAGAATGCAGTCAACATCACTGAACTGTACACATAGAAACAGTTGAATTGGTATATGTTTTGCTGTGTATATTCTAAACAACAACGATATATATGTATGGAGTTGAGGATGTTTGTTACTGACTAGTAAATTCTGGCTCATAGAGACCCCATTTGTGCTGAGTAGAATAAACTCATAGAGTTTTCAAGACTGTGACCTTTCTAAAGCATATAGCCAGGTTCATCTTTCAAAGTGCCACTGGGAGGAGAACAAACAAGATGGCGGATCAGGTGGACTTATAGCAGAGAGCTCCGCCAACAACA
>NW_006408549.1:20783195-20790997 GCF_000296735.1 Chrysochloris asiatica | reverse complement strand
AAAAAAAAAAAGTGCCACTGGGTGAGTTCAAACTGGCAACCTATTACTGGAATATTTAACTGTCTGCACTACCCAGGAACTCCTGAGATAGGCTATATAGGTATACTTGGAGATACTGCAGTGGTCTGGATTCAAACCCACACTATCTCTAAGGTGTGCCTGTATCCATTCCAGATCACTGCAATAAAGCAATTAGCACAAGTCACACAATATTTTTGTTTCCTTAGTTCATATAAAATTATGTTTACACTATCTTGTAGTCTGTGAAAGGGTCCTTAGTGCATAGTAAACTAATCATTAGGCTGCTAACCACAAGGTCGGCAGTTCAAAGCCACCATCCGCTATGTGGGGGAGAAGGATGAAGCAGTCTGCTTCCACAGAGCTTTATAGTCTTTGAAACCCAATGGAAAAGTTCTACTCTGTTCCATAGGCTCACTCTGAGTCAGAATCGACTTGATGCAAGTGGTTTGACTTGGTAGTCATTAAGTATACAATAGCATTATGAGAAAGTTGGAAATATTTTAAGAATTACAAAAATGTGACACAAAGACATGAAGTTAGCAAATGCTATTGGAAGCACAGTGTCAATCGACTTGCTTGCCTCAGGGTTGCAAGAAAACATACATGAAGAAAGCAAAAGTCATTTTACAAATCTTCAATTTGTTAAAAAAAAAAAAAAACAACAAAACTCAGTATCTGTGAAGTACAATACTGCTCTGCCTATTATACTAATAATGAAACTTATTCTGCATAATGGGAGCCATTGAAGCATTTTGAATAAGAAAGTGATAGGACTGGATTTACATTTTTAAACACGTTGTTGTTGTTGTTGTTGTTGTTGTTGTTGTTTAGTGCTGTTGAGTGGGTACTGACTCATAGAAACACTTATAGGATTTCCAAGGAGCAGCTAGTGGGTTTGAACTGCTGACCTTATGGTTTGCAGTTCAGTACTAATCCTACAGCACCACATCCTAAAATTCCAGCTTTTTACACACACACAAATCTCTTTAGCAAGTTATAAAAACAAACACAAACACAGAAATTCCCTTTCAAATTCTGTTAAATGCCGTTAAGTCGATTCCGACCCATAGCGACCATATACAGGGTTTCTGAGGCTTTAAATCTTTACGGGAGCAGAAAGCCTCATCTTTCTCCCACAGACCAGCTGGTAGTTTAGAACTGCTGACCTTAAGGTTTGCAGCCCGATTCGTAACCACTACGCTACCAGAGCTCTGCCTAGAGAATGAGAATTCCTTTCCAGAACCATGTCAAGCATGCTGCATCATTAGCAATTAATATGCATTCCTGTATCACATTTAAATGAGCTGGACATGACAAAACTGATGTCATTGGTCAACTACACAAATCTTTGGCTAGTGTTCATCATATTCTAGAGATTTTATAGAGTCCTCTTGCCTCTGAGAACAAGCTATGGTAGACAGTAGAATGGATTGCAAATTCATCAACTTTTATTGCTTTGGTAAAGCTTCCTCTGAACGTGGGACACCTGCATATCTTGGAGAGAGAAGAGAAAGGAAGATTTCAGGGAGGGATACTTCTATAAAGCATTTCCTGTAAACACATAGGGCCCTCCTTGTTCCCAATCAGCTGACTACAAGGATTTACAGTGTAGGATCAGCACTGGACTGCAAACCACAAGGTCGTCGGTTCAAATCCACCAGCTGCTCCTTGGAAACCCTATACAGGGTCTCTATGAGTTGGAAATGACTTGATGGCACTTAACAACAACAATAACAACAGATATGACATAGTGAGATGTGAGTAACTAGCTGCTTGAGGTTTCAGGAATTTATTTTGGCAATATTTACAGCGTTTGAACATTAAGTACAATAATAGCAATTTACAAATGGTTACCATTTGTGTGGACCAGGATAAGAGGCCTGTTGTTTTACATTCAAACTTGTTCTGCATTGCCTATAAACGTCATAGCTTAGATTTAGGGGGGGAAACAACTGTACCATCATGTCTTTCATCATTTACAAAGGCGATATAGTGAGAGACGTGTCCTGAGTTTGCTGTACCAAAGCACAATTTCTTTGATGTCTGTGTGTTTTAAATTATCTGTCAACAAAGGTAAGGGACTCCTTTTGCTTTGGTGTAAGGAAGGAAAAATCTTACTACATATATAGCTATCACATTCCTCAATCATTTAGCACTCTGCTATTCACCTAAGATTTTCATCAAAAGAAACCAGTAAAATAACTGCTCTTTTTTTCTTTCTTCCTTTTCTTTTTGGGATCCCCTTTATGTTATTTACATAAATGAGATGTGAAGAATGTTTATCCCTCCCTCAAAATTATGTTTTGAAATCATTCCAGGAAGACACCTTTAGATTGGAGCATATAATAAACCAGTGAGTACTGCGCTCCTTTGAAGAATCACCTATACGAGGCAAAATAGTCGAAATTTACCCTAAAGCAAAGAGGATTGGGTAAGTGAGGGAAAGGAAATTTAGATGAACAGAAATGAAACAACCAGATGAAGATGTTGACACATTTAGAAAATGATGTAATCAATGTCACTGAATATGTATGTTGTGGTTGTTCGGGCTATTGAGTCAGTTCTGACTCATTGTGACCCAATGCACAACAGAAGGAAATACTGCCTGGTTCTGTGCCATTTTCATAATTGTCATATTTGAGCCCATTGCTGCTGTTACTGTGTCACTCCATTTCATTGGAGGTCTTTCTATTTTTCCAGGGCTTTCCATTTTGCCAAGATGTTCTTCTCCAGGGAATGGTTTCTCCTGCCAACATCTCTAAGTCTTGCCATTCTTGCTTTCTAAGGAGCATTCTGGTTGTACTTCTTCCAAAACATGTTTGTTTTCTAGCAGTCCATGGTACTTTCAATATTCTTTGTCAATAACAACTCAAATGCATCAACTTTTCTCTAATCTGCCTTATGCACTGTCCAACCTTCACTTCACTTGTATATGAGGCCTTTGAAAATACCATGGTTTGGGTCAGGCACACCTTAGTCCTCAAATTGACATCTTAGCTCTTTAACACTTTAAAGAGGTGTTTTTCAGAAGATTTCTTAATGCAATACTTGTTTGATTTCCTGACTGCTGCTTCCATGAGTGTTGATTGTGAATCCAAGCAAAATGAATCCTTTGCCAACGTCAATATTTTTTACTATTTATCATGATGTTATTTATTGTCCAGTTGTGTTTTTGTTTCCTTGAAGTATAATGTACAATGAAGGCTGTAGTCCTTGACCCTTATCAGTATTTCAAGTCTGCTGCCGCTGCTGTGTGCCATCAAAGTAATTCTGACTCATAGCGACCCTGTCTAGGGTTTCCGAGGCTATAATTCTTTATGGAAACCTCATCTTTCTCCCATGGAGCACGTGTTGGATTCAAACTACTAATCTTGTGGTTAGCGGCACAATGTATAACCCACTACACTGCAAGGGTTCCTATTTCAAGCCTTTAAATGATTAAATGGGACCTCAACCTGTTGTGTAAACGTTCATTAAAAACACCTTATCTGGATAAGTCAAAAAGTAGCTGAAAGAATTACATTTCATACATGCGTGGGTTTATTCCAAATAAAATATACTTCAATGTATCTCTGCAATCATGGATGACTGCAGACAAGTTTTCTTGGTAATACAGTTATCTTAGTCCTATTCGAGTACCTTCAAAAATAATGGGGGGGGGGGGTCCAATCAAAACAGAAGCTTCAGAGATAATCTGCTGTACCAGTTAAACTGAAGACAGAAAGACAGTTTAGAAGGTTATGGGGAACTCTAAAAGCAGAATCTTCATAAATTTCCTTGAATGACACAGCACTTATTCTGGAAAAGTTCTATGAGAATTGAAAACTGCTTTGGTGAGGAAATGCCATGAAAATTATGCTGAGGCAATTTTTTCCATCACAACAATACAATGCAATGCACCCTCTAATTCTTTGAGGATAACAAGGGCTGTTCGATGAGAATTTAATTGGAAAACCTTAACCACATCACCCTACAGGCTTGATTTTCCCCTTCAGACTTCTTTGTGTTCCCAAATCTCAAAGAACACGATTTGAGTCGCTCAAGAATTCCCCTACTGCCGTTTTAACACGGTATTAAAACAAAAGCACAGAATTGTTTGGGGGGAAGGGTTAGAGAGATGGAAACCCCACCTTCAGAAGTATATAGACTTAGATAGAGATGATGTACAGAAAGAGCAGCTTCACATCTTGAATTTTTTTTGTCTAAGGTTTCTGTGGTTTTGTAGCAATACTTTTCAACCTACCCTTGAATAATGCTATCATTTAAAAAGGAAGGAAAACAATGTTTCCCAAAATTAGAAGCCATGAAATAAAAGAGCATATCTGTTAAATATTCAAACACAGACAAAATAAAATGTAACTCCTACCAGTCTAGACACAGCACAAACATGGCTGACACGATGGCATGCCCTGATTCTGGCTAGACATCTACTTGGCCCTGGATCCAGACATATTTATCTGGGCTGAAGACTATTTAAATGAAGGTTAAATTAGATGTTTCCAATGGAACATTATTAAGACAAGCAAATGAACCGTTCTGGAAAGAGTACTTAGTATGCACAGCACTAAGGTGACTACAAATGACCTACAGAAAACAGATGCAGCAAATAAGGTAATCAGTGTCCTGGGGAAAAAAATGCCTTCAACCAAAGCTTATTATTCAAACACAAGCTGCAAATTACAGAAAGGAACCTGGTGTCACAGTAGTTAAAATTCCTGACCCATCAAGAACAACTGGAAGGAATCTCACAGTCAGTTTAATCTTGCTTATGTGAAAATGGCATAGCTAGAGAGGGAGCAGTGGCTTATAAGCACAGGATCTAAGTCTATTAATTAGGGTACAGGAAGAAAACTATAGAATATCCATTTCATTTATTTCCCTATCCTGGTGTGGCACTGTACTATAAGCACTGAACTGCAAGGCCATTTGAACCACAAGGTCAGCAGTTCAAACTCACCAGCCACTCCTCAGAAGCCCTATATAGGATCATTATAAATTGGAATTGTTACTCAATAGCATTTGACAACATCCTAAAAATGTATTATTGTTTGTGTCTTATAGTCTGTAAAATGGGCTAATATAACAGACAATTATATTGTATATGTGAAGAAATACTGAGTATGCAAGCTCAAAAGAAGCCTTGATGGCTCAGTGAGTTAAGCACTTGGCTGCTGATAGCAAGGTCAGTGGTTCAAACCCACCAGCTGCTCCATGGGAGAATGATGATTTACAGTCTCAGAAACCCTAAGAACTAATTCTACTCTGTGCTGTAGGGGTACTATAAGTCGAAATCAGCATGACAACAATGGGTTTGTTTGTTGGTTTGTTGTTGTTTTGTGCCGTGGAGTCGGTTCCGACTCATAGCGACTCTGTACAGGGTTTCTGAGGCTGTAAATCTTTACGGGATCAGAAAGCCTCATCTTTCTCCTACAGAACAGCTGGTAGTTTCGAACGGTGACCTTGCGGTTCGCAGCCGATTCGTAACCACTACTCACAGGTGTAAATATTTATGACGTAAAAATTTCTGTCGACCATGCTTTGCGTTGAATTCCCACTCTGGACTGCACCTGGTATCATTCAGTCTTCTCACCAACTTTCACACCCACTCTGCCTCATATGCACGTGTACTTATAATTTCCAGCTAGAGCCGTGGTGTGGAGCTGTAGGATAAGCATTGGACTGTTAATCGCAAGGTCAGCAGTTCAAACCCACCAGATGCTCCTTGGAAACCCTACATAAGATCACTATGAGTGGAAACAGAGCTGACAGCACTTAACAACAGCAACAGGTTCGTCAATCCCATTGCCCTGCACAAAATTCCCTTTTGCTTGGACTTTCTCCACAGTCTTGGTGAGACACCACATCTTAATGTGGAAAATACCTGTAATTGAAGTCAGCGGTAGTCTATGCACAAAATAAACCTATAATTGAGATACATTTCCCCATGTAGGTATCAATCAGAATATCTTAATATTTTGAAAAAGCATTTTGGTTTTTATTAAATTATTTATCTCTACTTAGCTCTTTATGCTATCTTATTGGAAATAGGGGAAATATATAATACAGTCCCAGACTGAAAGGAGCCTATAATGTTTTAGGGGGTAACAGATTAAATGTTTAGACAAGTGGAATTAGTTATACTGCTAAGCAGTATTCAGAAAAGGAAAAGAACAATGTAAATGGAATAGTCAATTAGGGAGTCATGAAAAACAACTTACTTTACATCAAAATCTGGAAGAGTTAAATGTTAATATTTAGATAATTTTAGAGATATGCTTGGGGCTAGAGTATAAATATGTCAGAGGATGGTGTTGGTGAATAAGTGCCATGGAGTCAGTTCCGACTCATATTGTTGTTGTTAAGTGCTGTCAAGTCGGTTCCAACACATAGCAACCCTCTATAGGGTTTCCAAGGCTGTAAATCATTATAGATTCCTGGTGCAGCATTGTAAGGTAAAGCACTGGACTGCAAAATCAGCTTGAATCACAAGGTCAGTGGTTCAAATGCACCAGATGCTACTCAGAATTAAATAACTCAAATATTTACTAAAATATTCTACTAAATTTATATTTTACTTTAAATACACAACTCCTTGGTGTCATGGTATGGACTATAGGATAAGCACTGCACTGCTAACCATAGCATGATCAGATCAAACCCACCAGCTGCTCCTTGGAAATCCTATATGTGGTCACTATGAGTCGAAACCAACTTGACAACACTTACCAAGAGAAGGTATAACACTTAGATTCCTGGAAGTTTTATTCTCTTTGACTCACTTTTTTCACATAAATACAAGATGAAAGAAGTGATTCGCACACTGTATCATAACTGGGATTTCAATTATGGACTAAAGGACTTCTTGTGCTAAGGAAAGGAAGGAAAAAATGAATCAAACATTCCAAAGAGATCCTTTTATTAAGCCTTAAACAGGACAAAGACAATCATCTCAGAATGTGCAATATAATGCCAAAATGGAGTATACTGATTCACATCCTTTGAGTTCCTTAAACATAATCAAGGACAAAGAAAATCACCACCAGATTATTTTCTTTGATAAGTGGCAGATCAATTCATCACCATCACAGGCACGACTACAGAGCATGGGAAAGGACCATAACTGGAAAACGCACACAATCAAAGATTAACAAAAGATTAACAATGCTTAACCAAAGGGTTGGTTCTGGGGTCTCGATCACCTGCGAACAGGACCTCAATGCTTAGATAACATGCTGTTGTTGTTGTTGTTGTTGCTGTTATGTGTCATCTTGCCAGTTCTGACTCATAGCGACCTTATGCACAATAGAATGAAACACTGCCCAGTCTCAAGCCATACTCACAATAGTGTTGCTGTCATTGTGCCAAACCATCTCGTCGGGGGTATTGTTGTTGTTGTTGTGAAGTGCCGTGGAGTCGATTCCAATTTATAGTGACCCTGTATAGATTTTTCAAGGAGCAGCTAATGAGTTTGAACGTCCGACCTTGTGGCTCAAACCAACCTTGCAATCCAGCGCATTAACCCACAGCGCACACCAGGACCCCTGATAACATGTAGCTATTTTTAAAGTGTTGAGGAGCAGAGATGTTAGCTTGAGGACTAAGGTGTGCCTGACCCCAAGCCATGGTATTTTCAATAACCTCATATGGATGCAAAAGCTGGACAGTGAATAAGGAAGATCGTGGAAGAATGGATGCCTTTGAGTTGTGGTGTTGGAGGAGAATACTAAAAGTGCTATGGACTGCCAAAAGAACCAATAGATCTGTTTTGGAAGAAGTGCAGC
>NW_006408549.1:20781990-20783095 GCF_000296735.1 Chrysochloris asiatica | reverse complement strand
TAGATTTTGAAATCGGGGAGTGAGAGGCTACCAATCTTGTTCTTCTTCTTAAGCAGTCCTTTGCTTATCCTGGGTCTCTTTCCTTTCCATATAAAGTTTGTAATTGTATTTTCCATCTCTTTGAAGAATGTCGCTGGAATCTGGACTGGGTTTGTATTATATGTGTAAATTGCTTTGGGTAGTATTGTCATTTTCACAAAGTTGAGTCTTCCTATCCAGGAACATAGTATGTTCTTCCACTTTTGTAAGTCTCTTTTAGTTTCTTGTAGTGTTTTGTAATTTTCTTTGTATATGTACTTTGTTTCTCTAGTTACATTTATTCACAGATATTTCATCCTTTGTGTGACTATTGTAAATGGTATTGTTTTGCTAATGTCCTTTTCAAAGCTGTCATTGTTACTGTAGAGGAATCCAACTGATTTTTGTATATTGATCTTACACCCTGCCACTTTGCTGAATCTTCCAATGAAGTCTGTTAGCTTTTTTCCTGAGTCTTTGGGTTTTTCTATGTGTAGGATCATATCTGCAAATAGAGAGAGTTTTATTTCCTCTTTACCAATTTGGATGCCTTTAATTTCTCTATCTTGCCATATAACTCTGGCTAAGACTTCCAAAACAATATTTAATAGGAGTAGTGACAAAGGGCATTCTTGTCTGGTTCCCGTTTGCAGAGGGAAGGCTTTCAGTTTCTCTCCATTGAGAAGGATGTAGGCTGTTGGTTTTGTATATATGCTCTTGATTATGTTGAGGAATTTCCCTTCAATTCCTTCTTTGTTGAGTGTTTTTATCAGGAATGGATGTTGGATTTTGCCAAATGCCTTTTCTGCTTCAATCGATATATCGTGTGGGTCTTTTCCTTTTTCTTATTTATATGGTGGATAACGTTGATCATTTTTTTTAATGTTGAACCATCCTTGCATCCCTGATACGAATCCCACTTGATCATGATTAATTATCTTTTTGATGTGCTGCTGGATTCTGTTGGCTAGGATTTTGTTGAGAATTTTTGCATCTATGTTCATGAGGGATATTGTTCTATAATTTTCTTTCTTAGTGATGTCCTTCCCTGGTTTTGGTATGAGGGTTATGCTTGCTTCATAAAATG
>NW_006408549.1:20774983-20781890 GCF_000296735.1 Chrysochloris asiatica | reverse complement strand
GATGTCATGTTGGGTAAGATGGAGGGTCAGAGAAAAAGAGGAAGACCCAGGTGGCATCATTGATGGTGTCAAATGTGGCAGTGGTAGTGAGGTTGGCCCAACATGGGACATTGTTTCGTTGTGCTGTGCATGGGGTCACTATGAGTCGGTTCCAACTCGATGGCACCTGACAACAACAACAACAACAATTTTCAATAGTGTAGTGGTTACAAGTCAGTCTGCTAACCTCAAGGTCAGCAGTTCAAAACCACCAGCTCTTCTGCGGGAGAAAGATAAGATTTTCTGCTCCTGTACAGATTTATAACCTCAGATACCCTGTACAGGATTGCTATGAGTTAGAACCGATGCCACAGCACACCACCACTACCACATTTTCAGTATATAATCAAGGACACATCCAGGCAAGGTCCCTAGTTCTCTGTGCAAAGCTGAGGGCAAAATTGTCTTACCCTGGCTTGCCCAGGACTGTAGTCTAATTTTAAACACACTTTTCTGAAGGTGAAACTGCCACATTGCTGGTTATTTGTCAGAAAGCACTCAGATGGAGGCTGAACTGATGTCATGACTCAAAACAGAGTCAGAGCTCCCACAAATGACTGACAACAGCCTTCTGCATATCAGGCGCTGCAGAAATTAAACTGTAATACCTGCTACAACAGAAATACCACAAATGGATGGCTTTCATAAATATAAATCAATTTTCTCATAGTTTAGGAAGCTAGAAGTTTGAAGTCAGATACCAGCTCTCGGGGAAGGCTTTTGCTCTCTGTCAGATCTAGAGGAAGGTCTTTGTTCAACTTCTGCTTCTTGGTTGCTTGCAGTTCTCCATGAGTCTTGGCATCTTCACTTCCTAACTTGCTTATCTAACCTCTTTTATATCTCAAAAGGAGTCCTGGTATGATTAGTGCTGGCCTCAAGTTCAGTTTAAATCCAAAGGTCCGTGGTTCAAACTTACCAGCCACTCCTTGGAAACCTTATACAGGATTCCTATGAGTCAGAACTGATTCCACGGCACTTAACAACAACAATATCTCAAAGAGATTAAGTTAAGACATACCATTCACCAATTCAGCCTCATGAACATAACCAGGACTGCCCATTCCTGAATGGGCTTATAACCATTGGCATAGAAGTTAGGATTTACAACAGATATTATTGGGGGACACAATTCAGCCAACAACAAGGTCTTTTTAACAGAATATATTGTATATTATATTTTCACATTGAAAAGCAATTGTAAGATCAATGGTTTCCAGGGGCTCAGTGGGAGAGGTTCAGAGGTATGAATAGGAAAAGCGCTGAGCATTTTAAAGCAAGAAAAATATTCTGTATGCTACTGTAATGGTGAATACATGACATTATGCATTTATCCAAGCCCAAAGAACTATACAATGCAAAGACTAAACCCTAATGTAAGTTATGGACTTCCATCAATAATAATGTATCAGTATTGGTTCATCAGTTTTAACTAATGTAATTGGCATCCAAGATCATAATCATAAGGGAAATGGGGTATAGGTAAGAAGGAGGTATATAGACAAAGTATTTTCTGCAAACCTTTTATGTAAATATAAAAATGCTCTAAAAAATTAAAATCTATTTTAAAAACAAGCAAAACTACAGAAGCTAATACATACACCAATACATTGATTTGTTGTTTTTGTTAGGAGCCTCTAGTCAGTTCCAACTCATAGCGATCCTGTATAGGGTTTCCGAGGAATGGCTGCAGGGTTTGAACTGCTGACCTTCTGGTTATCAGTCCAGACCTTATCCTACAGCATCACACCAGGACCCCACTTTATCTACTTCTGTTGCTAAGTGCCAATGAGGCAATTCTGACTCATAGTGACCCTGTATTGGGTTTCCAAGGAACTGAACACCAAGGAATGCTGGGCCTTCAGGTAGATGCTCAAAGGAGACGAGGACCTTTCTCCAGAGTCAATGGTCTGAATTCAGATTTCTAACCTCCTATACAGGTGTGGTACTGCAGGAGAAGTGCTGGACTACTAACCATAAGGCCAGTGGTTCAAACCCACCAGCTGCTCCTTGGATACGCTATACAAGGTCGAAATGAGTTACAACTGACTCAATGACCCTAACAACAATAATAAAACATCCATGTTTAACTTCATGATAAATAGAGGAAAAGATTGCAGTTGTCAAAGACTTCATTTTGCTTGGATCAACAATCAATACTCATGGAAGTAGCAGTCAAAAATCAAACTATGTATTATTACAACAGGCAAATCTGCCGCACAAGATCTCTTTGAAGTGTTCAAGAGCCAAAACATCAGTTTGAGGCCTAAGGTGCACCAGGATCAAGCCATGGTTTTTTCAGTCTTCTTATATGCATGTGAAAGTTGGACAATGAATAAAGAAGATCATAGAAGAATCCACAGTGTTAGTGAAGAATATTGAAAGTACCAAAGACTGCCAGAAGAACAAATAATATACTTTTTCTTGGAAGAAGTATAGCCAGAATTTTCCTTAGAAATGAGGATGTCAAGACTTCTCTTATTATTTTGACATGCTGTCAGGAGGGACCAGTCTGTGGAGAAGGATTTTAATGCTTGGTAAAGTGGAAGGTCAGTGAAAAAGAGGAAGACTCTTAAGGAAATGGATAGACAGTGTGGCAACAACAACAGGCTCAAACACTCTGAGTATGTTATAGGACTAGGAAGTGTTTCATTCTGTTGTACATAGGTTCTCTATAAGTTGGAACCTATTGACAGCACCTAACAACAACAAACAGTCATGGAAGTCATCTGGCCTTCCTTCTGGAAAGAACTCATGGAAAGAAAGAGGCCCTGAGACACAAGAAAGGAAGGCCTGGTCATCTCAGGGACACAGCGGAGCACTGCTCTCCAGTCATTTCTGATAAGTCAGTCATCTGAAGAAGTCATCTTGGATATTCCAGTCCAGTCAAGTCCCAGATAACTAACGACAGTCCCAGCCAACATTATATGGAGCAGAAGAGCCACCCAAACGAACTCCATCAACCATAATCCTCAAAACAGAAGATGTTGGTCCTGTTAAATGCTTTCATGTCAGTTTTGACTCATAGCAACCCTGAATAGGAGCGATTGGTGGATTTGAACTACCAACCTTGTAGTTAGCAGTCTAGTGCTTAAGCCCACTTAAAATTTTTTGTAGTATAAATACTGGACTGTTAACCACAAGGTTGGAAGTTCAAGTCCACCAGCTATTTAGGGGGTCTGCTCCCACAAAAATTTGCCGCCTGGGAAAAACTGTAAGTCAGAACTGACTCAATGATACTCAACAACAACAATAACAAAATGTTTCTTATTTATTCAATTATTTTATACATAAGTTTTCTCACATATGTGTGATCATGTGTTGCTTTTTTTCCCACTTAGCAGCATAATATGAACCTTTCCCCATGTCTTTAAAGTTTAAAAACATGTATAATCTATAGGCTGTGAAGTATTCTATCACACAGATGCTAAATTTAATTAAGTTGAGGATTGGGATTTTTTGTGGCTTTTAAAAATATTAATCGATTTTATGTTCCAAGAAAATTGTTGTTTTAATTTGCGTTTCTTTGGTTGTTAGTGAGCAGTCCCATTTATTGATTTATATCTATTTCAAAAAATATATATACATGGACTATAGAGTATTACGGAGTCCTGGTGTGGTGTTGTGGGTTAATGCGCCAGACTGCAAAGCCGTCTGAACTGTAAGGTCAGCTGCTCCTCGGAAACCCTATACAGAGTCCCTATGGGTCAGAATCGACTCAATGGCACTTAACAACAACATAAGGTATTACAGCTGTGTCCGAATATAGAATTTTTTTTTTTTCAATTTGCTGTTTAAACTTTAATTTTGTTTGTGATGGTTTGGGGCATATAGATATTACATTTTAAGTACATATAATCAAGTCTATCAATCTTTTTGTCTTTATAAGGAAATAAAACCCTTTTAAAATCACAAGTAAAATAAATGTGATCAGTCCTCAACACAAAACAAATTTCCTATTTTGAGGGGATTTCTCTCCCACAAACATTGACAACTACCCTTATCTCCCTAAAGCAACAAAAGTTGGCACATTCATGAACAGTGGGAGTTCCAAAGTCAAACAATGGATAAATACTTTCACTCAAGCTGTGAGATTGAACGTTTCACTGAGGAAACATGACATTACAAAGAAAGACTTGGATCAACCAGATTTAAGGCAGAAAATCTCTCACCAAACACTTAAGCACCATGCTGAGCATCTGAGTACACATTTGTCTACTCAGCTGGCTCAGGCATATGAAGTCATACATGAACCACAGACAAGTCAGTAGGCTAAGCATTTGTCACCTACAGACAGTAGTTCTCAACCAGAAGTGCTTTTATCCCCCAGGAGACATTTGATCATGTCTGGAAATATTCTGGGTTTTCATAAATGAAAGGGTAAGGTTTAAAGTTGCTGTGGATTTTCAGCCAGGGATACCACTAGGCATCTTGCACAGGACAGTCCCCTCACCAGAAGACTCATTCACTCCAATATGTTTATTGTGCCAAAATAATAGGAATAAAACCTCTTACCTCTCCAGTGTAATAATATTTGCCTCTCAGAATCTTCTGATAAAGCCTTGTGTGGTTTTCATCATCAAAAGGCAGGAATCCGCTGAGTAAAACATATGTGATAACACCAAGAGCCCACATGTCCACTGCACTGGTGTAAGGTTTCCTTAACAAAACTTCAGGGGCTATGTACTCTGGGGTCCCACAGAGCGTCCTCATTCTCCAGTCACCACTTTTGTTCCCAGAGTTTGCCAACCCAAAGTCTGTGATTAAAATTTTAGATTCTGCACCTGGATGATAGTATAAGAGATTTTCAGGTTTTAGGTCCCTATGAGTTATTCGCAATGTATGCAAATACCTAATCCCATCAGCAACCATCTGGAGAATTCTGACAGCATCCTGCTCTGTAAAGGATCTCTGAGCAATGAGTCGATCGAACAGCTCCCCACCTGTTGCCAACTCCAGCACCATGTAAATGCAATCCTGAGCTTCGAAGACCTCGATGAGCTGGACAATGTAGCAATGGCTAACACGTCTCAGGACGCTCAGCTCCGATTCACAAGCTTCTCTGCCTTCCCTCATTCTGGTTTCCATCACTTTTATTGCAAAAGGCTTCTTGGTGGCTTTCTGCTCCACTCTGACAACCTTGCTGAAACTGCCTTTTCCAATGAGCGCCTTGATGTCATATCTGTTGGGAAGAAAAATCTAATTTATATCCCTCTGATATGATGATTTTCAAAGTTATCTGTGTCCATGCTTTATATTGGAGTCCTGGTAAGGCACTGTAGGATATGCACTGGACTACTAACCATAAGGTCGGCAGTTCAAGCCCACCAGTCACTCTTCAGAAATCCTATAAAGGTTCACTATGAGTTAGAACCAACTCTACAGTACTTAGCAACAACAACAAATGCTTTGTATTATCTTTTCTATTTTCACTTCCAATCTTGGTTCCCTCACTTCTTCTTCTTTTTTTTTTTTTAATAAGTTTTTATTGTGAGGTTTACCTGGAAGAATATCAGTTTTACATTCATCCTATCATATTTTGTTTCATTGCAATGATTACAATCCCCTCATGCATTATCCAAAGGATACAACACACAGGCCATCAGCACACAGCCCTTCTCCCTCCCTGAGTTCAGTGTCCCCAACTGCTCCATCTGTCCACGTCATCCTCTCTGTCTCCATCCCTAGCGTGCATCTCTGCCTCTCTGGGTAAAGTTCTGCTCTCAGCTCTTCTCACTTGATGGTCCCAGGGCCTTCTACTCCTGGACTACAAAATAAATCACTCCCCTCCTTTTGTCAAAAAACATCTACCTCTATATTTCCTACCCTCACAGTCAGTCTTGATGGCAGTTGTTCACTATTGTACCACAAGAATCTTATCCCCATTTCCTTTCATCAGCATAGTCCCAACAGATTGGAAATCATTCAGTGGAGATTCTACCTTTCCCCAGGTCCCCATCTGGAACTATGCTCCCCCTTGAAAGCTTGTAAACCAGTCACTTCTTGCCTTTACAGGCCCCCCTATTTTGGGTAGCCAATGTCTGAGTTGCCCATCCCTGTCAACCCTATGTACTGAGGGGGTAGAAGTGATCCTCACTGTAAAGATTTGTTCCCTTTTTTGAGCTATTACATCCATAAGTATAGGTAAAGTTCATCAAATTATAGTGGGTTACTCTTTTTTTTCCCCTTTTTTCCCTCTTTTCTTCTTCTAGTCGAGGTCTGCTCATCCAGCCATTGAAGGCAGATCAAGTGGGTACTATCTGCAAGTATGGGTATTCTTGTGCATTGCCACTCACTTCATATCAGCTGGACACTTCACTCACCACTTTAGTCCTCTGTGGTCATGTCACTGCCTCTGGGCCCAGGAGTCCCCGGGTCTTGCCATACTGCTAGCCATCCATGGCTACACCTGGGTTCACAGAGGTATATTGCATGTGGTCAGACTTAGCTCACAACTTCATTGTTGTTTTTTACCCCTCTTTCCCTTATCGGTGATCAACGTGGTCATCAGCCAGACCACCTGCCTGCTCATGTATTCCCCTTGAGTCTCAGTCTTGGAAGCAAATTTGCTCAGAGGGGTCCCGACCACTTGCCTTAATGGCTCCAGGATGAACAGCTTACTTGTTCTTGTAGTAATCAATCAGACTGCTGTTATTGTTTTGGATTTTCCCTGCCAATCTTTCTTTTACGAAGTATCTTCTGGTCTTCTGGCTACTCCAGGCTGGTCTACTCATCCTTTCCAGTGGAAATTTCCTACCTTAGGTGATTCTGGATGGGATTCTGGATTCCACCTATGGTCTTATGCAATGTAAAGGCTCCACAGGAAGCTTTTTTCACTGGGCAACTTCTAGTCCCCTTTCAGGTATTCTAA
>NW_006408549.1:20762535-20771583 GCF_000296735.1 Chrysochloris asiatica | reverse complement strand
CTGTGTGTTCCCTCTGTTGGTCTGTTTCTAATTGTTGTAGATGCTGTGTTAATGTGTTAATTTTGGTTCTTTCTTCTTTTTGGATATGTGCATTTATCACAATAAATTGTCCTCCCAGAAGTCTAGTAGGGGTTCTGTTGGTGCCACTTTCTAACCAACAGATTTCTATGCTCTCCTCTCAACCTCTCACCTTCCTGCACTTGTAATTTCTGTGTAGCAACCAGAAATGTAACATGGGATGTATGTCAATAATGTGTAATGTTAACAAATTGGTGGTGGTGGTGTGCTGTGGAGTCAGTTCTGACTCATAGTGACCCTGCATGGGGTTTCAGAGGTTGTAAATCTTTACGGGAGCAGAAAGCCTCATCTTTCTCCTGAGGAACAGCTGGTCGCTTCAAACTGCTGACTTTGAGGTTAGCAGCCTGACTGGTAACCACTACACTATCAGAGCTTCAGGAAGTCAGCTAGGATTTCAAAGACTTAGGTAGGATAAACACTGCACTGCTAACTATGAAGCCAGCAGGTCAAACCCATCAAACCACTCCTTGGAAACCCTATGTAGGTAGGGTCACTATGAGTCAGAACCAACTCAAGGGCACTTAAGAACAACATTGAATTATTTAAACTCTTAATTTTACAAATAAGAACATTTGAGGCTCAGGTTAGCTAATGTTGTTGTTAAGTGCTGTCGAGTTGATTCCAGCCCATAGTGACCCTGTATAGGGTTTCCAAGGAGCAGCTGGTGAGCTTGAACCACCAACCTTGCAGTTCAAACAGCTTTGCAGTCTGACGCATTAGTCCATAGCACCACACCAGGATAGGTTGCTTAAATTGTATAGTCACTAGTAAAATCCTAATTTTATTTGCATCATAATTTAGTGTTCTCCCCAGTTTATTAAATAGTAAAACCTCTTGATAATAAGGTTGTCAGAAGCTGTTGGTGCAATGGTTAAGTTTTCAGCTGGTAATAGAAAAGTTGAAGTTAAGAATCTACCAATCACTCAGATTTGTTCCCATAAAGATTACAGCCTGGAAAACTCTCTGGGACAGTTTTACTCTGTCCTATAGGATTATTATGTGTTAGAATTGACTTGACAAAATACAACAACAATAAGGTTACCAGGGTTAGAAAAAAAATAAATGTGAACTACCCAGAGCAGAGAGACACATACTCAATATCAAAGATTACAAAGTAAATATCTGTGCTTTTACTTTTTATTTTATTTTATTTTATTTTGCCTAGTTTATTTCTGTAATTTTTATTGCCACCTTTTTTTTTGGTTTCCCATATTCCTATGCACACTGAATAAATAAAAATGACATTTAGCTCTACCAGTTTACAGGAAACAGCTTTGTTCTATACAGTGCACTTAATTTTCTGGCCAATTACCTTATCAAAACAGATAGCAATTGAGTAATCTTAAGTATAGTCTTTCTCTATTCCCTTTCCAACTCTGCTGCTTTTATTCACATGCGCCCCCCAGTGTGATTTTGAAGATAATCACAGACATTTCAAATTGTACTGCTTTGCAGACCAACCAAGTTTTACATTACCTCTAATGTGGATGAAAGCACTTTGCAAATGCTAATTTATCGCTATGCCCTCAAAGTGTAAGGCAAACTCATTTACTCACAGAAGTAATCATCAGATACCAGAAACATTACCATTTCTGAGGAACTATAATCTTTTACGCTGATAAAAGAAGTTTTATTCAATACTGTTAAGGGCTTGCATATGAAAATATTTGACAAAATGTTAGTCATTTGACATGGTAAAGAAACAAAACAGTAGGCTTTAAGCCAAGATTTAGAGCAGGTGAAATAAATGGCCCCAGATTGAATAACAAATGCTCAATAACATATTCCTGAAGCTATAGTTCTGATCACAAGATCCTAACAGGCCTGGAGCACGGCCATCTTTATGATATGAGTGGTTACATCCAGCAAAGTGCCTGGCACAGAGGAAAAACAATGAATACTTGTTAAAGGAATCATTCACTGAATTCACATTATCCTCTCATCATCACGTAATGTTTTGAAAACATTAAGCAAGAATTGAATCAAGCAGGGGAGAATGCATTTACAAATTCTTTCCATTTCTTCTCCTCCTACAGAAAACGCCAGATCAAACCCACTGCCATAGAGTAGATTGTGACTCGTAGCCACTCTATATGGGACAGCATAGAAGCCTGCTCCTTAGGGATTCGGAGACTGTAAATCTTTACAGAAACAGGCAACCTCATTTTTCTCCCTCTGAGCAACTGGTGTGTTTCAACCACCAACTCTGCTGTAGCAGCTGCTTAATCCACAGGGTCACCAGGTCTCCTCAAAGTCAGTTTTCTAGAAGAGCAGTTGGGTATAGCAAATAGTTAAGCATTCTACTACAAGTCAAAAGGTTGGTAGTTCAACTCCATCCAGGGGTACCTCCAAAGAAAGTCCTGGTGATCTGCTTCAGAAAAGCCATAGCCTTGAAAACCCTACAGACTTGATCTGCTCAATTACACATGAGTTGTAATTGACTTGAAGGCTACTGGTTTTTAATTTTCCATCATTCCACAAGATAGTATAAGTTGTAATTGTTATTAAATGCCATCAAGACAGTTCTAACTCCTAGTGACCCTGCATAAGGCTTCCAAGGTGCAACTGGTGGGATAATATAAATAGGAAATATTCATTTCACCTCAGGTACTACTAACTGGGACTTTTAAAATGGGGACAAAAAAAAAAAGAAACATGGACAGAATGACATAACTTTTCCATAGTATGAATTCTCACATACTCCCAAGAAAAAAGTGAGTATAATCAGTTTAAATTCTATCATCTCTATTCTATGAGAGTTATAAATGGAGCCACAAAAGGCAGAAAGAAAAGACAACTGTGCCCTCTACCCAATTCTGCCACTAACTTTAACATAACTTTCTATGGCTCAATTCCTCATTCATTAAAGGATTTTTTCTTGAAGAAAAAAAGAAATCCTAAAGCCAAGATCATCTTGCTTCTATGATCCACTTATTCTTTAAGGCACTGGGACAACTTTGAGAGTGGATAACTTCGTCAAAGCTAATTTTATTGGGAAGCGATCGGGTAGAGCAAATGGTTAAGCACTCTACTACAAGTCAAAAGTTTGGCAGTTTAAATCCACCCAGGCTACCTCAAAATAAGTGCCTGGTAATCCACTTCCAAGGAGTACTGGTATGGTGCTATGGGTTAATGGGCTGGACTGCAAGGTTCAAGCTTACCAGCTGCTCCTCAGAAACCCTCTACAGGGTCAATATGAGTCAGAACTAACTCCACAGCACTTAACAACAACAATACACTTCCAAAAGATCATGGCCTTGAAATCCTGTAGACTCAGTTTTACTTCTGCACATATGGTTACCAGAGATGATGTTTAATCACTTTAGTCCCAAGGAGACCCCAAGTCCACTCTGATTCCAATTCAGTAGAATCAGCCATTTTTGTTCTTCTCTAAGCCATTATGTTGCACTGTGCATATACAAGTTCTCATTTAGATATTGATGTTGTTGTTAAGTGCCATCAAATAGATTCTGACACAAAGCCACCCTTTGTAGGGTTTCCGAAGCTGTAAATCTTTGTGGGAGCAGAAAGCCTCTAATTCTTAAATAAGAGTAAAATAATAGAGCCATATATCAACCATTTTCTCAGTATTAAACTTGCACTAGGATTCCTGGTGTAATGGTGTAGGGTGTAGAGTGGTGTGTGGTGGACTATTACCCCATAGGTCAGCAGTGTAAACACACCAGCTGCTCCTTGGAAACCCTATACAGATCCTCTGTAAGTTGAAACCAACTTGAAGGCACTTAACCACAACAACAAACATGCACTCAGCCTTGGTACAGTGTTATAGGATAAGCACTGGACTGCTGCCTGTAAGGTCTGTGGCCCAAACCCATCAACTGCTCTAGGAAACACTATGTAGGGTCACTATGAGTTTGAACCAACATGATGGCACACAGCCACAACAACAACCCTAGCAGCTATGGACAGATCTTTAAGCAATCATGTACCAAAAGTTTCCAAGGAGATCAAGGAATAACTCCATAGACTTGGACAGAGCCCTGGGATTAAGCAAACAGTTGTAGGAAATGTCCCTTAGAAGCCAGTTCATCCATACATGCTTATACTTCACCAAATAGTGTTGAATAGAACGGGATTCTGTGATTTCCTTGGTCAACATGTGCATTCAGTGGCAATTATTTATCTCAAAGCAACCAGCCTGCCATCCTTGACCCTTTGCTACACAGGAATCATCTAGGTCCTACTTATATTTCATGAAGACAATGAATAAGCATTGTACTAATATCTAAATGAGGAAGGCAGCTGAGAATCACAGAATCGTGGTTCGATCCCACCAGCTGTTCTACAGGAGAAAGATGAGGCTTTCTGCTCCCACAAGGATGTACAGCCTCAAAAGCCCTATACAGGGTCGCTATGAGTTGAAATCAACTTAATGGCACTTAACACCACATCAATATCTAAATGAGAACTTGTATCTGCACAGTGCAACATAATGTGCATGCATTACTGTAATCAACCTCACTGCAGCCCTATCAGAGTCCTGGTGTGGTGCTGTAGGATAAATACTGGACTGCAAGGTCAGTTTGAACCTCAAGGTGGCGCTTCAAATCCACCCGCTACTCCTCAGAAAGCCTACCCAGGGTCGCTATAAGTAGAAACTCAAACGCACTTAACAACAGCCCTATGTGGTAAATATTATTGTGATACCTATTTTACAGTCTCTTAATTTTACCAAAGGAGCTCTTGTAGCGTACTGGTTACGAATCAGGCTGCGAGCCGCAAGGTCAGCAGTTCGAAACTACCAGCTGCTCCTCGGGAGAAAGATGAGGCTTTCTGCTCCCGTAAAGATTTGCAGCCTCTGAAACCCTGTGCAGGGTCGCTATGAGTCGGAACCGACTCGACGGCACTTAATAATAACAACAATTTTACCCATCTTCTGCTAGCCTGCTCAGAGTTTACATTTTCAACTCAGCCCCAGGCCATGCCCTAGACCAGCGCTTCATCAGGCGCTTTACCTGGCGAGGACACGGAGGTCGAACTTGGCTCGAAAGCGGACCACCTGCATCCTCTGAGCTGCCAGGGCCACCGCTGCGGATCCAGGCTCAGCGCCTGTAGCGTGACCTTGACCCTCCTGCTTGACTCCGACCAGCGCAGGCGACTCCGGGACGACCTTCCTGCTGGCGCCACAACCCATCCCCAGCAGCATGTGCCCCACCGCGCTCCAGAAAAGGGCCCGTGGCTCCCGGAAAGAGGGGACTCTGAGGGGGCCGCCCTTTTATCCCCAGAACAACTGAGAGGGGGCGGGACAGAGCGACTCACCTATTAAGGCCCAAACCAAGTGGGCTCATTGCTGGGGAATGCATTCCCAGTCAGTGACCCTATAGAACAGAGTTGAACTAACCGCACCTTACGGGTTCTGAAGCAGACTGCCTCATTTTCTCTCACAGAGGGGCTAGTGGTTCCAACAGCCTATCGTTAGTAACACAGTGCCTAACCCACTGCATCACCAGTGCTCCAAAAGAAAGTCTAATGTGAGGTCTTTGTTAGGATTAAAAGGAAAAAAAATAATAATAACAACTTTGAGTTGATTCCAACTCATATATAGGGTTTCTGAGGCTGTAAATCTTTATGGAAGCAGACAGCCTAGTTTTCCTGTGAGAAGCAGCTGACCCTGTGGTTAACAGTCCAGCATCACCAGGAAAATAACCCTCAAAATTCCCCCGCTGACCGCCCTGACCTTGATCATCACTGGCCACTTATAAAAATATAGAGTTAAACACAGTGAAAGCGAAAAGGACGATAAGGCAGGTAAGAAGCTTGTACTCAATTCTGTGAGCTTCAATTTCCTCATCTGTAAAATTAGTCAATTAACATAAAAGCATTTGATTCTGTGAAGGATACCTTTCCTCTACAAGGCTTTTCATGTCTCAATGGCTGAGCACATATTTAGATAGCAGGGACATCAACTGTATTCTTTAAAAGTCTCTAAGAGTTTATAATATTTAAACTATAAAATGTATTTGTACCTCATTGCATTAAGTATGAGTCAGAACTAACTTGAGGACACTTAAGAACAAAAAGGAGCCCACATGGCGCTGTAGGATAAGCACTGGACTGCAAGGTGGACAGCGTAAAGCTACCAGTCAATCAGCAGGAGAAAGATGAGGCTTTCTGCTCCCATAAAGATTTACACAGGCTCTCTGTGAGTCAGAATCAGCACGGTGGCAATGGGTATTAGTTGCCTTGAAGTTGGTTATGACTCATGGGGAAGCTATGAATTCAGAGTAGAATTGTTCCATGTGATATTCAAGGCTGTGGCATTTCAGAAGTAGATTCCAACCATCAGCTTTTTGACCAGTAGTACAGTGCTTAGTCATTTGTGTCACTTCAGGAATTCCTATAAAGAAATATAAATACTTAATGTAAACATGGAGACCTGGTGTGGTACCTTAGGATAAGCGCTCAACCTCAAGTTTGGTTTGAACCACAAGGACAATGGTTCAAACTCACCGGCCGCTCCTCAGAAACCCTATAAAGGGTTGCTATGAGTTGTGACTGACTTGTCGGCACTTAACAACAACAATGTAAATATGGAGTCCTGATGTGGTACTGTAGGATAAGCAGTGGGCCACAAGGTCAATTTGAACTACCAGATCAGCAGTTCAAACTCACCAGCTGCTCCAATGCAGAGTTGCTGTGAGTTGAAACTGACTCGAGAGCACTTAAAAACAACAATGTAAAACAGATATACTTAAATGCTAAATACTATTTATAATTTTATATATCCATTCTTGTATTCATATGCAAGTATATATTATATGTGAGTGTGTATTTAGGTTACTCATTCCTTGCATATATGCAAGTGTATATATGTATATACACATATGTATATATGCAAGTGTGTGTTTAGGTACGGGAACATGTAATTTTGATGTATAGGAAGCAAAATTCAGTCAAGTTAAATCACCACACTAGCAAATTGTAGAAGCAGAACTTCCAGTCCAGCGCTCTTTCAATTGTGTCACGTTTCCTTTATGATTTCATTTCTTTTCAAGTTTATTTTAACAGGGACAGCAGGGAAGTGAATTAACCATGGCTTCTCCCAGGAGAACTGAATTTTCTGAAAACTCTGAAATATGAGTTGATTTTAGCATAGAAAAAATTCTATCCATCCTGCAAAAAAGAGTAGCACTTGCTATCAAGTAAAGGACTCTACTTCATAAAGAATCCTTAGAATTCTCCAAGTACTAGAAAGTTGGTTTTAAGCAAGTGAACAACTCATGTTTTTGTGCCTCTAGTTCTTTGAACTAATGCACAGGATGGACTATGTAAACAGAGTAGAAAAGACAAGAGAGAGCCAATGAAGAGAAATAAAATATTAAAGTACAGCTCAGAGAACAGAATCTACTCCTCAGAGCTCTCTGCTGTACGGGTTGTTTGGATAACTGCTGTCTAGCAAATAGGAAGCACCCACAATAAAGTATAAACCTAGACAGCAGTTGAAGGCATCAGACAATTCCACAAGGCATTCACTCAGCATGTCTGGGGGTTCTTCTGCAGCAAACTGCTTCATAGCAAGCTGCAGAAACCTCTCCTTCCAAGCCCCAGCTGGCCGCACAGCAGGGAAAGCTTTGTCAAGAGCCTTCCCCTAAGTCTGAACCATGTTCCATGAGAATTGCTTAATACAGTCATTGATTTTAAAGCCCTTGAAAATGAGAACATTAATAGCAAACACTGATTAGGTCTTTTCTGGAAAGCACCAACTATTAACTGGAAGCATTGTTAAGAATACAAATTCTGTCCTTGAAGACAAAAGTTCCCTTTGGCTTTAAAGGGTTTCCACCAAGCTTTGAAATATTAAAATGATCATAATCATATTTTGTTGCCCTGAGTAACCCCAGAGAAAGCATAATACCTAAAGTAAACTACAGAATAATGTCTTACTATATGGACTCGCCCACATTTATTTTTCTTCTTTGTGCATAATTACTTCATTATATGTGAGACCACTCAAGCATTGTTTGCAACCACTTGATATTAATGAGCCGGATAGCAAAGCTTGTTTGAACTGCAAGGTCAGAGGTTCAAGCTCACCAGTCACTTCTTGGACACCCTACTGTGTATGGAAGCTGTGGATCAGAACCGACTCGACAGTACTTACTAACAACAACATTTAAATCATGCTTATCCTAACTAAACTAATAAAACAATTAAAATGAACTTTTGATTTAAGGAGAATTTTAAATGAACTTGTATTTTTATATCAATATGCTTAGCACTTTGTAAGTGACTTTCTGTAAAACTCCTTGGTGGTGCTATTAAGTGCCATGGAGTGTAGTACAACTCACAGCGACCATGTATAGGGTTTCCAAGGAGCAGCCGGTGAGTTTGAACCACCGACCTTGAGGTTCAAACGGACCTTGTGGTCCAGCGCTTATCCTACAGTGCCACACCAGGACTCCAACACTCATACAGCTGAATAAACAGCTGGTTCTGTGAACTTCAATGTTGTTTTCTGAAGAGTAAATAAATTGAACCACAAGCTTCTAAACAAGAAATCTTACCTCATCCTCAACTCCTGATTATGGCCCAAAATTCACAATGCCATCCAGGATAGTCAGTAATAACTTTCTTAACAATATGTAATGCTGCTTTTGTTAGATGGTGTCAAGTGGGTTACAACCCGTAGTGACTCTATACAACAGAACAAAACACCGCCTGGTCCTTCACTATCCTCACAATTGTTGCTACTATTGGATCCACTGCTGTTACCACTGTGCCAATTCATCTCATTGAGGGTCCCCCACTTTTTCACTTACCTTTCATTTTACCAAGCACGATGCTCTTCTCCAGGGACTGGTACCTCCTGATAATACATATGTCTGTAGTATGAGAGATGAATCTGGCCATTTTGGCTTCTAAGCAACATTCTGGTTGTACTTCTTCCAACGAGTTTGTTTGTTCTCCTAGCAGTCTATGGTACCTTTAATATTCTTCTCCAACACCATA
>NW_006408549.1:20750532-20756305 GCF_000296735.1 Chrysochloris asiatica | reverse complement strand
AAGTGAACTGCCTATTCCTTCTTTCTAATCTGTTTTTATTCTGGAAGTGCCACTAACACCTGTCCACCACAAGTGACCCAGCTAGTATTTGGAACAACAGTGGCATGGCTTCCAGCATCACAACAACATGCAAGTCACCACAGTACAATAAACTGGCAGACAAGTGGGGACATAACTGTTAACCTATGTGATTTCAAGTAACATCTGGCAAGGAAAATGTGCAGTTGCTAGGCAATAGAAAAAATAAAAAGACAGTCAAATCATCCAAATTTATTTAAAGAGGAATGAAAATACTCTGACACCTCAGTTCAATAGGGTATTTAAAAAACCTTCCATCACCTACAGTCTAAATTTAAATTCTATACTCTTCCTTTATTGAAGGGGAACAACTATACTTCTACTCCTAAACTGTGACCTCCAACCAGAATACAATTCTGAGCAAAGAAACTACAAAGAGATACTGTGTTATTCTTGGTCTCAGAGACGCAGATACCAAGACAGACAGGACTGCAAGTGTAAGAACTGTATTAGGAGAAATGCCTTTGCGCAAAGAAATAGGGCAGGAGCTGGGCAGGCAAAGAAAAGTTGGAGAAAGTATGATGCTGTGCGTTATTGCACTGGACTGCAAGGTCAGTTTGAACCACGGGGTCAGCAGTTTGAGCTCACCAGCTGCTCCTCAGAAACCCTATGCAGGGTCCTTATGAGTCAGAACTGACTCAACAGCACTTAACAACAGCAAAGGTCATAGAAAGCCATGCAGAAAGTCATTGGGGAGTCCTTGGGTCAAAGTCAGCTTACAAAGGAGTCCTCTGTCTCACCAGAAATCGGTCTGTGTTCACATCCCTATCACACTGTCGGCCATGAGGGAAATGTGGCCTCTGTGCATATGTAGGAAAGAATTTTGAAGCACAGTGGCTACAACCATCATTCAATAATCTCCTTATGGTAAGATGTCCATGAGGGGCCATTTTCCTGGACAGCACAGATATCAAGTGTGGAATGTGACAATTATGAAAGGAAAGCAGCATTTAAATAGCTAAACACACTATTTTCAAATGAGCATTTTAACAAATAAAAACCTTATCATGGCTTCTTACTAGCCAGTTGCCATGGAACTGATTTTTACTCATCGTGGCTCCATGTATGCCGGAGTAGAACTGAGCTCCGTGGGATTTTGAGTGGCTAATCTTCCGGATGTAGATCACCAGGTCTTTCTTTGCAGGCACTTCTGGGTACACTAGAACCACCAGCCCTCTAAGTAGCATCCCAATTGCACCACCTAGGGACTCTGGCTTCTTACTAGTTGAAGAATTTGTAAATAGTTTTCATAAGCATTTTAAAAGCCAGTGACTCCAAGACAATTAACCCAAAAGGAAAGTTAATCAGCATTTCTTAACTATTCACTGATATACACATTTGATATCCTTACTGCAACATTTAACCCAAACAGGTCTCCAAAAACTATTATTAATGAAAAGAATCATGGTTCTTATTTGCCTTATAAGCCTATGCATTCCCACTACCTATACATGGCATTTCTTGTGTATCTATGAATCCCACACACGCATTTTTCTCCAAGGAAGCAGAGTTTTCTTCCTGAAACACCATCAATTTTATTCTTGGCAATATTTTTCTTTCTGACCGTTGGTCTGTAACTAATTTTCTCTCTCCAACATTTTAGAGAAGCCTGCTGTGGATTGAAATTGGAGGTCACAGTTTCTTTGCAGACTTTAGGTTCAGAATGTAGGACAAAGCCCCCCTGCCCAACAGAAGATAGTTGTTAAAGTGAAGCCAGCTGTAAAAGCATTCAAAACTCAATTCTCTTCACCCTATTATCAACTCCTCTGGTATCCAAATTTGTCAGACTTTTAGATTTTAGGAATAGCAGAGATATTGCTTAAGTCCAGATTTGATCTCTCTATTTTGTGGGGTTTATTTCTGAAGTTCTTCCTTTTTTCTTTGTTTCTTTCTTTTTTAAAAAAAAATAAATTGCTTCTTGACTTATTTACTTCAATTCCAAGCACATGCTGGGTCCTATAATGAAGTAGTAAATTTCTGGAATAGAAATAAGCTCTCAGGTTATTAAAATTGCACCACTGATTTGTCCTTATATGTTTGTGTCTTTTCAAATGTTGTGTATATAACCATCTGCCAGACCTCAAATGGATTCCATGGCAATGGCTTTGGTTGTTAGGAAGGGATCAGATGAATAAACTCGGTTTAAAAGCCTTCAGTAGTTCAATATGTACATTTTCACCTTCTCTCACCTTTAATTCCATCTATTACCAATGGCTCTCACACAAATCTACACCTCAGAATCTGCCTCCTGAGGTATACAATCATTTTTCAATTTTATCAAGAACCCAAAAAACACTGGTAGTTTGATTTTATAAATCTCTGTTGACTATAAATGTTCATCTTTTCTTTTTTAATCCTTTATCAACTATTTCTACTTGTTTGTGAATTGTCTTAATTTTGCCCATTTTTCTTTCCTTTGTTAATTTGCTTTTTATAAATGAAAATTCTTTGTCTGACTTATTCAGGTCTTCCAAAGTCATATTCCCTTCTGAGAAGATCCCAATCTATGGCAATGGAAACAAGTCTGCAGTTGTTGTTTTATTTTCTTTCTGTTTGTTGTTGGCGTAATTAGGTGCCATAAAGTTGGTACTGACTCATAGCGACCCTATGCACAACAGAACCAAACACTGCCTGATCCTAGGCCAACCTCACAATCCTTGCTACACTTGAGCCCATTGCTGCTGCCACTGTGCCAATCCATCTCACTAGGGGTCTTCCTCTTTTTCTCCAGTCCTCCTCTTTACCAAACATGATATCCTTCCCAGTGACTGGTCCCTCCTGACAATATGTCCGAAGTATGAGAGACAAAATCTGGCCATCCTGGCTTCCAAGGAGCACTCTGGCTGTATGTCTTCCAACACAGATCTGTTTGTTCTTTTGGTAATCCATGGCACTTTCACTATTCTTCTCTTTCTGTTTAGTTTATGTCAATTTCTAAAATAAGTATTTTTAATATTGTGTTAAAATTTAATTGATTACCACATTCCCACCCCCCTTCATTGTTTCTTCCTTTTGCATTGTACTCAGAAAGGCCAGCTCTATTGGATACATTTACTATGTAATCAGCACCAGTACTATTGATTAGAAGTTTTTTCATATTCTGTTCACCACACAGACATGAGACCACCCTAGCAAATTATATCTCAGGGTTCAGAAAACTTTACAATTGGCTCTTATTGCTTCAGAAGAAAAGTGGAGTAGGAAAGTGATGACCTCATTCTCCCCTACTAAGCCCCACTCAGTCAAATCTTTATAACCTCCTCTCTCTTGTGATTTAGGAATTCACCACTTTTTTCCTTGGCCATATTGACCAATGGATCCTTAAAAAAGCAAACCAAACAAGTGACCAATGTAAAGTTCCAACTCAAGGACAACTCCATGTGTATCAGAGTAGAACTGTGTTCCATAGGATTTTCAGTGTCTTATTTTTCAAAAGTAGATTACCAGGTCTTTATTCCATGGCTTCTCTGGGTGGACTTGAACAAACCTCACATCTTTGTGTTAGGAAGCCAGGTTGTTAACAATTTGCATCAGCGGTCCCTTATTGTGTGCATTGTAGTAGCCTGTCATCTACTGGTGAAAGTAGAGAATAACATGTTTCCTTCCCCTGGAATACAGTTTGAAGATCAATTGAATGACAATTCTAATAGTTGTATGAAATTGCTTATAGTTTAGAATAAGTTACAAAACTGGACTTACCCACCGTCACTGAGTTGAGTCTAACTCACAGTACCTTATAGGACAGAGTAGAACTGCTCCCTAGGCTTTCTGTGACTGAAAGAGTGCCGTTGGGTTTGAACTGCCAACTTTGCAGTTAACAGTCCAATGCCTCACCCACAGCACCCAGAGTTCCTAAACTTTACCCCTAGTCTTGTCACTCTTTATTTGTGATATCTTTAAGGTAAATTCTTTCTTTTTGAAATTGCATTTCTCTTTAACTCTTTAATCGATTCCACTGCCATCAGGTAGATTCTGACTCACAGAGACCCGATATAGGATTTCTGAGGCTGGACATCTTTCTGGGAGCAGACTGCCTTATCGTTCTCCATCCCCCTGAGTGGCTGGTGAGTTTGAACTGCCCTCTTTATGAGTAGCGGCTAGTGATTACCCTACAGCATCACCAGAGCTTCTTTCTTTAAGTTTGTTGTTGTTGTTAAGCACTGTTAAATCTGTTCTGGCTCATAGCAACCCTGTATAGAGTTTCTGAGTAGCAGCTGGTGAGTTTGAACTACTGATCTTGTGGTGAGTTGTCCAGTGCATACAACACCACACCTGGACTCCTCTTCAAGGTTAAAGGACTGGATTTCATGTTTCTAAGTTCTCTATTATCCTCAAGATACACTATAGTTCTATTCTATAGGACATGTGGAGTATTTTACATAAAGAAATTTCCAGAAAAAATTTTAAATGTAACATTTCCTGCAAATACTTTAAACAACAATTTTATGATAGCTGTTTTTAAGAAAATTTAGTCAACCAAATTAAAAAATAAAATACTGAACTTATATTTTACAGAATAAAGTTAAAGTAGTGCCATTCCATGTGAACATAGTTTGTTTTTCTAGGAAGAAGAGATTTAATACTTGGAAGCACCTGAAAATACAATGATTAGACTCAAAAAGTCATGAGTTCTTCCCTATTTCTGCAGTTAGTGTGGCATTATATCAAATGACCTCTGAGGTTCCTTACTATTCTAAGATTGTAAGGTTTGTTAACAGAAAAGGAAACCTTTCCTGATTACTAATCACTCACTGTGTTGTTCCTGTAGCAGCGTAGCCATGTAAAATAATGAGCTTTCCATCTAGAATTGTTCATTTTGTCTTAGTTCTGACTTTCTCATAAAAATAATATCCTGAGCATAATAATGCCATTTATTATTCCCACTGGTGAGTTTTCCATCATTAGTTTATGTAATTCTCTTATGAGCTGACTGCTGTAGCAAGGTCCTGGGATCAGAGCCATCAACATGGAGAAAAATTAATAAGTGAGAAATACTTGGAGGAAAGAAGAAAGGATCGTAAAGCTATTAAGTTTTAAAATACATGTGTAGTCAAAAATGTATTTTCTCAATTAAAAAGAACTGAATATATAATACGGTGATATATGAGTTTAATAACAATTTCCCAAACAATGTTCCAAAGAATACTATTTTATCAGGTTAGTAAAAGGATTAATTACTTAAAGGGAGCCAGTCAATATTTTTGGGAAATGTCAAATTTTGAAGTTCGAAATACTAAAGTTAAACAACTTTAGTGGCTACTTCTCAGAACCTCTACTACACTAACATTTATTTGACTGTCCAAGATGAAATATACTGAATTTCCCAAAAATATTTGTCCACAGAGTTACCTGCCTCCCTACTTCCCACCTTCCCAGAGATCCTTAAAACAAGGTATGAATATATAGGGTAAATGAAACCAGATTGTACAATACCAGAAGAAAAGACAAAAATTCATTTGTTATATAGGAGTTCTGTAGAATCAGCATTGGACTGCTAACCACAAGGTTGGTGGTTCAAACCCACCAGCTGTTCCTTGGAACCATATACAGGGTCGATAGGAGTTGGAACTAAGGCGATGGCACTTTAACAACAACATATAAGAGGAAGAAAAGAAAAGCTAAAGCTTATATTTAAGGTGAATGGTAATTTAAGGAGATGTAATGGGAGTCCTGGCGTGGCGCTGTGGGTTAATGC
>NW_006408549.1:20747710-20750432 GCF_000296735.1 Chrysochloris asiatica | reverse complement strand
ACCTTGTGTTCTAGTGCTTATCCTACAGCGCCACACCAGGATTATCACTCTAATCTTTCAGGGCTCATTCCCTATATCCAGTTTTTAAAAAGTTGAGTTAAGAGGATATAAAGTTAAATCCTAGAATGTGTTCTGAGAAATAGAGATTCTGAACCTAAAGGAAACTTCCCTAGAAAAACTCTTCAGCTCATATTTAATAGCGTAATTTAATTAAGTGGATTGAACTATAAAAGATAATACTCCACAGCTGTAATCCAATTTCTAAGGAATTTTGCCAAATGAAAAGCTCATTAAGTATTATCACATCATTTAGGGAAAACTCATTTTTCCCTAAATATTGTTGTTGTTGTTATGTGCCGTGGAGTCAGTTCCAAGTCATAGCAACCCTGTACAGAGTTTCAGAGGCTGTAAATCTTTACAGGCGCAGAAAGCCTCATCTTTCTCCCGCGGAACAGCTGGTAGTTTCGAACTGCAGGACTTGCGGTTCGCAGCCCAATTCATAACCACTACACTACCAGAGCTCCATATACAATATTATTGAAAAACTGAAAAAACTTTATATAAGCATATTGCATTCTACTGTCAGTCTTTTGTACACTTCAGTAAAATAGAGTAAAACAAAGAGTTAGGGATATCATAGGGAGTGTGAAGTCTTTGAATTCTATATTCTTCAGTATTAAAAATAGAACCCAAAGTAATTTTTAGCAGATAAAACAAAGAATTTGTGTCATTTAGAATTAGTTCCTCTTGGAATACCTGCAGTTTTTTGTGTATGTTTGTTTTTGTTTCAGACTTTAGTTCTCTTTAGAGCCCCCCTACTGGGATTAATTTTCTCTTAAGGGATCTCCTGTCTGAAACATCAATTTGAAGACCTCTCTTTGTTACTTCCTTTTCCCCAAGGTGTAGAATTTGTGTTTGCAATGACAAATAACATGGGGCTCTGGTAAACCAATTTCACAGGCACCACATGTGTAGAAGCAACAGCAAAGTGCTACTCTGAGCATTCCCCCACAAACAAACAATGTTGTTGTTGGGTGCTGTTGACTCTATTCTGACTCATAGCAACCTCAGAATAGAACTAGCTCATAGGGTTTTCTTGGCTGTACTTTTGACAGCAGCAGATCGCCATGTCTTTCTCCCATGAAGCCATTGGGTGGGTTGGAACAATCAGTCTTTCAGTTAACAGTTGTTGTTGTTAAGTACCGTGGAGTCGATTCCGACTCATAGTGACCCTTCACAGGGTTTCTGAGGCTGTAAATCTTTATGGGAGCAGAAAGCCTCATCTTTCTCCCACAGAACAGCTGGTAGTTTCGAACTGCCGACCTTGAGGTTAGCAGCCCGATTTGTAATCACTATGCTACCAGGTACTTAACCACTGCTCCACCAGGGCTCTTTAATACATAATAATGAAACTTTCAGTGGGTCGTCCTTATGTGAGACTCAGAAACCCTTGAAACTTTCTTCCTATGCTTAGTACTTCTTACTGTCTCAACACTTTGCTGAAACAAAAGCGTTCTAATAATTCAGATAAATCTGTAATAATTTTTCAACTATTAAAATATTTTTCCTTCAGTACATTAGTGAATTATTCAAACTAACTTGAATATTCCCACATTTATCACTAATGAAAAGGTAACTTTGGGGGAATCTCAAGTTTTACAGGGTATTCTTCTTATGATTCCAAAAAAACAATCAGACATTTTAGTTGTTGGTTAAAATCTCTACTACCAAATAAAAGCACAAATTTCACATTTTTAAAAAATAGTAGTAAATCAAAGGTACCCTCAGCCATCACAATGAGTAAAATTTCCTTGTTTTAGTACATTAAACAAAATACAGTGAGAGACTACTTATTTTAGCTGTTTTGCCTAAAGAAATTGTACCTTTTCAAGTTGGTAATCTGTATGCAAAGCCAAATAGAGGATTATATGAGGGTGAGTCAAAAATTAGCCATACTCTGGTTGTAGATTTTATTTTAATCAGTTTTTAGAACAGACAAACACATCATTTTCAACATAATCTCTTTGCTTCACAATATGCTTTGTCCATCTATCAACAAGCTTCCATATTCCCTTATTTAAAAATGTTTTAGGCTGAGATTCGAGCCACGAATGCACCCGTGTTTTCACTTCTTAATCAGAGGTAAATTTTCATCCTCAAAGGGCTGCTGTCAGGGGTCCAAGCTGGTGAAAGTCCAATAGATCGAGATCTGGACTATAGGGAGAGATGCTTTAATACCTCAAAATGAAGTTTTTACAGAGTGTCAACAGAGTGGGCAGAGGCGCCAAAACTATAATCATCAATTTTCCAGCTGATGGCTGACATTTGAACTTTTTCTTGGTTTGTGATTGAGGATGTTTCCTTTCCATACTATCCCATTTACTCTCAGGCTCCTAGTGTTGAATCCATGTCTCATCAATAGTAACAATTTTTTTTTAAAAAAAGAAACTTTACCTTCCTCCGAGTATAGGTCCAAATTTTGTTTGCAGATGCCCAAACACTCTGTTTATGCTCTTCCATGGGTTGTTTTGGTACCCATCTCGCACAAATTTTTCTTAACCCAAGTTTGGCATAGATTAGTCCATAGACACAGCCATGGCCAATTTGAAAATGATTTGCCACACAATCCATCAGTTAACAGTATTTCTCTCTATCCACTTTAGCTTTTTTTAAAAACACACAAACGAACAAAAAACACATGCAGGCATATATAATAATTTAC
>NW_006408549.1:20725283-20738701 GCF_000296735.1 Chrysochloris asiatica | reverse complement strand
AGTGATTACCCTACAGCATCACCAGAGCTTCTTTCTTTAAGTTTGTTGTTGTTGTTAAGCACTGTTAAATCTGTTCTGGCTCATAGCAACCCTGTATAGAGTTTCTGAGTAGCAGCTGGTGAGTTTGAACTACTGATCTTGTGGTGAGTTGTCCAGTGCATACAACACCACACCTGGACTCCTCTTCAAGGTTAAAGGACTGGATTTCATGTTTCTAAGTTCTCTATTATCCTCAAGATACACTATAGTTCTATTCTATAGGACATGTGGAGTATTTTACATAAAGAAATTTCCAGAAAAAATTTTAAATGTAACATTTCCTGCAAATACTTTAAACAACAATTTTATGATAGCTGTTTTTAAGAAAATTTAGTCAACCAAATTAAAAAATAAAATACTGAACTTATATTTTACAGAATAAAGTTAAAGTAGTGCCATTCCATGTGAACATAGTTTGTTTTTCTAGGAAGAAGAGATTTAATACTTGGAAGCACCTGAAAATACAATGATTAGACTCAAAAAGTCATGAGTTCTTCCCTATTTCTGCAGTTAGTGTGGCATTATATCAAATGACCTCTGAGGTTCCTTACTATTCTAAGATTGTAAGGTTTGTTAACAGAAAAGGAAACCTTTCCTGATTACTAATCACTCACTGTGTTGTTCCTGTAGCAGCGTAGCCATGTAAAATAATGAGCTTTCCATCTAGAATTGTTCATTTTGTCTTAGTTCTGACTTTCTCATAAAAATAATATCCTGAGCATAATAATGCCATTTATTATTCCCACTGGTGAGTTTTCCATCATTAGTTTATGTAATTCTCTTATGAGCTGACTGCTGTAGCAAGGTCCTGGGATCAGAGCCATCAACATGGAGAAAAATTAATAAGTGAGAAATACTTGGAGGAAAGAAGAAAGGATCGTAAAGCTATTAAGTTTTAAAATACATGTGTAGTCAAAAATGTATTTTCTCAATTAAAAAGAACTGAATATATAATACGGTGATATATGAGTTTAATAACAATTTCCCAAACAATGTTCCAAAGAATACTATTTTATCAGGTTAGTAAAAGGATTAATTACTTAAAGGGAGCCAGTCAATATTTTTGGGAAATGTCAAATTTTGAAGTTCGAAATACTAAAGTTAAACAACTTTAGTGGCTACTTCTCAGAACCTCTACTACACTAACATTTATTTGACTGTCCAAGATGAAATATACTGAATTTCCCAAAAATATTTGTCCACAGAGTTACCTGCCTCCCTACTTCCCACCTTCCCAGAGATCCTTAAAACAAGGTATGAATATATAGGGTAAATGAAACCAGATTGTACAATACCAGAAGAAAAGACAAAAATTCATTTGTTATATAGGAGTTCTGTAGAATCAGCATTGGACTGCTAACCACAAGGTTGGTGGTTCAAACCCACCAGCTGTTCCTTGGAACCATATACAGGGTCGATAGGAGTTGGAACTAAGGCGATGGCACTTTAACAACAACATATAAGAGGAAGAAAAGAAAAGCTAAAGCTTATATTTAAGGTGAATGGTAATTTAAGGAGATGTAATGGGAGTCCTGGCGTGGCGCTGTGGGTTAATGCGTTAGACTGCAAAGCCGTTTGAACTGCAAGGTCTGCAGTTCCAGCTCACCAGCTTGTCCTCGGAAACCCTATACAGGGTCACTATGAGTCAGAACCGACTCTATTGCACTTAACAACAACAACAACAATGGAAAAATAAAGATTGGCAAGACTCTGGTGTTTAGTGAGATGTCTGAAAACTTTCCTAACAAATAGCTGAAAATCACTTGTTTAAAGTTTGTTGTGAAAACTTTCAAATTAAAAATGCCCAAGTTGTTGTTTGGTACTATGGAATTGAATTGATTGATTCTGTCTCATACCAACCCTGTATACAACAGAATGAAACACTTCTCAGTCTGTACCTGTTCTCACAATTGTTACTACGTTGGAGCCCATTGTTACTGCCACTGTGTCAATTCAAGTTAAGTGTCTTCCTCTTTTTCTCTCACCTTCTCTATTATCAAGCATGATACACTTCAGGGACTGGACTGTCCCAATAACACGCCCAAAGTACATAAAGAAAGTCTCTTGCAAGAGAGATTTTTTTTTTTAATTCTTCTGGCAGCCTATGGTACTTCCAATATTCTTTTCCAACATCATAAGTCAAGCCACTAATTCCTGTTCTGTTGTCCTTATTTGTTGTCCAGTTTTCACATGCATATGAGGCCATTGAAAATACCAAGGCTTGGGTCAGACACATCTTAGTGCTCTTTGCTCTTTACCACTTTCAAGAGGTCTTATGCAGCAGATTTGATCAATACACTACATCCTTTGATTTCTTGACAGCTGCTTCTTTGGGCCTTGGTTGTGGATCCAAGTCAAATATAATCCTTGATAACTTCAGTCTTTTCTCCACATGTCAGATGTTGCTTATTGGTACTGTTGTGAGGATTTTTGTTCTATGTTGTTGTTGTTGTTTAGTGCCCTTGAGTCAGTTCCAACCCATAGTGACCCTGTACAGGGTTTCCAACAAAGCAGCTGGTAAGCTTGAACTGCCAACCTTGCCATTCAAACTGGACTGCTAACCAAGTTCCATCTGAAATCAGCAATGATAGCCTTCATTTCACCTCCTTTTCTGAGTGTGGCTTAAATTTCTGGCAATTCCTGTCAATGAACTCCTACAAGTTATCTTCAGCATATAATTTAATTGCATGTGGTATTAGTGATATTATTTAATAAATTCCACATTCTGTTGAATCACCTTCCTTTGGAATGGGCAAAATATGGATTTTGTCCAGTATGTTGGTGAGTAGGTAGCAGTCTTCAGAATTTCTTGGTGCCGACAAATGAGTGCTTCCAGCATTGCATTAGTGTGTTGAAGCATCTCAATTGGTTCCATCAATTTCTTGCCCCCTCCCCCCGCTTTTTTTTTTGCCAATGCCTTCAGTGCAGCTTAGACTTCCTCCTTTAATATCATCCATTCTCAATCATTTGTTGTTTTGTTGTTGGTGAGTGTTGGTGAGTTGGTTCTGACTCATAACAACCATTTATAGAGTTTCCAAGAAGCAGCTGGTGGGTTTAAACCGCTGACCTTGTGGTTAGCAGTCCAGGGCTTTTCCTACAGTGGCTCTCTAAAATAGTTGAGTACTGATCAATTCTTTTTGGTACAGAGACTCTCTGTATTCCTTCCATCTTCTTTTGACACTTAGTGCATCATTCAATATTTTGCCCATAGAAGATTTCAATATTGTAAGTCAAGTCTTGAAATTTTTCTTCAAATATTTAAAGTTGAGAAATGCAGAGTGTGTTCTTCCTTTTTGGTTTTCTAATTCCATGTCTTTGCACATTTTATTATAATATTTAATTATGTCTTCTGGAGCTGCTCTTTGAAAACTTCTTTTACTTCACCATTTCTTTTTCACATTGCCGAAGCTACTGGACATTCAAAGTCCTGGTGTGGTGCTGTAGGATAAGCACTGGGCTGTTAACTGCTAGGTCAGTGGTTCAAATCCACCATTCACTCCTCTCAAACCACATACAGAGTAGCTACTGAATTGGAACCAATTCCATGTCACTTAATAACAACCGTACATTCAAAGTGAGATGAATCTAATGAAAACACAATTGCTATAATGTTACAGTGACCTCTTGTGGAAAATACCAATAAGGCCCTTTGAAAAGTTCCTTCTGATGCCCTGAACATAGAATACTTTAGTTCATAAATGACCTCTTTTGATGTTTGCCCAAAGTCCTATCAATGGTTGTCTCTTCAGAGTAGCATTAGAGCAAATTCTACCTCATATATTTCTGTAATGCTTTAATTTTTTTTTTTTTTTTAAGTATTCATTGACTAGAAAAGAAAACAATAAGGACTGAACAGAATATGATACAATCCATGGGGAAAGAAATGATTCGTACTTAATTTTTTATTTTTCTGTTAGTAAAGAGGGGGCCCTAGTTGTTCAGTAATCAGAAAGCAGATTTAGTGATTCTCCCAATGCCCTTTGAACTTCTTTTGTAATAAACAGTGATTCTATGATTTTGAATTTGTCACCTTTGCTTTCTTGACATACCTATCTAGTATCAAACCTAAATATGAATGAGTGATGAATGATCTTTGCACTTAACTAATAAGATTTAAAAGTCCTGGTGTGGCACTGTGGGTTAACGCGCCAGACTGCAAAGTCGTTTGAACTGTAAGGTCGGCAGTTCAAGCTCACCAGCTGCTCCTCAGTAACCCTATACAGGGTCGCTATGGCTCAGAACCGACTCGACAGCACTTCACAACAGCAAGATTTGAAATTCTTGCCTTACAATAGATTATATAATAATAAATAAAATAGTCATTGAAGAAGATATGAAGGAAGAACAACTAAATAAGACCCAGATAATTAATATATAAAAACAAAGCTATTATTTTGCTAAAGTACAAAAGGTGAATCATTAGAGCAAATAGTATTTTACAAGTCATTGCCATGAAAAATTTACTAGCTGGCCAACATCTGAAATACCTTTAGTCTTCTCTTCAGGAAAAGCAAAATATTAAAACACCCTTAAAACTTTAAATGATCCAAGGTCAACAAAGTAAAAAAGCTCTCACTTTTAATCTCAAACATAAGGGACCCTTCTGGCTTAAATAGCCCAAAAAGTCAATGATTTGATGACAGTTCACAAATTCTTCTCTCTTTATAAGAAGCAAGTTAAACCAGAATTGAACTCTGGCTGGTAACACGATAGCTTTCTGAATCAATGTCAAGGGAGCAACAGCAGTTTGGCTGTAGTTTTCTTGTACTGAAGATAATCACATGCTTTCTGGTTTTTTCTCTGTCATCTACCTTAATCAAATTGAGATTTTCAAGAATATGCACAAGATTTATGTTCCCATGGATTAAAAAAGTCAATTTTTTAAGCATAATGCTTTTCTTGGACTGATAGGGGTCTTATTTGTTTTGAGAAACTTGATTAGAAAAACTTAACAGAAAGGAACAATTACAGAAAGACAACCCTTACTAACCATGTATCACAAAGCCCTAAGAAATCTGCACCCACATGGATTCATCCCAACTGTTGTTGATCTCTGAGCAGCATGAGAAACTGCAATGTTAAATCAGAGCGCCTTAGAGAGATGGCTGATTCCAGTGAGGAAAAACAACAAAAATGTGCCAAATAAGCATGGAACGTCCTGTCTTTCCAGAAAGCAAGGAAGCAATTAAAGACTACCTGGGGTATGTCCAAACAAAATGTTCATTCTGTTCAAATCCATAAATTAATAATAATATATATCTTAAATCCTTATGGTTACTTTTAAAAGGCTCTAGGGAACTAACTCATTAACTTAAAAGCTGGTAAAGAAAGTATTTATCCCGTTTCTCTTATACAAATTGTAACCAGTATACCCAATAGTAGATGCTGTAAAACTATTCTTATTAATAAGTGAAGAAGAAATAAGCAGATCCCTAGTGAGTGGGACCAGTACGTACTTCTCCAAGGACAAGGCACTCAGCATAATGTGCTTGAATGAAACTAAGGGTTCAAGGCCTTTTATTAAACAGCGTGCATATAGGGTGCCATCAGATTGGCCACATAACATCTTGATAAATTGGCAGGGTTTTGTGGTTGATGTTGAAACATTTATTTGATGTTGTGGCTCTTTAGATCAGGGAAGGAAAGTAGAGACATGGTGACTTCCCCATACCAAGGCAGAGTGGGGAATCTCAGAGCCCATAGCAGATATTACTCTGGTGGCATAGTAGGTTGTGAGTTAAGCTGCTAACCAAAAGGTCAGCAGTTCAAATCTACCAGCATTCTTTGGGAGAAAGATGAGGCTTTCTGTTCCCATAATGACTTATAGCCTCAGAAACCCTATACACACTCACTGTAAGTCAGAACCAACTTGATAGCACACTACCATCAATGCCAAAGGAGCACTGGTGGGGTTGTGGGTTATGCATTGGACTTCTAAGTGCAAGTTCAGCAATTCAAATTACTAGCTACTCAGAGGGAGAAAAAGGAGGTTTTCTGCTCTGATATTCAGTCTCAGAAACCATACATAGACTCACTATGAGTCGAAATGGACTCAATGGCTGTGGCTAGCAATGAGACAGTGGATATGTGACAACTTTATTAAATGGTTGCTGATATAGAAAAGAGAGACATATGTTATAGTCATCCTGTTGGAAATATTCAATGCAGCTATGACCTGAATTCAAGCTTCGAGTTGCAATATTGAAGGATTCTATGGGTAAAATATTGAATAACACAGGTACCATGAAAAGAAGATGAAAGAAATACATTGAGTCACTGTGCTAAAAAAATTGGTTGATGTTCCACCATTTGAAGATGTGCCATATGATCAAGAACCAATAGTACTAAAGGAAGAAGTTCAAGTTACACTAAAAGCATTGGCAGAAAGACGAGGCTCCATGAATTGATGGGAAGCAAATTGAAATGCTTCAAAAAACTGATGCAGTGCTGTAAGTGTTCACCTGTCTATATCAAGAAACATGGAAGACAGCTTCCTGGCCAGCCAATTGGAAGAGATCCATAACATGTGCCCATTCCAAAGATGGGTGAATATGTAAATCACCAGACAATATTATTAATGTCACATACAAGTAAAAATTCTGGATAATTCAAAAACAGTTGCAGCAGTATAGAGTCTTGATGTGGTGCAGTGAGTTAATGCGCTAAACTGCAAGGTCGATTTGAACAGCAAGTTTGGTGTTTCAGGCTCACCAGCTGCTCCTCAGAAACCCTATACAGGGTCGCTATGAATCAGAACCAACTTGATGGCACTTAACAACAACAACCAGAAATTCAAACTAGATTCAGAAGAAACTATGGAACTAGAAGTATCAATGCTGACATTAGACGGATATTGATTTAAAGCAGAGAATATCAGAAAGATGTTGATTCATATTTTGGTGATTGAAAAGGTATTCAAAAGTGTAGATCATAACAAACTATGGATAGCTTTGCAAAGAATGGGAATTCCAGAACACTCAGTTGTGCTCATGAGGAACCTGCACACATGTTTCTCAGTTGTTCAAGCAGAACAAGGGGATACTGAATGGTTTGAAATCAGGAAAAGTGTGCACCAGGGCTGTATCCTTTCATCATACTTATTCAATCTGTATGCTGAGCAAATAATCTGAAAAAATGGATTATATAAAGAAGAACATGGCATCAGGATCAGAAGAAGACTATTAACAATCTAAGATGTACAGATGACACAACCTTGCTTGCTTGCTAAATGTGAAGAAGACTTGAAGTAATTGCTGATGAAGCTCAAAGTGTACAGCCTTCAGTATGGATCACAATTTATTGTACAGAAAACAAAAATCCTCACAGCTGGGCCAGTAAACACACCATGATAAATGCAGGAAAGATTGAAGCTGTCTCAGCCTTTTTATGTAAACTTGTATCCACAATCAATGCTCTTGAATGCAATAATCAGGAAATCAAAGGACATATTGTATTGGGCAAACCTGCTGAATAAGACCCCTTTAAAGTGTTCAAAACAAAGATGACACTTTGAGGACTAAGGTACATCTGACGCAGGGCATGGTATTTTCCATTGCCTCATTCACATGTAAAAGCTGGACAATGAATTAGGTAACCCACAGAAGCACTGATACACTTGGATTGTGTTGATGAAGAATACTGAAAATACCATGGACTGCCAGAAGAACAAAGACATCTGTCTTAGAAGGATAGTCAGAATGCTCCGCAGAAACCGGGATGGGTAAGACTTGTTTGTCTCATGTACTTTGGACATCCTGTTAGAAGGGACTGATTCCTGGAAAAAGAACATCATGGTTGGTAAAGTAGAAGGTCAGCAAAAATGAGAAAGATCCCAACGGAGAAGAATTAACACAATGGCTGCAACCATGGACTCAATCATAACAATTGTGAGGACGATGCAGGACTGGGCATTATTTCATTCTGTTGTGCATGAGGTCAACAGAAGTCAGAGCCAAATAGATGGAACCTAACAACAACAACATGCCTGTGGTCACAATCTCATCTGGGAATATATTATCTTTGTTATGTCTAGTAGGCAGAGTTAGTGTTGAATATATGTTGAGTCGCTCTCTTTTTAGTTACAATAGAGATTGAACAATCCAGTGAATAAGTGGTGGTAACGTGCTGTCAAGTCAGTTTCAGCTCATAGAAACCTGTAGTGGTTGCCAAGACTGTAAATCTTTACTGGAGCTGAAAGCTTCACTTTGCTTCCTAGAAATGCCTGATGGATTCAAACTGCTGACCTTTCGGTTAGCAGCCCAATGCACAGCCCACTATCTATCAGGGCTCCTTAAGTGAGTAAGTAGAGGTGGGGTAAAATAAATACCAGAACACATAGTGAACTTCAAGGAACCAGAATGCAGAAGGTTCACAGACAAGAACTTTCTTCCAGAGCTGACAGAGAAAGGAAGTCTCTCCCTAGTGCTTGTACACTGAATTCAGACTTCTAACCTTCAAAACGATGACAAAATAAAATTCTATTAGTTCAGGTTGTCAGCTTGTGTTATTTTTGTTGCAGTATCATTATTGTTGCTGAGTACCATCAAGAAGGTTCCAACACATAGCAACCCTATATAGGGTTTCTGAGGCTGTAAATCTTTACTGGAGCACAAAGTTTCTCCTAAGAAGCAACTGGTGGACTCAAACCACCAACCTTGTCATTAGCAGTCCAATGTTTATCCTAAAGAACTTCCATGCTCCCTTTCTGGTGTAGCAGCTGATAGTTTTAAACCACTGACCTTGCTACCAGTAGTCCAGTGATTTTCCTACAATGTCGCATAGTTGCTGTTGTTGTTGTTAAGTACCATCAAGTTGATTCCGACCCATAGTGACCCTGTATAGGGTTTCCAAGGAGTGACTGATGAGCTTGAACCACCGATCTTTTGGTTCAAGTGATTTTGCAGTCCAGGACATTAGCCCACAGTGCCACACCAGGACTCTGTTGTTGTTGTTGTGTGCCGTCGAGTTGGTTCTGACTCATAGTGACCCTGTACAGGGTTTCCGAGGCTGTAAGTCTTTGTGGGAGCAGAAAGCCTCATCTTTCTCCCGTGGAACAGCTGGTAGTTTCAAAATGCTGACCTTAAGGTTTGCAGCCCGATTCGTAACCACTACGCTACCAGCGCTCCTTGTAGCACAAGATAGTTAAGATACTTCTTGTTCAACAGAAGTTAAATTATAATTTAAAAGGAATCAACATTCGTGCTTAGCTATAATAATAGTAATAATCTAGTGAGCCTTAACACTGCCTTAATGTTCTTCACATCTTGTGTCTTCAAAGCACACAGTAATGTTATTGTCTCACTTTCAAATGCAGCTCAAAGAGATGAACCTATTTATCCATGACAGAGCCATAAAAAAGTGAGCAAGTCAGAATTTTAAAGTAGATATTCAAGCTTATGATCTTTCTGTAATGTCATATTGCCTTTTATCAGAACGTAGTAACTAATAATGGAATCTGGACTGCCAACCTTGACAAGATTGGCAGTTCAAAACCACAAGCTGCTCCTTAGAATCCCTATGCAGGGTCTCTATGACTCAGAACTGACTCAACGGCACTTAACAACAACAATAACAATGTAATGTAATAGTATAATATTCTTGAATATTTTAAATGATACGTTGGTAGTGGTGATACCTCTTGTAAATGAATTTTGCATTATTTCTCCTATTATCTAATCACCTATTTCTTTGAATTCCTTTTTGCCTACTGAAAATCGGTGGCAATATTTTTTATACTCTGTTTGCAGCCAACAGAGGGGTATGTGAGCACTTAAAGCTTGTGTTAAAAAGTGAAACTATAGACATGTGTTATAGGACAATGCATCCTGCTTGACTACATCGTAACTATGAGACAACACTCTAAAACATTTTGAATTTACAGGTTGAACCCAATTTCTAGACAGCTTAAGTAGACCATTAGAAAAAATACACCAGTAACTCATGTGCTCCATAAATCACATCCTTCTAATCAGAACTCCAACATGTCAGCACATGGAAAGTAGGTTGTACTACTTACAAGAGTCAGACAACACACAACCTAAAATACTCCATTGCAAGCTGTCACTCTAAAAAAAAGGATAAAGATGATGACTTCCTTGCATACCCTGCCTTGTGTGAGGAGCTTAAATGGGACCTTATCTACTGCTGGTCTTCCCTGGCCAATTAGGTCTATTTAGGGACACTATAAGCTTATGCTATGGTGCCCACCAGTCATATAGCTGAAAGATTAAGAACACTTCCTCTCCTAGCTATTTTATACCTCCAGTCTAAGTGACTCATTGTGTGTTTTAGCAACAATTGTGAGGTTGGCCCAAAACTGGGCAGTGTTTAATTCTGTTATGCATCGGGTCACTATGAGTCGGTACTGACTCGATGGTACCTAAAAACAACAACAAATGTCCTATTATATCATACTCTACTGACATCCTGAGGAGGGGAGGTGGATCTCCCAGATTTGTGTCTTTTTTTTAACCATGCTACATGCATCATGGGAGTCCTAATGTATTTTAAGCACTGGACTGCTAACCTCAGGGTTGGCTGTTAAAACCCACCAGCTGCTCCTTAGAAATCCTATGTAGGGTCACTATGAGTTGGAACTGACTTATGGGCACTTAATAACAACAAAAACAACAAAATATATCATGAGCCTTGATGTAGCACTGTAAAATAAGCTGGACTGGTAACCACAAGATCCACATTTCAAGTCCACCAGCCACTATTAGAAACTCTATGCAGGGTCACTATGAGTTGGAATTGCCTGGAGGGCACACAACATGCATCAAGCCTCAGTGAGGGTAGTGGTTTGTTCTGAGGCCTAATGATACCAGTAAGAAGGGAAATGGAGAAAACCATGACTGCCTGGCTGTTCAAAAGTTTGCTTCCTCAATGACACCAGAGAGGGAGACAGAGATGAGGACATGGAGAGAGGGAGCAGCTGAGGACTCTGCACTAATGGAAAAAGAAAGACTGAGTGCTGGCAGCCAAGAGGCAGGCTTGCAGAATGTGCCCTTTGGTTATTACCAAATGTTTCTGTGTACATCCCACCCCCCCCTCCCCACAACACAAAACTAAACAAAAAAACAAGACAGGGAATGGAAACAAATATTATTGAATGATGCACAGAGGAGATTGTAATCATTGCAATGAAACAATGGTGTAAAGCTGATGTTCTCCCATGTAAACTATCACTCAGTTCACAATAAAAACTTAGAAAAAAAAGTTTGCTTTCTCATGGTGGCTGTTAGAAGTAACTTGCTATTTGATAGGCCTACTCATTCAGATGGTTTTTATGTATATTTTAAAGACCTACTGTGCTGTGAGGAGCTCTGGTAGTTGAGTGGTTACAAGTCAGGCTGCTGATCTCAAGGTCACCAATTTGAAACTACTAGCTGTTCCATGGGAAAATGATGAGGCTTTCTGCTCCCATAAAGATTTAGAGCCTTGGAAATGCTATACAGGGTCACTATAAGTCAGAACTGACTCCACAGCACATAACTACCACCACCACCACTGTGCTGGGATTTGTGACAAGCACAGAGATTTAAAAATTGCTAAGGAATGATCTTTGCCTTCAAGGACTTCTGAATCTGGAGAGTAAAACAAGAACCAATCATCAGTGACAACCAAGGGAACAGTCACTGGAGAGGGATGTCATGCTGGGTAAGGTGGAGGGTCAGAGAAAAAGAGGAAGACCCCCAACAAGATGGATTGGCCAGGTGGCATCATTGATGGCATCAAGTGTGGCAGCGGTAGTGAGGTTGGCCCAGGATCGGACATTGTTTCATTCTGCTGTGCATGGAGTCGGTTCTGACTCGATGGCACCTGACAACAACAAATATTTAAGGTCATTTATTTTAACTTTCATGACTTGTTTTAATTTTATTCGGCATCAGCCTGAACGTGCATGTAAGCAATTGATAGTCTGATCCACAATTAGCCTCTGGCCTTGTTTTGGTTGATTATTGTCTCTTCCCATAGATGTAGTCAATTTGATTCCTGTGTAATCCATCTGGTAAGGTTCACATGTATAGTTGCCATTTATGTTATTGATAAGAGGAATTTGCAATGAATAAGTCATTGGTCTTGAAAAAGTCTATCATGTGATGTCCAGTGTCATTTTATCACCAAAGCCATATTTTTAAACTACTAATCTCTCCTCTTTGTTGCCAACCTTCAAATTCTAATCACAAGTAATAATCAATGAATCTTGATTACATATTTGATCAATTACAACCTGAAGTAGTTGGTAGAATTTTTTAGTTTATCATTGACTTTAGTGATTAATGCACATATTTGAATAACAGTTGTATTAATTGGTCTTCTTTGTAGTCATGCACATATTACCCTATGCCATACAACATGTATTTCAAGAAAAATCTTTTAAATGTTCTTTTTGATGATAAATGAGATGCCATCTCTCTTCAATTTGTCATTTCTGGCATAGTAAAATGTATCATTGTCCCATTCAAAATAGTGAATACCAGTTCATTTCGCTTCACTAATGCCAATGATGTAGATCTTTATGTGTTTCATTTCATTTCGACGCTTTCTAATTTTTCTAGATTCCACATTCCATTATTAATGGATGTTGGCAGCTGTTTCTTCTCATTTTGATTTGTGCCCTATCAGCAAATTAAGGTTCCCAAAACTTTGATCCATCCATGTCATTAAGGTCAACTCTACTTTGAGGAGGCTGCTTCTCCTTAGTCTTATTTTGAGTGCCTTCCAACTTGAGGAGCTCGACTTCAAGCACATTGTCAGACAATGTTCTGCTGTTATCTATAGGTTTTCAGGGGTCAATCCCTCAAGAAGTAGACTTCCTTTTCCTTTTTCTTAGTCTGTTCTTATTCTGGAAGCTCTACTGAAACTTGTCACCATGAGTAACCATGCTGGTATTTGAAATATTGTGGCATAGCTTCCTTCTAGCATTATAGCAAACCACAAATCATCCCAGTACAACAAACTAACAACTGTGTCAGAACCACAGGCATAAAGGTTAGGATTCTCTCTTTTTGCTTTAGATTGACATGTTTCACCCAAAATAAGTATTATAAATCCTAACAACAGACATAGAGGTTAGAATTTATAGCACATATATTGGGAGTACACAATCCAATCCACACCAAAATGAGAGCATTTTATTGATTTGCAGTTCTTTCTTTTGGGTCTTGCTCTGTTCAAAATATTTATCAGGAATTTAAATGAAAATAAAAAAGATAAACATTAAATTTATTGAGGTCACAACCCTAGAACAGATAGCCAATACAGTGGAATACAGAAAAAAATGCTAACAAATTTAAGCAGCCTAGAACTTGGGGACAAAATGATTAGATAAAGTGAATGTAATTATTTATAAATTTTACTATTACATTTTTTTTTTT
>NW_006408549.1:20694900-20712398 GCF_000296735.1 Chrysochloris asiatica | reverse complement strand
GGCTGTACTCCATTCTCTTCATCATGGTCAACTCTACTTTTGAGGAGGCAGCTCTTCCCCAGTTGCATTTTGAGTGCCTTCCAATCTGAGGGGCTCATTTTCTGGCACTGTATCTGACAGTGTTTCTCTGCTATTCATAAGGTTTTCAGTGACTAAATATTCGTAAGTAGTTAATCAATCCTTCTTCCTAGTCTGTCTTCGTCTGGAAGCTCATCTGAAACCTGTCCACCATGGGTGACCCTGCTGGTATTTAAAATACTGGTGACATAAGCTTTCACAATCACAGCAACTCACAAGCCACCACAGTACGACAAACTGACAGATGAGTGGTGGAAGCTCCTTTAGTACTGCTATATATGCCCAAAGGGGCACCTGGTTCTGCAAGCCAGCCTCCTGTCCAATGGCAGTCTACTTTATTTTCATTCAGTGGGTTGGGAAGCCCATTGTTCTGTCTCTCTGTGCTGCTGCCTTTGCTGCCACCTTTGTCACTGCCACCATTTTTCCATGCAGGTACCTCATGCTCTGCTCATGACTTCTTTCTTGATGGTCTTGAGTTCCTGTGACCTTGCTTCATTTTAAACACAGAGGAATGGCAAAACCATCCAATTCCCATCCTGTTAGAGTGCCGTACACCTTATTTGCATAGTCCTACCAAATCATTTAATGATGATTAAATATAACAACAACAACAACAACAACGAAGACCATGGATAGAAAGGCATGTCAAGTAAATTCACTGTTTCATACTTGATGAGTGAAAAGTATGAAACTAGATAACATTGTTGCACTCTGATTATGTGTCAGACATCTTTTCTACATATGTTATTGAATTCATGCAAGAACAGTCATACAAGGGCATTAGGCACTAGAGCAAGATGGGAAAGATTGTTGATGTGTAAAGAGAAAGATGGAAAAAACAGAAACAGCTAAAAAGCAAGGGCAGACTGGTGAGCAGTCAATGTGGAGGAACTTGGCTGTTGCCCAAATGAGTTTAGAGTTTTATCTATGCCTGTGGTTCTGATCTAACTACCAGTTGAGTATCTCGACTTAAATACTTCACAGGTTTTTTCAAATAAACATGTCTAAATCCTTTTCCATTATTCCTATTTTATCTTATGTCAGAGCAATGTTTCCTAATGTTTTTATCAAGATACATAATATGGATGCATTTTACCTTTTAAGGATCCGCTAGGTGAATTCTAACTGTCAGCCATTTGAATACCCAGGGTCTCATATTCACACATACACAGGAGTCCTTACATAATGCAAACTGTTGTGTATTCAACTACTAGTGGAAAAGTTGGGCGTTCAAATTCACCGAAAGGTTCCCTGGAGGAGAGGCCTTGCAAACTGCTTCTAAATGGTAACAGTCTTGAGCACTCTACAGAGCACAAGGTTTTACTCTGCAACCCATAAAGTCACCATGAGTCACAACTGACTTGATAATAATTAGTTCTGCTTTTGGATTATATATAAATATGACACGTATACCTAAAGTCCTACGTGACGCTCCATGTAATGGACTGCTTAACCATAAGGCCGGCAGTTCAAATCCACCATCCATTGCTTGGAAACCCTATACAGTGTCACTATAAGTAAAAGCCAACTAAATGGCACTTAACAGTAACAATATATACATACATACACATATAGATGAAGCAAAACTTTCACAACATTTACCTATGTGCTGGTATAGGCTGTAGGGTAAGCACTGGACCTAAAGGTTGGTTTGAACTGCAAGGTTGGCAGTTCAAACTCACCAGCCACTCCTTGGAAACCATATGTAGGGTTGCTATGGGTCATAACAACAAAGCTCTCTGACCGCCACTAATCTGTCAGTTTCTCATACTAAGGTGACTTGTGTGTTGCTGTGATACTAGAAGCTAAGCCACTGGTATTTTAAATACTAGAAGGGTCACCCATGATGGAAAGGAGTCAGTGGAGCTTCCAGACTAAGACAGACTAGGAAGAAGGAGGACTACTTCTGAAAGGTTAGTCATGGAAAACCTTATGAATAGCAGGAGAATTTTGAGTGATAATATGCTCAAAGATAAGCCCCTCAGACTGGAAGGCATTCAAAATACAACTGGGGAAGAGCTGCCTCCTCAATGTAGAGTTGACCTTAATGATGTGGATGGAGGAAAGCTCTGGGAACCATCATTTGCTGATGGTGCACAACTCAAAATGTGAAGCAACAGCTGCAAACATCCATCAGAATGTGGAATGTACGATGTATGAATTTAAGAAAATTGGAAGTTTTTTTTTTTTTTTTAAAGGCATAAAGATCCATATGGTAGGCCTTAGTGAGCTGAAATTAATTGGCCATTTTGAAACTGACAATCATATGGTTCACCATGTCAAGAATGACAGATTGAAGAGGAATGGCAACACATTCATTGTCAAAAAGAACATTTCAAGATCTATCTTTAAGTACACTGTTTACTATGATAGGATAATATCCATATGCCTACAAGAAAGCAAATAACACAACTATCATACAAATTTATGCACCAGCCGCTAAAGATAGTGATGAAAAATTGAAGAATTCTACCAACTTAGTCTTCTGAAATTGATCAAACAAGCAATCAAGAAGATTTGATAATTGCTGGTAGTTGAAATGTGAAAGTTGACAATATAGCCTTAATTACATATAGTCAGTGTGGATTCTTGGTGTGGCGCTGTAGGATCAGCACTGGACTTTGAATCACAAAGTCAGCAGTTCAAACCCACCAGCTGCTCCTCAGAAACCCTCTTCAGGGTTTCCATGAGTTGGAACTGACTTGACAGCACTTAACAACAAAAACAACATAGGCACCATGCTGAAGATCCCATGATAGAACTTTATAAGATCAACAAATGCTTCATTGCAGATAACCTTTTATCACATGGACTTCTCCAGATAAAATACACACGAGTCAAATTGACTAAATTTATGAGCAGAAATGATGTAAAAGCTCCTTGTCATCATCCAAAACAAGGTTAGGCACCAACTGTGGAACAGACCATAAATTGTTCATATGCAAGTTCAGGCTGAAGCTGAAGAAAAATAAGAGGAGTCCAGAAGAGTCAAAATATGATCCTAAGTATATGCCACCTTAATGTAAACACCATGTCAAAAACAAATTTGATGCATTAGGCACTAATCATCAAAAACCAGGGGAGTTTGGGGAGGAAATCAAGAACATCCATACATGAAAAAACAAGTCATTTAAAAGATCAAAATGGATGTCAGAAGATACTCTGAAACTTGCTCTTCAACTTAGAGAGCCTAAAGCTGCTAGATGAAATGATAAAGTAAAAGAGCTGAACAGAAAATTTCAAATGGCAGCTTTAGAAGACAAAGCGCAAAAACCTGGAGTCAGAAAACCAAAAGGAAAGAACATGCTCAGCACTTTTTAAGCTGAAAGAACTGGAAAAAATAAATTCAATTCTTGACTTGCAATACTGAAAGATTCTATGGGCAAAATAGAGTTCTGGTGTAGTGTTGAAGGATAAGCACTGGACTGAAAGGTGGGTTTGAAACCGTATACAGGGTCACTATGAGTCGGAACTGACTCAACAAGACTAAACAAAAATGGGCAAAATGTTGAATAACACAGAAAGCTTTTAAAGAATATGGAAGAAATACAGAGTCATGTCCAGGCATTCAAAATGTAGTAGTAGATGATCAAGAATCTCATGGTATTGAAGGAAGAAGCTCAGCTTGCACTGAAGGCATTGGCGAAAAGCAAGGCTTCAGGATTTGACAAATGGAAATGTTTCAACAAACTGAAGCAGCATTGGAGATGCTCACTTGTCTATGCCAAGAAATTTGGAAAACAGATACCTGGCCAACCCATTAGAAGAGATCCAAATTTGTACACATGCCAAAGAAAAGGAATTCAACAGAATGCACACATCATCAAGCAATATCATGAATATCACATGTAAGTAAAACGTTGCTAAAGATAGTTCAAAAATGGTTGCAGAAATTGCACCAAGGAGTTGCCAGAAATTCAAACTGGATTCTGAAGTGGTATGTAACTAGGAATATCATTGTTCACATAAGATGGATGGATATTGCTGAAAGCAGAGAAGGTCAGAAATATGTTTACATATGTTTTATTGACTCTACAAAGGGACTTGACTGTGTGGATCATAACAAACTATGGATAATATTGAAAAGAGTAGAAATTCCAGAACACTTGATGGTGTTCATGACGAACCTGTACATAGACTCATAAGGTCACTGTTAGTCATAACTGACTCAATGGCACCTAACATCAAGCACTCTGAAAATTTCTCTCTCTTTTTTCTAATGTTGAGGATGATCTGCTGTCATGATTTCATGATCCACCACTAGGTTATAAGGGCAATTTAAAAAGTGCTGTAGGAATAACCCCAAATATTTCCTTATCATCAAAGCTTGTTTCAATCTAATACAAATCTGAGTTTAGATTAATTGCTAATTTAATTGAGTGTTGCCAACTGTACATATTGATCTGCCTCACAGCTTCTGAGAACTTATATGTGACTTGCTACTGCTGTTAAATTTAGTTGGTTCTGACTCATAGCAACCCTGTATAGGGTTTCTGAGGAGTTACTGGTAGGTTTAGCAGTCCAGTACTTATTCTACAGTGCCACACCAGGACTCTTCTCTGTGAGTAGGTTAATAATATTCTATGTCCAGGGATACTTCTCAGGTACTTATGAGATTCAAATGGGAGTATATTATAAACTGTCAAAATTTACGAGCGCTTGCTGTTGTTAAGTGACTTAGAGTCGGGTCCATCTCATAGCAGTGACTTATTATTATATGAGGGTGAGTCAAAAATAATCTGCTCTCTGGCTGTACAATTTATTTTAATCAAGTTTTAGAAGAGATAAATGCATCATTTTTTCAACATAATATCCTTGCTTTTCAATACACTTTGTCCATCTGTCAACAAGCTTTCATATCCCTTATTAAAAAATGTTCTAGGCTGAGCTGTGAGCCATGAATGCACTGCTGTCTTCACTTCTTCATCAGAGGTGAATCTTTGCCATTGAAGGGCAGTTTTCAGGAGACCAAACTGGTGAAAGTTTCAAGGAGCAACATCAGGACTATTGGGAGGATGATTTAACACTTCAAAATGAAGTTGTTGTAGTGTCAAGAGTGTGGGTAGAGAGAGGTGTGCAGATGTGTGTTCTTATATAAGATCACAATGTCCTTGACTAGCAGTCCTCTGGGTTTAATCTGGAGTTTAGGTTTCAGCTCTTCAGTGAGCATCTCACTACATGAGCACTATTGATTATTGAATCTTTTTCCTAATAAATAATGTTCCTATACTGGCCCTTGAGAATTAAAACAAAAATAAACAAAAAACTGTAAGCATCGATTTTCTAGCTGATGGTTGAGTTTTGAACTCTTTCTTGGTTGGAGGCTGAAGATGTTTCCATTTCATACTCTGCCATTTACTCTCAGGCTTGTAGTGATGAATCTATGTCACATCACAAGTAACAATTTTTTAAAAAGAAAATTTTACCTTCCTTCAGCTATCAGTCCAAATTTTATTTGAAAATATCCAAACTCCTGTTTATGTTCTTCTGTGAGTTGTTTCAGTATCCATCTCGCACAGACTTTTTGAAACCCAAGTTTGTTGTGGATTTTTTTGTAAGCAGAGCCATGGCTGATTTGCCACATAATCCATTGCCATTCATCTATTGGACAGAATAATTTCACGTGCATGCTCATCAGCTGTGGACAGGTGCTTTTATGTAACTGGAGGTTGGATCATTTTTGACTCGCCCTCATAGTCTGGTAGTATCTACTTCTAGAGTTGTTTGTTGGGGAGCAGTGTCCCTTTATTGGGAGCCCTGGTATGGTACTGAAGGATAAGCACCAGACTGCTGTCAAAAATTCAAGCTAGATTCAAAGGAGTATATAGACCTAGAGGTATCATTGCTGATATCATATGGATCTTTCCTGAAAGCAGAGACCAGAAAAATGTTCTTGTTGCTGTTAAGTGCCACTGTATCGGTTCTGACTCATAGAAACCTTGCATAGGGTTTCTGAGGCTTTAAATCTTTGCAGAAACAGAAAGCCTTTTTTTTTTTTTTTTAATCCCACAGAACAACTTGTGGGCTCGAACCACCAAACTTGTGGCTCGAAGTCCAGTGTTTATCTTATGGTGCCACTGTGCTCCCAAAAAGATGTTTACTACGCAAAGACTTTCTACTATGTGGATCATGACAAACTATGGATAACATTGTGAAGAATGGGTATTCCAGAATACTTCACTGTTTCATGAGGAACCTGTATATAGACAAAGAACAGAACAAAGGGAGGCTATCTGCTCCAGTAAAGATTCACAATCTCAGAAACCCTATATATGATCACTATGAGTCTCATGGCAGAGTCAACTAGATGGCAGTAGGGTTTTGCCCTTACTGAGTGGGAAACAGTTCCCAGTCTTTGGCAATATTAAGACATTACTAACCACTTGTTTTATAAAAACTGTGTGTCAGAATTAACAAATGAAGATTCTTCAAACTGCTTGCTCATATGATGTAACCGCATAAGTTCATGTTTAAAATGGAAAAGGAGGCTTTCTTCATATTAATAGCCCTTAAGAAATTTCCAGAAAAACCAAACCCACTGTCATGGAACTTATGTTGTTATTGTTGTTGTTATTAAGTGCCTTCAAGTCAGTTCCAATTCATAGCAACCCTGTATAAGGTTTCCAAGGAGCAGCAGGTGGGTTTGAACCACCAACCTCATGGTCAACAGTCCAGGAGTCCTGTATAGGGTTTATAAGACTGCATACATTGATAGGAGCAGACAGCAGCATCCGTTTTCCACAGAGCAGCAGGTGGGTTTGAACTGCCAACGTTTCAGTTAACAACAGGAAGTCAGCCCACAGCTCCACTAAAGCTCCTTTTGAGAAATTTAGGACAAACGTATTTTATAATTTGCATTTGAATTTAGGTAAAAGCTTGGGTAGAGGAAGAAATGTTTGAAAAACAATTCGAGATCTCCAACTTGCAAAACTGTGGAGGGGATGAAGCTGAGCCCTGACTCTCCTTCCCTATGACTCTTCCTCCACTAACAGCACTTTGCTTCCTGGGTATACTTGGGTCATCTGACTGATTCACTGTTGTCGTAAAAACAGGACCTGTGCTGTGTTGAAAGCCACTGAAACTGGGAGAAACTTGTCATGAAAATCCTGACTATCAGGTGACAGATTGCTAGCACTCTTTCCAGACTAGTACAAGTCATCTGGGGCTGGCCACAACTACAGGTCTGTTCCAACCTCCTCCATGTCTGAGAGTGCGGAGCTGTACTTTAACATAGACCATGGCTACTTGGAGGGCCTGGTTCGAGGATGCAAAGCCAGCCTCCTGACCCAGCAGGATTACATCCACCTGGTCCAGTGTGAGACCTTAGAAGGTACGTGGAACTTTTCTTACCATTTAAAAAAGAAAAGGAAAATGTCTCATCTGTAAACAGGTTTCTATGGCTTGAATAGGTCCTATTTCCAGCGTACAGATTTCATGGGTCCACAAACTTGAATGAGGAGAAAGAAAAAAAAGATTGCATCTATATTTCAATATTCTCTTAAGTGAATTTTAGCATTTCTTTTCATTATGAATCCAATATTTGCAGTATCTATAACTTTGTGACCAATGAATATTATCAACATAGTGTGGCACTGTTGGATCAGCACTGGATTTTGAACCACAAGATCAGCAGTTCAAACCCACTACCAACTCCTCGGAAACCCTATGCAGGGTCATTATGACTAGGAACTGACTCAAAGGCACTTAACAACATGTGACTCTCACAGATACCTTGAAATACTTATATATCCTTTTGTGCTTTTACTGCTTCAAAATTACAGATGTTATACTCATCTTTTGTGCTCAATATTTATTGTCTTAATAATGAAGCACAGCACTTATTCCAAATTAAACTTTGAAAATATTTTGATAACAGTATTTTAATATATTTGGCTTTCTTTTAATCTTATACATTTTATTATGTGCATTTATAATACTGTTTGGAGGAAGCCATCCATAGACTCCATTAGATTCCAAAAAAAATGCTAACAAGTTCTGGTCTAGAGATTTTTATTCTATATCTAGTTTTTCAGTATCAATTTGGAGAATTAATCCAAAAATAACTGAGGTTTACAGCCACCCAGAGTTCCCTGAGAAGCAAGGCCTGGGGTCTACCTCTAAAACTGTCTTGGAACCCACTATGGAGCATAGTTCTACTCTCACCCATAGGGGGGCATCGTAAATTAGAACTGACTCAGTAACAACAGGTTAGTTAGGCTATTGATTTGGGACTTTTAAATTTGTCTCACTGATGCTTCAGAAAAAATTTAAGAGATGTCTGTTTTGGGGCCAGCCCAGTTTGTGAAGTCCCAACTTTGACCTCTGCCGGGTCTAGGTACATGGCCCAGAGTTTAAAGATTCCTCATTTATAAAATGTGATAGAAATGCCTCCTTTGCTGAGCTGTTGGGAGAAATGAATGAGACAGTGTGTATGAGAAAATGCTTTCAACCACAATATTTTCAAAAGTTCACCAATAATTAATTCATATCTGTAATAGTATTGTATCTGTAATTTAAAACAGCTACTTTGAAACCTTTTTAAGAACTCGTATGTCAGTTTGGTGCACTTACATTGCTAGATTATTCTAGTTAAAGCATAAAAGCTGAAAATATCAAGTTTCCTAGGAAGGGTATTTGGAAGGCAAACATGGGGGTGGGGTGGGGTGGGGTAGGGCGGCCTCTGAAGGTGACTTTGCAGGCTGTTCCAGTGGAGCCGAATTCTTCAGAGATCACTTGTTTATGGTTCTCACCTGTTAAAGCCGGTTTCTGTGGAGCTGCCCAAAATTTGATGCTTTCAAATGATAGCAACTAATTATGCTAACAACCACTACATAATCCTAAATCACCTCAGCATTTTAAATTAGGAGTTTGGTGGCTTGAAAATATTGGTAAGTATAGGAAACCTGAATAACTTGAGGTTGTTGTTAAGTACCATTGTGGAGTCGGTTCCAACTCATAAGTGACCCTGTACAGGGTTTCCAAGGCTGTAAATCTTTACGGGAGCAGAAAGCCTCATCTTTCGCCCGAGGAACACCTGGTAGTTTCGAACTTCTGACCTTGTGGTTCGCAGCCCAATTGGTAACCACTACACTACCAGAGCTCCTTGACCTTGAGGTTAGCAGCCCGATTTGTAACCATTAGGCTACCAGAAAACAATAAAATGCTAAAGAGCATGGGAGAGATTAAGTTGTTTTGTAGAAACCACATGAGTGAATTAAATGGCCAAAGGAATGCAAATTTAAACCCAAACAAAACAAAATATCTTTGTGATACCAAAGGATGACTACAAAAGAGTAAAGAGCAAAGGCAGCTATTCCAAAGCCATACAAAGAAATCTAGATAATACAATGGTGAAAAATAAAAATCAGGAATGTAAAAGTTGCTCCCAAGTATTTTCAATCAAGAGACTTTCTGACTAAATGATTCAACAGTGGAAGGAGGAGAGAGAAGAGGAAGGAATAGTCGTCTAGATCTATCTATTTTGGCGCTCAGATGAATATGGTACTTTCAATACAAGCTAGGGAGAGAAGGCAAGGTTTTAGACCATAAGAATGAAACTTCCCAGGAAAATCCATACAAATGGATACCTACAGAATTTTCTGTGCGATGTGATGTTAGGACGTTCATGGGCCACTATCTCATGGTTCCTATTTTTCCCCCATGCACACATCCCCAATTTTTCAATAATGCATTTCACAATTATATTTGAATATGTGGGCTTGTGTGAAAAATAAATCTTGTGGGTGTGGTCCATCTTCAGTGAAAGAATAAGGGAAATCTTGGGGGGTCACAGGCTAGGATCACAAAAGGAGATGAAGAACCAGTTTGGCCTTTGGTGGTTAGAAACTTTAAAATAAGAATACAACGATCAAGGAAATAGGGGAAGTTCATGGGGAAATGGGGAATGCCCCCAGTAAGGACTAGTAGTTGACCTTGGAAGGACAATGTGACCTTGTAATCCCCAGTGGAAGGAGAACTGGAGGAAGGGCTTTGTAGGGGCAGGGGAATAAAACTGTTACAGGCCAGCCATGCAGCGCAACTGTCCATTCTACTGGGTTGGGTTCCCGTTTGCAAAGTCAATTAACAAAAACCTCACTCTCATTAAAATTAGTACAAATTGGATTACTTGAGCATTTGTCAGTCTGGAAACCACCACTTCTCATACTTTTCTACTGTTTGGAGACTACCAGGAATAGCAAGTATGAGTCATCAAATCACTCGATAGCATTTAACAACAACATGAGAATCACATGCTTTGAGTAGCTTTTAAACGAGAGAAAATAAAAATTGTACAAGAAAGCCTTGAAAAATAATCATCATGATTGTGTGTGTAGCTGCTTGGGTGGTCAGAAGCACACATCTAGTCTAAGGTCTGCCCCTGACTAACAGAATAAGTCTCAACTGGTCACTAAAGCTCAGTTACTCAGTGTTTCCTAGGTCCAAAAAACAGAAGCTAGTTCATGTTGCCTAGGTCCAAAAAACAGAAGCTAGTTCAAAAAATTGCATTCTTTAAAAGTGACTTTGAGCCTAAATTATAACTTTAAGGGAAATAAAATATATATTTAAAGGGTTAACTTGCTAATTCCATTGTATTCTTGTTTTTAATTATAATTATGTCTGTTTATATTATTAAGTATGTTTCTTTAAAAAAAAAAAAAAAAGACGAGGTTGTAAAACGAAAATTTAGAGCACTAGACTTTAATAAAAAATGGTCTTTTCTAAAATATATGGTAAAAGTACCCATGTGGTGAGAAATATGGTGAGAAAACACCAGAGCTAGTCTTTTAATTTATACTGTTTTCCATAGATTTTCGGAAGGGACTGAGGGGGCTCATTTATATCTCACTAATAATCATGTCCCTTTCAGGGGACATAATCTTCAATTCCTTTTCACAGTGTGACTTAATTCAGCAACTTTATGTTAAATCCTTTCTTCTAGCTAGGGTCAGATGAGCCCTAGTGTGGCAATATAGGGTAAGCACTCAGCCACAAGGTCTGTTTGAACCACATAGTTAGTGGTCCAAACTCACCAGCTGCTCCGTGAAAACACTATACAGGGTCACTATTAGTTGGAACCGACTCAATAGCACTTAAAAACTACAGTTAGGGTCAGAAGGTCTCTAGGTGGTGTAGTTTGTCTTTGACTATTAGCCAACAGGTTGGTGGTTGAAGTTCACTCAGTGGTTCTGTGGAAGAATAGCCTGGAAATCTGCTTCTGTTAATATTACGTCTAAGAAAACCCTATGGAGGTGTTATGCTCTGTAACACACACCAAGAGTCAAGATCAATTCAGTGGGAACTAGTTTGTTTATTTTGTTTGGTAGATACCTAGGGTCAAGGAAGTAAAAATGGATTAGATCTATTTCTTGCCCTAAAGAGACCTCTATTCTAAATAATGAAAATATTAAAATAGAAGAAAACCGTAAAGAACACAGTTGTGCAGTACCTGTCAAAGTTCCAAATGCATACATACTTGGCCCAGAAATTCCAAGGACCATAGATGCATGCACCTGGCATGACAGGTGTACACAACCCTTCATGTAACATTGTTTGTGGTATTAAAGATGAAAATAAGTCAAATATCCAGCTATAGGGAACTGGTTAAATAATAGAGAATTCTGCAGCTAATTTAAAAAAAAAAAAAGAATGAGGAAATACTCGATTATATGGAAATATCACCAAGATATAACAAGGTTTGAAAAAGTTTATAGGAAAATTCCATTTTTCCATGAGCTTTAAAGTTTTCTCATATATATCAAAAGTCTTGGTGTGGTGCTGTGGATAAATGCACTGGACTGCAAAGTCAGTTAGAACCACAAGATCAACAGTTCAAACTCACCATCCCCTCCTCAGAAACCCTATGCAGGGTCACTAGTCACTATGAGTCAGCACCAACTCAATGGCACTTAACAACAACAGCTTATATATCAGGAGTTCTGGTATAGTACTGCAGGAGAATTCTCTGGACCACAAGGCTGACAGTTCAAGTCCACAAGCCGCTCCTCAGTAACCCTACACAGAGGCACTAAATCAGACCTGACTCAACAACAATAACAACATATATTAAGTAATAAAATCAAGGGAGGGGTAAGTTTAAAACAAAAAAACATTCTGTGTGCTTGTCCAGATACAAAGAAACAGGATCCCAAAGAAACTAATTATAGTATGACCCAGAGCTAGGAATGATGTCTGAGTGTGTTAAGTGGGCTGTTGTTGTTTTTGTTTCCAGCAAGTTGATTCTGACTCACAGTGACCCCCATGTGTGCAGAATAGAACTGCTACCTCAGATTTTCATGGTCTCAGTCTGATCTTTTGGAAGCCGATTATCGTACTTGGCTTCCAAGGTGCCTCTGAGGAATTTGAACTGTCAACCTTTTGACTAGTAATAGAACACATAACCACTTTCACCATGTAGGGACTATCTTAGGTGAGTTTGTGGGTGATACATATAATAGCAGACTTTTCACTGTAGCGCTGCGTACCTACCATCTATTGTCAAATTAAAAGTAAAAGATAAATAGGAGAAAGACTCAATTCTACAAGCTTTCTTCTGTATTCTGTTAGACATTATTTATGCCTCTAGTTAGTCTTGTATTCTGTTAGACATTATTTGTGCCTTTAGTTAGTCTTGTATTAAAATGCAAATTCACTTTTGTCACTTTCCTATTAAAAAAATACTTCAATGACTTCCATCATTAGATTAGCTCTTAGTTTAAAAGGCGGTGTGGCCTATCTCAGGAGTCCTTGTGTGAAGCAAATGGTTAAGCAGTTAGTTACTGAGAGGTTGGTGGTTAGAATCCACCTAAAGATGCGTGAGTTGAAAGACCTGGCAATCTATTTCTGAAAGACCATTGAAAACCTTAAATACTAATCACTCTGCAAAAACTCTCCTTGCAGCTTTACCAAAGTTGATATTTTGAGGGAAGGAAAGCCATACCGGCCTCTGGCCCAAGTAGTCACCACAAATACATATTCATCAGATGTTAAAGACACATTTCTATCCATCTTTCAATGCTCGTGTTGTCTCAATTGGTTTAAACACTCAAAGGTGAGAAGTGCACCAACACCATCTTCATTCAGTTGCTCCTATTCTGAGGACTCAGTCTAGTTCCTCAATCTGCTTGTTTAACCTAACCTACTCTGTAGTTTCCACCCTTCTCTGTGACCAGAGCTTGATTCATTTAGTCTTGGAAATGTTGAAAGTGGGCTCTACTTCCCCATTCCAGACTTATTCTTCCTGAGGAAGGCTCTGAGCATAAGTAGAACCCAGGGAGTGGTAACACACAGCGACGGCATTGAAGGAGTGGGTACTGCCCAACTCTCATCTCCCTGTTTATCCTTTGGTCACCTAGGAACACATTTGTCAGGTTATCTAGCCTAGCTCATTCCCACTAAGATATGATAGAATTTAGATCCATTGAGACCTTGAGAGAAACTGGCCACTTGTGAGCATGAACTTCATCAACTATCTTACCCAGCTGCGCTATGTGGACTGGTGGGGTATAGGATTTCATCATTCCAAGGTCAAGCAAATAATTTTCTCTCACTGAGAAGAAACAAAGAGAGAGCAAGGGAAGACAGCCATTTCTACCACAAAAAGAAAAGTCTCCTGGGAAGGATGAGTCAGGCATGTGGAGAAATGGACAAGTAAGAAATTACAGAACACCAAGCACAAAGGATCTCCCCAGCAAAATCCTAATTATTGTAAAGCAACGTTTCAGAATTACTCCAAACTTAATAAAGCTTGCTTATGCCACCTCTTACCCAAACCTATAAACCAAACTCATTGCCACTGAGTGGATTCTATCTCAGCAATCCTATAGGCTAGAATAGAGCTGTCCGTTAGGGTTTCCAAGGCTGTAGATTTTTAAGGAAGCAGACTGCCACATCTTTCTCTCTCAGAGCAGCTGTGCTTAACTACTGTGCCACTAGACTCTCTGGCCACCTCTTCTTAGATAACAGGAATTCTTTTTGTCTGGTTAAACTTGGCATTATCATATGTCCTAATAACTCTCTTACCAGGGATATGTCCAAAGGCTTGCAAACAGAGACTCATATACTTGGTACCTATGTTCATTACCACATTATTCACATTGTCCATCAACAGATGAATAAACAAAATATATGTATGCACAATGGAATATCACTCAGTCACAAAGAGAAATGAAGTTCTATTACATGCTATTGTTGTTGTTGTTAGGTGCCATCGAGTCGGTACCAACCCATAGTGACCTTATGCACAGCAGAACAAAACACTGCCCAATCCTGGGCCAACTTCACTATTGTTGCCACACTTGAGTCCATTGATGCTGCCACTTGGCAAATCCATCTCATTGGGGGTCTTCCTCTTTTTCTCTGACCCTCCACCTTACCAAACATGATATCCTTCTCCAGCGACTGCTCCTTCCTGACAATATTTCTAAAGTATGAGAGATAAAGTTTGGCCATCTTGGCCTCTAAAGAGCACTCTGGCTGCACTTCTTCAAAAATGGATCTACTGGTTCTTTTGGCAGCCCACAGCACTTTCAATATTCTCTAACACCAAAACTCAAAGGCATCAATTCTTCTATGGTCTTCCTTATTCAGTATCCAGCTTTCGCATGCATATGAGGTTATTGAAAACGCCATGGCTTGGGTCAGGTGTACCTTAGTCCTCAAGCTGACATCTTTGCTCTTCAACACTTTAAAAAGGTCTTGTGCAGCAGATTTGCCTAATGCAATATGTTGTCTGATCTCTTGACTGCTGCTTCCGTGGGTGTTGATAGTTGATCCAAGAAGCATGAGTGAAACTTGAAAACACTATGCTGAATGAAATTAGTCAGACAAAAAGGGACAAATATTCTATGATCCCACTTCTATGAAATATCTAGAATAGATATCTAGAATAGAAACAGAAGTATATTGCATAGTGGTTGTCAGAGACTGAGGGGAGAGGGATTGTTGTTGTGAGGTCCCACCAGTCTGTTCTGACATAGTGACCATATGTACAACAGAACAAAACACTGCTCAGTCCTGCACTATCCTCATAATCATTGCTGTGTTTGAGTCCGTTGTCACAGCCACTGTGTATCCATTTTGTTGGTGGTCTTCCTCTTTTTCAGTGACCCTCGAGTTTACCAAGCATGATGTCCTTCTCTGGCAACTGGGACCAACTAGTAACATGTCAAAAGGACATTAGACAAAGTCTAACCATCCTAGCTCCTAAGAAACATTCTGGATGTAATTCTTCCAAAACAGATTTGTTTGTTCTTCTGTCTGTCAGTATTCTTCGCCAACACCATAATTCAAATTAACTTATTTATTTTGACTATGCAAAGGCGTTTGACTATGTGGATCATAAGGAATTATTATCCTACAGCACCAGGCCATAGAGGAGGAAAGCTGTTCATTGCTCTTTGAGTAATTACACGATCTGATGGATTGCAATGTTCCATTTCTGTTGTGCATGGGGGTGCCATGAGTCAGAAGTCAACTCCATGCCAGCTAACAGCAACAAGTACTATTAGATTAGCTTATATAGAGACCATGAAAACATTTCAGAAAGTGAAACATTCCAAAAAATGAAAGTTACAGCCACAGAAACCTTACAGAGCACTTGGGATCACCATGACTTGGAATAGACTAACGGCAACTAGTTTATCATCCCTTTAGAACACACGCTTCAGATCCAAAGATTGTTTTAGAATATAAATGTGTCCCTTTGGACTCAATTTCATGTTAAAGAAGATAGGTTGGCTCCTCTCTCTCCTTTTTGCCTCTCTGCTGACTCCAGTATTGCAAGATTCTTACAGGCTCGAAAACACTCGGGACATTGAATCTCAGGATCTCATTGGCAACTGAAAGGTTTGAATGTTATTCTGCTTAAAAGAAACATATGTCAAATGAACAAAATATCATGGTTTTGAAATAAACACCATTTGTGTCACTTCTGTTGCAAAGATTCCTCAGTGTTGAGAATGCAAATTGTGTGGATATGAGCTGCATACAAACCTGAACTGCCAAAAGAATAGCCAAATAAGACATGGAAAGAAAAGGGTATAGTTGTTTTAAGTTAATTAAATAGATAATTGCACAAATAAATTTCTGCAGTCAAAGAAAGAACATTTTAGATGAGTAATCTGCTCCAGAAATGTGGAAGAAAACCCAGACCCCGAATTGATACCACTCAACTACATTGTGTTATTTGCAGACCTTTTCTCCCCACTTCCCCCATCTCAGCTACCAGAACAATAAATATGTACTCCGTAATGACATCCTGTGCTCAGCATAAAAGATATCATACCAACCCACCCTGCTCAACCATCCTAGCTTCATTTCTTAATCTCTCCTTTTGTCTTGCCTGAAGAGACATATCAGTCTATGTATTTCTCTAAAGACTAACAGCCTCAGAAACCCTATTTAGGATCGATGTGAGTCAGAACCAACTCCATGGCAGAGTGGGTGGTTCTTTCACCGAAGGCTTGAGCAACACTGAGCTGCTTTGAGCTTCTTGCCCCATGTTATTGGGTGCCAATAAGCCAATTCGACTCCTAGTCATAGTAACCCCTATAGAACAGAGGAGAATTATCCTATAGTGCTGTTGGTGGCCCATGCTGCAAGGTAAGTGCTGGGCTGCTAAGCACAAGCTTACTGGGTCAAAACTATCAACCACTTTTCAGGAGAGAGCTAAGGCTGCCTGCTCCCATAAAGATTTATAGTCTCAAAAATCCTGAATAGGATCGCAATAAGTCAGAATTAACTTGATGGCAGTGAGTGAGTTGAGAATCTCTACTGCAGCAGATTGCCAAGTCTTCTCTCCCTCCAAGCTGCTGGTGTGTTCAGTTAGCAGCCAAGCGCCTAACCTTTCTGCCATACTTTACCTGCAGTAATTCATGGATGCCTTCTTCCTACTTTTATACAGCATTTTAAAGGCTTTATTCCTTTCTAGATTAGCCTCCTTCGGGAAACTTTCCTACAATTTTCACCAGCTCCGTTCCTGTGGACCAGTCATTTAATTTTCTAGTCACAGAATCAGGATCCTTATCTATATCGTTGAATTTATCACAGCGTTTAACTTCTCTGCTTGTGATATCTCCTCCTTCACGAGTCTGAGTTTCCTCAAGCACAAAGAACGTTGTTGCTGTTAAGTGCCATCGAGTAGGTTCTTACTCATAGCAACGCTGTATAGGATTTCCTGGGAGCAGCTGGTGAGCTTGAACCACTGACCTTGAGGTTCAAAGTGAATTTGCAGTCCAGTGCATTAATCCATGGTGCTACATCAGAACTCAGCAGTAGTAGATGCTTAATAAGTGTTTGAATGAAAGAACCATGATTTATTTATGGGTTAATGTGCTGGACTGCAAAGTCAGTTTGAACCACAAAGCAGGTGGTTCAAGCATACCAGACGTTCCTTGGAACCCCTACACAGGGTTGCTATGGAT
>NW_006408549.1:20684285-20694420 GCF_000296735.1 Chrysochloris asiatica | reverse complement strand
GCTGTGAGTGGGAACAATAACAACATATTGGTTTCAATTGGGTGCTTAAAACATTTTTGATGTTTAGAGATTCATTAGCATTTAAGTGTTGAGTACAATGTAAGGAACTACAGATTAAAAATTAAAGCTATAATTAAAATAATATATCTGCATTTATTTAAATTAACCTACTTAAGACAGTAAAATACATGATGTAAATGCTATGCTAAAGATATTATCAAAACACTTGAAGATTCAGAAATTTGAATAATTCTGCCTGAAAATTAAGGCTTCATAGAGCAAATGATCCTCTAATTTACTCCTTTGGCACTATAATTTCAAGTGGCTTTGAGTCAGGTATGTCTGGCTTTGAATTCCAGTTAACCTATGTGATCTTCAGCAAGTGATGAACCTCTCTGAGCTTCAGTGTTTATACTGTTTCCATTTCATAGGAGTGCCATGAGTATTGAATGAGCTAATACAAGTAAAGAGCTTAATACAATGTTGTTGTTAGCTGCCATCTAGCCAGCACAACTCAGAATGAAACACTGCCACTACTGTGCCAGCCCCATAATAAGATGACAACCTGATTATTGTGAACCATAGGGTTTTCAATGGCTGATTATGGAGGTAGATTGCCAGACCTTTCTCCCTCGTCTATCTTAAGAAGTTTGACAGAAGTCTGTTCAATCTCACAACAACATACAAGACTCCAATGACTGACAGGTGATCACTGCATATGAGATGCATTGGTTGGGAAATAGCCCAGTCTCCCCCATGACAGTGAGCATTCTACCACTGAGCTACAAATGCCCCCATACTTAGTATAATACTTAGTAAAGGGCATGCATTCAGTCACTGATAACTATAATTTTATGTTATAGCCAAGACCTTGCAGTTGTAATGAGCAAGTCTGAAAATCAGGTGTGGAGTAGGGGGAATTCTAGAGAGAGGGGTCACATTAACAGAAGTATTCATACTTAAAATGAATGGTTTGTTTAGGAGGAAGTGGCAGCAAATATAATTGGAATTCAATTCACTCTAGTTAGGTAACGACCAGACACATTGCCATTCAAGCAATGCTTGACATGGACAAGTGAAATGGTGTTGGATTCTAGAGTAGGAAATCTTATCTCCTAGCCCAAACACTACCACTACATGTTGTGTTAGGTGCTGCCAAGTCAATACCAACTCATAGTGACCTTATGCACAACAGAACGAAACACTGCCCAGTCCTGCACCAACCTCACAATCCTTGCTACACGTGAGCCCATTGCTGCTGCCATTGTTCCAATCCATCTCATTGGGGGCCTTCCTCTTTTTTGCTGACACTCCACTTTACCAAGCATGATGTCCTTCTCCAGGGACTGGTTTCTTCTGATACGTCTGAAGTATGTACTTCACATATACTTCGGACCACTACGTAACTATCCTTTAACTCTGTTGAACCTCAGTTTCTTTATCTGCAATAGAAAATATGGAAACAAAGCACTGATTACTGCCTGCCCCACCTCCCATTTGTTAGTTAGACATAACTAACAAATTATTACTTTTCAAGCTGACTTACACACAACACTTTTGGCACCCATCAAATAGAAAGCTTGCTCAACTTTAATTTTCCAGTCAGAATTGTGTATGCTAAACTAGCAGAGATATCTATGGTGTTGGCTATTGTTTCTGCTGGTACTTGTTGGTTCTCTTTAATTGCCATTGTTGTCAAGTGCCATCGAGTCGATTCTGACCCATAGTGACCCTGTGTAGAGTTTCCGAGGAGCAGCTGGTGAGCTTGAAACACCGACCTTGCAGTTCAAATGGCTTTGCAGTCTGGTACATTAACCCACAGCACCACACCAGGACTCCTTGTCTTTAAAAGATCATTTCTTCACAGATTGATGTTGATGGTCTGTCACTACATGTTTCATCATCACCACTGTCTTGCCCCTTTTTAAAATGAATTTTCCGTTTATAAACTGCTGATTTCTTTGGGAGGCATTAGAGCCATAAGCTATTCATAAAACACTAATGATTTTACCATTTTTCTACTCACACTTTACCATAAATTTGATGTTTGTTCTTGTTTCAATTTTTACAGAATTGTCTTTCTCTGATAGGGGTTCTTTTCTAACTGATGTCTATTTTTCTTAGTGCTTCAAACTATATCCTGTTCAGACATGTTATAACAAGTTGTTGTTGTTAACTTCCACCTAACTAGTTCTAGCTCATAGCAACTCTATGGTGCAAAACATTTTTGAAATCCAGGCATAGATTTTTTTTTCATAATACATATTATCCATGACATTTTGAAGACCCCCTCATAGGATATTTATGTTGCTGTCAAGTCAGTTCCACCTCATAGTGACTCCAGATGTGTAAAGTAGAAATGCTCCATAGGTTTCAAGGCTTTGGAAAGCAGACCACACTGCTTTCTTTGAGCTATCTCTGACTAGGTTTAAACCACCAACCTTTCAGCTAATAGAGACCACCACTGAAATCTAAATGATATAAGTCCATGTTATTTTCTGTAGAAGACCTGTTGACATAGTAGTTAAGTCTTTGTCAGCTAATTGGAAGCTCATCTGTTTGAAACTCTCAGCTGCACCACAGGAGAAAAATGTAGCAGTCTTTTTCTGTAAAAGATTTACAACCTTAGCCACTCTATTTGGCAGTTCTACTCCGTCGTATAGCATTACTATGAGTTGAAATCAACTTGATGGTGATGGATATGTTGAAGTCTAATTGTTGTTGTTAAGAGCCATTGAGTTGGTTGCGACGGATAGTGACCCTGTATAGGGTTTCTGAGGAGCAGCTGGTGCATTTAAATCACCCACCTTGCAGTTCAAACCAAAGTTGCAGTACAGCAGCACATAAACCCATAGCGTCACACCAGGACTCCTAAAGTCTAATTGCAGCTTGCTTGCTAAGAGCCATCCAGTCAATATCTGACTCATAGCGACCCAGTGCAGGGTTTCCAAGGAGCAACTGGTGAGTTACAACTGCCGGCCTTAACGGCCCACACCAGCGTTGCAGTTTACCGCATTAACTGGCAACGCCACACCAGAAGTCCAATTAGATAATAATTATTATGTATCTAAAAATTACTAGCTCTGGTAGCGTAGTGGTTACGAATCGGGCTGCGAACCTCAAGGTCAGCAATTCGAAACTACCAGCTGTTCCGCGGGAAAAAGATGAGGCTTTCTGCTCCGGTAAAGATCTACAGCCTCAGAAACCCTGTACAGGATCGCTATGAGTCAGAACCGACTCCACGGCACAAAACAACAGCATCATCTAAAAATTACCATAAATGTAATTACTATTGTAAAGGCTATCATGTTGTTGTTAAGTGCTATTGAGTCAGTTCTGACAAAGCAACCATAGGCTTTTCAAGGAGCAGCTGGTGGATTTGAACTGCCAACCTGGTGGTTCACAGTCCATTGCTGATCCTGTTGTAAAGGTTGTTATACATGCCCTAAATTTAACCTGATTTGCGATTTCATTTAATTTTAGATCTGAAGGTTCATCTCCAGACCACTGATTATGGCAACTTCTTGGCTGATCATACGGGTCCTCTTACTGTTTCCATCATTGATACAAAAATGAGGAAAAAGCTATGCAGAGAGTTTGAATATTTCCGGAATCATTCCCTGGAACCCCTCAGCACATTTTTCACCTACATGACGTAAGTGACTGTTGGAAGTCCTTTTAAGCCCCACTGGTTGTGTAATGATTCTGATTGTGTAAATGATTCACAAAAGTTATAGGTAGGGTACTAAGCTAGAATGAAGCTTAAGATATTTTTTATTGTTTGTAAGTTTGACTACATTTCAATTTCAGCAACTATAAACTCACAAAATATTTTCACTGTCAGAGAAAATAGATCGTATTTACTTATAAAATAACCATGTGTGTGGTACTATTCTCCATGTAAGGAATGTTTTCACTTTTCATATTGAAAAATAATAAATGATGTTTATGCTTAAGATGTTCTGGCTATCCCTACTAAAGGTAAATTAATGTGATATTTTTAAATTATTTGTTTTTAAATGGAGGTGGGATTGAAGTGTCCAAAAATGTACTTAAGGATATTTCTCACCTTTCCTGATTCCTATGAAACAGGATAAATGCCCTCTGGCATAGTTATATGTCTCCTATTCATCTCTCTTGCCACCACTAATAGTTCCAACATTTTCAGTGTGATGGCTCTGCAGTTTTACGATGTTTAAACTTCCACACAATAGTAAATTGTACTTAAATTAATTCAGTTAATAATTTTACTTAGTGATTAAATGGGCCATTTGAAATTACTTTGTGCCTTTCCAGTTGTCTTAGCTAATAAGCCAAGACCAAAAGTCAGCAATAGACAAGATAAGCTGTAGTACAAGGATGTTTCAAAAAGTCTGTGGAAGAATTCCATTATCTTTTAATTGCATTTTTCTATGGGCTTTTAAAATCTCCCTCATGCCAGGGAGTTATGAATGTCAAATCCAGTCCTGAGATTCGTGTCTTGTACATGGTATTCAATACATTTGTGGAAAGAAGCTAAAAATGAAGAAATGTTAAATGGTGGAAACCAGAAATTAATTAAAAGAGGATAGGACTTTTCCATAAACACTGTGCTTGGCCTGAAAGTTAGGAAAGTAGAGAAATCTTGTGTTAATGAAAAATGTAAAAAAGAAGCAGTCTATTGAGATTTGCCAAAGTGTGACTTACGGGAGATAACCAAGGATTCCCAGAGGTGGCTGTCGTTTTGAATAAATGAATGGCTGAATGAAATAAACGGAGCCTTCTAAAACTAACCAGTAGCTTCCAGACTCTGCTTCAACTTCCATGCCATTGGTTGACTGGACTTGAGACCACAAAAAACAAGTGAGACTTCACTGTCTCAAGGACCAGATTATCTCAACAGAAGGTGCTCTTTCTATTCTCCATCCTTCCTTCTCTCCACCCATTGCTCCATCCGTCCATTCTTATGTTCTATGAAGAACCAAGACTATATCCCTGAGGCACCTTTTATAGTTTAGTGGACAAGACAATGGAACTAAGAGTTATCTGTGAAGCTGAACAAAGCCTGCTGCACATGACTTTAGCTTGAAGGAAGGATAATGTGAAAGTCAGCAGGATTTCTCACACAGTAGCAGGTATTTCTTTGAAATCTAAATATGGCAATAAGAAAATATTTGAAACAGAACTGCATTTTCAGGCCTTTGGCACTGAGGAAAATTAGTATAATCTCTCTGTTGTAGATAGTAGACAAGATCACAAGAAAAGGCCTCTCTGTTTAATATTTAATATTGCATCATGCTATTTGTATGCTAAATTTCCTTAATGAGTAATATCTTTTTTAATATCTTTAAGGAAAAAAAAAAGGCAGACAGTGGAATGATTATAATTGTCCAAGAGTTCAGAAAGATATACAATAAAAGCATTCCTCTAGTCTGCATGTTCATTTGTTTCCCACCTAGTTCCTCTCCCCAAAATAACCACTTTTCAGTTCTTGTATATTTTTTTCTTTTAGAAAAATATTTGTCTATATGTGTATATCAAAACCTACTTTCCTTATACCATCCCCCATTCCAAATTTATACAAGTGCAATCAGATTCCTTCTGTACAATTTTCCCCACTTAATATTTCTTAGAAATATCCTTGTTACCATTATTCTTTTTAATAACTATGTAGAATTGCATGTTTTGTTTTGGCCATGGCTCAATTTACAAGTTGTTTAGTAATGAATATCTAAATTGCTCTTTTTTAATTACAAAAAATTTTTACAATTAGTTTCTTTCTATGTAGGTCTTAAATTTATTTTTAATGTGTAAGTCAAGGGGAGGTACATTTTTTATTTTGGTAAATATCATTAAATTGTTCTTAACAAAGGTAGCACCAATTTGCAACACTCTCATCCGTCCCCTGCTCCTTCCCTACCCTTCTCCACCCCTCCCCACCCCCCACAAGCAAATGCATGAGACCCTGTATCCTTCAGTCCAGTAGGTTAAAGTGCTTCAATTTCTATTTCTATATGAGTGAAGTTTTGGTGGTGATTGTGTGGTGTATGTTGTTGTTGTTGTTAAGTGCTATTAGTTGGTTCCAATCCATAGTGACCCTGTATAGGGTTTCCAAGGAGCAGCTGGTGAGCTTGAACCACTGACCTTGTGGCTCAAACTATGTTGTTGTTAAGTGCCGTCAAGTCGATTCCAACCCATAGCGACCCTGTATAGGGTTTCCAAGGAGTGATGGTGAGCTTGAACCACGGACCTTGTAGTTCAAACAGCTTTACAGTCTGGCGCATTAACCCACAGCCCCACACCAGGACTCCAGTTCCAAATCATTGCAACTCTCTATAGGGTTTCTGAGGCTGTAAATCTTTATAGGAGTAGAAAGTATCATCTTCCTCCCACAGAACTATTGGTAGTTTCAAACAACTGACCTGAGGTTAACAGCCGGACTTATAACCACTATGCTTACAGAGCTCCTTCATTTCATATTAGACAGACATGTTTGCTATCTTCTGTCTTAGTTACCTGACTACCATCACACAAGAAAATACTGCAAGTTAGTAACTTTAAGTAGTAGAAATTTATTGTCTTGAGTTGAGTTATAGAGGCTAATCTCTCCCTGTCACTAGCTCTAGGGTTTTTGTTGTTGTTATCTTTTGTTTTGCATTCCTTGGTTTACAGACAGTTCTCATCTCCCTGAATGAATCTGTCTCTTTCTAGCTGTCCTGCCCTTTATAAGATAAAATTCAGAAGGGAATAAGTTTAAGACCCAGCCTGATAAGGAGCTCTGGTAGCAAACTGGTTACAAATCGGGCTGCTAACCTCAGGGTCAGCAGTTTGAAACTACCAGATGTTCCATGGGAGAAAGATGAGGCTTTCTGCTCCTGTAAAGATTGACAGCCTCGGAAACCCTGTATAGGGTCGCTATGAGTTGGAACCGACTCCACGGTACTTAACAACAACAACGCCTGTATGACCTCAGTATGTAACAAGAAAAACCCCTTTCTAAACAGGGTCATATTTACAGGTATAGGTGTTAGGACTTCAACATAACTTTTTGCAGGACATAATTCCATTCATAACACTCCACACTTTGGCTCCCCAAAATTAGTATTTTTCTCACATGCAAAATACACTTTCCCATCTCAGTATCATTAAAGTCTTAACCCATTCCAACATCCATTCTAAATCCAAAATCTTATCTTTTGAATCTTTAAATCAATTGTAGGTGTTTCACATCCTGGGGCAAAAATTCCTCTCTATTTATGGATCTGTGAAATCTAGAAAGCAATTTATTTGCTGCCAGAGAACAGCTGATCCTCCAATGAAGGAGTTAGGGTCACCACAGTAGAAAATCCATATGTAACTTTGACTCCTCAAAAAACTAAACTACTACAAAGAAAACTACAAAATACTACTACAAGAAACCAAAAGAGACTTACAAAAATGGAAGAATATACCATGCTCCTGGATAGGAAGACATAATATTGTGAAAAGGTCAATACTGCCCAAAGAAATTTATACATTTGATGCAATCCCAATCCAGATTCCAACGACATTCTTTAGAGAGATAGAAAGGAGTGACTGGTGAGCTTGAACCACCGACCTTGAGGTTCAAACCAACTTAGCATTCTAGCACATTAGCCCATAGCACCACACCAGAAGTCCATGTTTCATATATCATCGTCATGAAGTGCCATCGAGTCAGTTCCACCTACAGCGACCCTGTATAGGGTTTCCAAGGAGCAGCTGGTGAGCTAGAACTGCAGTTCTTGCAGTTCAAACGGCTTTGAAGTCTGGCACATTAGCCCACAGTGCCACTTGAATATTGATTATTTACTGATCCTGTATATTAGGGATAGGTGTCATGTCTGATACATTTTGTTTAGTCAGCCAAGTATTTAAAAAAACATTTTTAATAATTTACGCAGAATTTGAGTTCTACAGTTAGCCACAATCCCCAGTACTCTCTGTTGCATCACCATCTTCTTCATGCATATAGGTCGCATACCAGATCCCTGATGATACTTGCTTATGAAATCTGACCTAGATGTTTTAGTTGTTTCTCCACACAAGAACACTGTAAGAAAGGTGTTTTATTTCCATTTTCAAATTAGAAAAATGGAGGTTCACTGAATTCATGAGGTTTCTAAAGTCACAAATTTATTAACAGTCTTAAAAGGGATTCCATTCCAGGTCCATTAGTGTAGAAAGTAAATCATCTTGATATTGCCCCAGTAACTTATAACAAGTTGGACAAACCAGAAATATTTGTAGGTCTTTAAAAAATATGAATATTCCTGGCCCTTGTCTCAGGAAATTCTGATTTAGTAGAGCTTGGAGTGAGGCCAGTTTGTATTTTAAAAGGACCTATTTGGTTATTCTGATATTTAAAAACCTTCTTCATGGCACCTCAACTTCATGGGACTTGGGAGGCATTTTCACACACATATTCAAGTGTCCATACAGCATCCATGAACTGCCATCAAGTAGATTTACCTCCTGTCCTATTAAGGAATATCTAGGTCAATCTTACAGAAATGATTGCATCTGCCCTAGTAGAGACAGCCTAAATTTAAGTTGATCTGTTAAATATTATCTAAGCATAGCACATTTTCTGTGATATAATTACTATATATGTGAAATCTGTTTTGCAAATCTGGAATGAGTATTTTTAAATACCTAATAGCAGGAAAATCTGGAGGCTTTGTATACTATAATTATACACAGTTGTATGAAATAAAGGAATGAATCCAATAGCATTTTAATGATGAGACTGTTTAATACAAACCTGAGTTGTTTTATTTCCTTTCCTCCTACCTAACACTTTTCAGCAGCATTGCAACTTTTCATCTTCTTAGATATTAACCATCTTTTCAAAATTCTGTCTCAAGTATTAAAGCATTCCTTCTCATAGTCTGTGTTCAAGTTTCCAGAATATAGGACCATCAAGGAAATACATCTTCAGTATTTAAACAGTAAGTCAAGAATCTTGGTAAGGATCATACACTGAAGAATTCATTTGTTAAAGTTAACCAAGGTCTTGATGGATCTCACTGATGTATTATTATAAACTTCTATAGGGTTTTTGTTTTTTTTTTTTTTTGTTGGGGTGGGGGGCACACAAGTTAATCCACAGCATTCCACCTTTTAGCTTCCCAAAATGTATGTCCTTTTTTTTTTTTTTTTTTTTTTGCGCTGTACTCTACAAGAGTGACCAACTGTCTTCCTTTCTTCCTGGAATGGTCTCTCAGGATGAAAACTTCTAGTCCCAAGACCAGGAAAGTCCTAGGGAAACTGAGATAATTTGGTAATCTTGTCACCTGATCATTGTTGTTATTAAGTGCTGTTGAGTTGGTCTGACTCATAACAAACCTGTATAGGGTTCCCAAGGAGCAGAGTTGCTAAGTTTGAACCACCGACTTGTCAGTGAGCAGCCTAGCGCTTATTCTACAGAGCCACACCATGACTCCAATAGTTTCAAAAAAAGAATCTAAATTTAGAACCACTGGGAGCTTATATTCCAATGAAGTAACTAGATGTGTCTACAAATGGCCAAAACATAAACCGAATTAAGTTAACAGCTATAATAGAGTGTGAACATTCAATTGGAGGACCTACAGGATGGATCAACAAATTTGGATTTTAGAAGATTTTTCAGAAACGTCGAATTTGAACCAGTGGTAACAAATGGGCATTAAATTGAAGAAATGACTTGTGCACTTCAGAGAAGTAAGAGGATTTTATGCTTGGAAATGACAAATCATCTCAAATATGACTGAGGCTTACACATGAGCAGGGGCTTAGACTGGGCTAAGAGAGTAAAGAATTCAGTTGCCAATTTAAGGACTTTAGTATTAAGTCTCTAAATGAAAGTCAATAAAGGAAGGCTTCTCTACTTTTGGAAACGAATAGTGATGACGGTAGCACAATATGGCAACGACAATCAATGTTATTGAATAATGTACTTTACAATGGCAAAGTTGTTACATATTTTTTTTAATATAAGGTTTTCATTGTGAAGGAGTTCTGGTAGCGTAGTGGTTACGAATCGGGCTGTGAACTGCAAGGTCAGCAGTTCAAAACTACCAGCTGTTCCGAGGGAGAGAGATGAGGCTTTCTGCTCCCGTAAAGATTTACAGCCTCAGAAACCCTGCACAGAGTC
>NW_006408549.1:20668185-20672885 GCF_000296735.1 Chrysochloris asiatica | reverse complement strand
AGTGGTTAAGCACTAAGCTACTAACCAAAAGACTGACAGTTTGAGCCACTCTGTCAAAGATAGATGTGATATTCTACTTCTATACAGATTGTGGCATTGGGAACACTATGGGGCTCTATTCTGTCCTCCAGGGTCATTATGACTAACGGACTCAATGGAAATGGCTACAGAAATTAAATATTCACATCCGGTTTGAGGGTAATTTCATAAAAGTGAAAGCATGTATGTACTGTCCACAATTGGTCTTGTTTTTATGACAGCTACTTGGACATATTCCACCAAAATATGGCTTATCTCAGTGTGTTGAGTGTACTCTTAATTAGTGTAGTTATTTCCCTATTGAATATCTAGGATTATTGACTTCTTTACTATTTCACATAATGTTGCAACAACAGCATTGCACAGATGAGGTAGTTAAAAGTTTGTAGAAAAATTCCATCATCATCTTATTCCATTTTTCTAAGAACTTTTGAAGTCTCCTCGTATCTTTGTTTTCTCATGCCAGAACTTTTTGAAGACTGATTCCCAGAAGTGAAATTGGTTTGTCCAATTATATGCAGGTCTTAAATTTTGGTATGTGATAGATTGCTATCTCATACTTGAACAATGGTTTCTTGTTGTTGTTGTTAGATGCCCTTGAGTCAGTTCTGACTCATAGCAACCTCGTGTACAACAGAACAAAACACTGCCCAGTCCTGTACCATCTACATAATTGTTGGTATAGCTAAGTCCATTGTTGCTTCTACTGTGTCAATCCAGCTCTCTGAGGGCTCTTCCTCTTTTTCATTGACCCTCCATTTTACCAAGCATGATGTCCATTTCCAGGGACTCATCCATCCTGACCACATATCCAAAGTATGAGAGACAGAATCTCACCATTGTCTCTACTAAGGCTCATTCTAACTGTACTTCTTTCAGTACAGATTTGTTCTTCTGGCAGTCCATGGTACTTTCAATATTCTTCTCCACACAGCAATTCAAACACATCAGTTCTTCTCCAATCTCCCTAATTCACTGTCCAACTTTCACATGTGTATGAGATGAATGAAAATGCAATGGCTTAGGTCAGGCATACCTTAATTCTCAGACTAACATCTTTGCTTTTGAACACCTTAAAAAAGAAGTTTTTTTGCAGATTTGCATAATGCAATATGTTGCTCAATTTTTTGACTGCTGCTTCCATGAATGTTGATTGTGGATCCAACTAAAATGAAATCTTCGACAACTTCGATCTTTTCTCTTTTTATCATGATATTACTTACTGGTCCAGTGATGAGGATTTTTGTTTTATTTGCATTGAGATTTTATTATTGCAATGATCTTCATCAGTAAGTATTTTCAGTTTTCTTGGCTTTTTAGCAAGAAAGTTTCTGTCATCTGTATATAGCAGGTTGTTAATGAGTCTTCCTCTAATCCTGATGCCACATTCTTCTTTCAGTAATCCAGCTCTCATATTATTAGCTCAGAATACTGATTGAGTATATTGAAAGGATAGAATCCTGGTATACCCCTTTCTTGATTTTAGATCATTCAGTGTTCTCTTGTTCTGTTTTCCTGGAATTCCCATTCTTCACAATGTTATCCATAGTTAGTTATGACTGACAGTCGAATGCCCTTCTCTGCTTTCTACTAGATCCATTTAATATTAGCAATGATATCCCTAGTTCCACATCCTTTTCTGAATCCAGCTTGGCTTTCTGGCAGCTCCCTCTCTATGTACTGCTATAAACGTTTATGAATTATTATGAGCAAAAGTTTACTTGCATGTGATATTAATTATATTGTTTGATGATTTCTGCATTTCCATTGGGTAACCTTTCTTTGGAATGGGCCCAAATATGGATCTCTTCTTATGGTTGGCCTGCCAATTGTCTTCCAAATTTCTTGGCATAAACAAGTGTGTGCCTCCTGAGCTGCATCAGTTTGTTGAAAGATTTCAGTTTGTATTGTCAATTCCTGGAGCCAAATCTTCAGTGGATTTCTTTGTGCAATATCATCAGTTTTTTATCATATGCTACCTCTTGAAATGGTTGAGCATTGTCCAGTCCTTTGTGTATTCTTCCCATCTTCTTTTGATGCTTCCCATATTATTCAGTATTTTGTACATAGAAGCCTTTAATGTTGCAACCTGTGACTTAAATATTTTGCAGTTTTTTGTTTGAGAAATGCAGAGCATATTCTTCCCTTTTGGTTTTCTGACTCCAGGTCTTTGCACATTTCATTATACTTGACTTTGTCTTCTGGAACTGCCCTCAGAATTTTTTGTTCAGCACTTTTATTTCCTCATTTCGTCTAGTTGCTTAAGCTTCTCTACACTTAGGAGCAAGTTTCAGGGTCTCTTCTAAAATCCAAGTTAGTCCTTTCTTTCTTTCCGGTCTTTTTAATGACCTTTGGCTTTCTTCCTGTATGATGTACTTGAAGTCATCCTACAACTCCCCCGGTCTTCATTCATTAGTGTGCAATGCATCAAATATGTTCTTGAGATGGTCTCTAAATTCAGGTGAGGTATGTTCAACGTCATATGTTGGTACTTGTGTACTTGTATAGAAGTATTTCTCTGCTACTCTCTGGGTTGTGTGTTTTATTTCTTTGTTAGAAAATAAGATTCTTCAAAACTACTTAATAGTGCTTTGAATATAATAAAGACTATGACAGACACAGATGTTTAACATATCTAACTGACAAGAAGAAGCTCTTCATTGGAGTTTTCTCAAGTTACAAATTATCAGAATATTCATATACATGGATAGGGAGCAACATTGAAGCCGCCTCAGTAATATAATTCTTTTGAATGGAGAAATTAAAGCAAAAGCAAGGAATAGGCAGCTATAACTCCTAGAAACCGAGCTCAGGAACAAGATAGCTTCACTTCTGCTTATCTTATGGTTGTCAGATCTTATATACATATATTTATATGAACATAGAGAAAAAAAACGTACTTGTCCACTGGAAAAACCCCCCAAAAATTATCATTTTTGTTTCTAGTCTGATTAGTGGTCTGATTTAGGCCTCTTGAAGGTAACAAAACACATATTCAGCGGAGTCCCTGCCTTCGAGGATATTATACTAAAGATGAGTCAGCATTATCTACAAAGTATAATGGTATACCTAAGAATACACAACCAATTCATGACAGCACTGACATCTAGATCTTATATATTATGTATGCAATAAATATGAGGGGCTCCAAAATTTAGGGAAAATGGAATACAAAGATAATATAATCCTTTTTTTTTTTTTTAACTGCTGGCAAGAGGGCAGACTAGACACACATGTTACAGACACCCTCTACAACAAACTGGAAACCAAATGAAACAGATACATATGATGATCCTGGAACCTGAGCTTCAGAGGGAATGATAGAGAAGTGGGTTGAATACTAACTGGGAGGAGATATTGAGAAAGGGTAGCAAAAGAAGAAGTAGACTGGTGTGAACAGCCGACCAGTCAGATGCAGCCATCTTGAACTTTTTCAAGCACCTTTGGAGGCAGTTCAGACGCATGCCAGAGACTGACTATGGGAAAGGTGCAATACTTTCTTGCTGCCCATGCTCCCTTAGTATGGTCAATTCCAACCCTCGTCCAACCTCAGCATAGCCACTGCTCTGGGAGTGCAAAGTCACACCGTTGTAAACCTGTGAAGTAGGTACCCACTGAGTCATCTCGGTGCCTGGATTCACGCAGGCTCTGTTCCAGACCTGTAAAATTGCAGAGCTGTCCAGGCCAACCCTGGGCTATCAGGAACGCTCATAGTCGCCCTGCTCCCAGCTGTCTTCTAGTCCTCACAGACACTGGTTCCAGCTACTTAAGGGTATGCACAAACTACTGCCGGATTTGGCACCATGAACATAGACAACATCTAGGCCTGTAGTAATTGCATCTGGGGCCAGGAACTCAGCCATCTGATCCCTCCCCCATCCACCTCATGAGCTCCTTGGCTGGAAGGAGTCCCTGAGAGTTTTCTACTCTCTGGGTCCAGGACCTACCCGCATTTTTAAATTTTCCATTGGTTGTTTTTGATTCTTTATTCTTTCTTAGCTGTCTTCCTCTCTTTCCCTTCCTATGATTTTTGTTTATCCTTTCTATCTCCATTTTGTTTTTTCTTCTTTTTTTTCTGTTTCTCTCCACCTACACCTATCCCTCCCACTTTTCTTTTTACCCTTGATTTTCCTTTACTACTCTATTCTCTTTTCATCTTTCTTCTCCCTAATTTTTTTGTGTGTGTGGTTTTTTTCTTTTCAGATTTTTTTGGTTCCTCTTTTCTATTTTTAGTTATGTTCTTTTTTGTTAACTGCCTACTTTTTGGTTTTTTTCCTGTTTTTTTTTTTTCAATGTCACTTGCTTGTTTTTTGTTGTGCCCATTTTCGTGTCCCCCACGAAAATCTCTCCTTTCATATGCAATCAGCAGAAACATTTATTGATCTCTTCACAGCATACAGTGGGTCAACCGTCTGAGCTGATGGCGACCCAGAAAGCAGGCACGCAGGCCTTTTTATAGGTAGTCAGGGGAGGGTCATAGATGACATGTAACAAGCTGATTGGCTTTTATCTAGGGGAGGTTGCTGATTGGCTCTTAGTGATGTCATATCACCTTCAAGCGGATTGGCTCATATCTAGGGAGTGCTGCTGGCGTCAGAGGGTTGGCAGTTAGGGAGGATTCGCTGGCGCCAGCAGTCTGGTGGTTTGTGTGGATTTGAGTA
>NW_006408549.1:20661654-20668085 GCF_000296735.1 Chrysochloris asiatica | reverse complement strand
CCATACTCCCTGTACTTCCACCCACTGGGTAACAAGCTCTTTTATTTCCTCATTTTTTTTTTTTTTTAGCTTCTCTAAGCTGAAGAGCAAATTTCTGATTTTTATTTTTTTTTTTTTTTTTTTGGTGTTTCATTCCCCCCTTGAATAAGCACCTTCTGGGCCGAATCATTGGCCCAGGTTAGTTTCTTCAATTTGGATAAACTGTTCGTATTTGGTATAAAGGACAAGAGTTTGTTTAGAATTCATGGTCCTAAGGTTACTGAAATTAAGAGTAAAACTAATGGTCCTGCTAACACGGAGATTAGAGTTGTAAGCCAGGGGGACCAATTAAAAAGGTTTTCATACCAAGAAATGTTTTTAGTTCTTTCTTGTTCTCTATCTTTTAGCCTTTTCTGCAAGAGGCTCATTGAGTTCCTAATTACACCTGGATGATTTACATAGAAACAGCATTGTTCTCCTAATACAGCACACAATCCTCCTTGCTGCAGGAAAAGGTCTAAACCCCTCCAATTCTGTAATGCTACTTCTGCAAGGGAGAAGAGAGACTGTTCTAATTTAGTGATTGAGTCTTCCAAGTTTTTAAGGTGAGCATCAATTACAGCTCATAGCGCATGATAGTTCTTTTCTTGTAGGTTGAGTGCAGACACTCCAACAACCGGTGGCCCCTGCAATACTCAACCCTACTAAGGAGGATAGAAGGACTGCAGTTAACTCCTACTGCGCGTTTTTGTCTGTTAATCGGTTTGGTGTTTGTATCTATTTGGTCATCTGTGTATTATTTTCTTGGTTAAGCATAGTGTTATGGGCACAGGCAGTTATGCCGGTATTACATGCCCGCCAAGCATCTTTTCCAGGTTTATAATATGTATCACTGCTATTGCTGCTTGTGGATAGCTGAATGATATTACATAAGTACAGATAATTTCGGGGAATTTTTCCAATACAAGTTCCTCTTCCTTAGATCTGTTCTAGTGTCAGCTTCTTTTCCACACCTTCTTTCCATCTACACTTATTAAGTTTAGAAATCTTGCTAAAATTGCTAGTTATAGCGATACCCTAGTAGTAGGGAGGCTTTGCTTCAAGGCACAACCAGCACTCTTTAGTGAGTTCTGGGTGGGAGCTGTTTAGTACCTTAAATGTGGCGAGTATCAGCTCATAAGCTGGGGAGAAGGATAACGTTGGGCTAAAGTTAGGGAAAGTGGCAAGTGAGGTCAATTGAAAAGAGAAGGGCTTAGAGACTTCTGGTGGTAGTGTCGAGGGGTGGTAGACAGGTAGGACAGGCTTAAGAACAGGGTTGGATCCATTTGAAAATGGGTGGATAGTTTGGGATATTATAAAATCGCCCAGTAGTGAATATAGCTCCTTTGTCATTTCCTGACATATACACTCGGACTCCCCAGGTTTTTCCTGCTTCCCTCCCGCTCGACTGTTTTCCCTCCTTAGTAAACTCTAGTATTACGGTATTGCAGGCATTGTTTTTGCAAGGTCCACCTAGTTGCCCTCCTTTAACAAACCCCCACCCTGCTGAAGTGGAACCTGGCACTTTTGATAGCCGTATGAAGTCCTTTTTAACTGAGGGAGACCAGGACAATTACTAGGTGGATTCACATCCCCAGGCAGTGCAATAAAAGCTCTCTGCTCCCCCGCACTTGGAGATCATGTCTCTGGTTCTGTTGGTCCCTTGACAAGCATAGAAGTAGGATTTTCTAAGCGCGGCTCTGCTGGCAGGAGAATTGCACCCGGGTACCCAGGCTCTTCCTGGGGTCTGTTTGTTTATATCCCAAGAGCTTTCAGGAAGAGAACATAAATCAAAAGTCAGAGCTGGACACCATACACCTTGAGGTTGCACAGCAGAGGCCGAGATGACTACTTCTCCTGTGACGGCACTGATAATGATCCAGGCGGTGTTGACTATATCGTGGGGGTTGCAGTCAGCAGGATGGAAGAAGATGAAGCAAGATGTCACAAGGAACATGAGGCGGGGCATTTTTGAATTCTCAATTTGAGGGGATTCTGGGAATGCTGGATTACTCGCCAGGGTACAGTCTCTTCAGTGGTGACTTCTGTGTCTTGGATGGGAGTGCAGGTTTTACATGGGTATGGTGAATCCAAGTTGGGATTCCATCTACTTTTATGGTGGTGGGAGTGGTCAAGATCACGGTATGTGGTCCTTTCCACTTGGGTTGGAGAGTTTCCAGATGATGCCTCCTGATTAGTACTAAGTGTCCAGGACTGAACTCGTGCTGGTGTGGTGAGTCGTGCTTATAGATGGCTCTTAGCTGCGGCCATAGTTGGTTCTGCACCTGAAATAAAGCTTTTAGGGAGGTGAGGAAATGAGTCTCATTATACTCAGTCAACAAATCTGCTTTGATGTTAGGTAAAAGCGGTGGTGGTCTACTAAACGTAGTCTCGAAAAGGGTAAAAAGCCTAGGGTATAGGCGGTATTTCTAGTCCTATACACAGCAAAAGGAAGGAGGGTCACCCAGTCTCCAGGGTTAATTTAGTTAAGGTGTCTTTAAGTGACCGATTCATCCTTTCTACCTGACCAGATCTTTGGGAATGATATGCACAATGTAATTTCCAATTTGTTCCCAAAGTCTGTACTACTTTTTGGGTTACCTGAGAGATGAAAGCAGGCCCGTTATCTGACCCTAAGAGGATCGGCAGTCTGTACCTGGGAACAATTTCTTCAAGCAGTTTTTTTACTACTACAGTGGCAGTTTCTCTTTTTGTCAGGAAAGCTTCGACCCAGCCTGAGAAGGTATCTATGAATACTAAAAGATATTTATATCTATACATACCAGGTTTAATTTTGGTATAGTCAATTTCCCAATAAGCTCCAGGCCTATTACCTCTCTCTCAGTGCCCGGGTTTATCATGTTGACTTTTCTTTGCATGTACTACCCGGCATGTGGCGCATTTAGACACTGCCTTGACTATTTTTGGTCGGAGATTGAAGATTTTAAGGTGGCTATTGCGGAGTAGGTCCTCGAATTTCTTTTCTCGTAAGTGTGATGCTTGGTGGATTTTATGGACGAGCTCATCGGCAAGTTCATCTGGCAGGATGATTTTCTTTTCAGAAGTAAAATACCATCCGTGATCTAGGTGGGTGGAAGGTTGTGACTGGATACAGTATAGGTCCTGGTCAGAATACCTAGGCATGGCAGGAAACACAAGAGGATGTTGGCAATCATGGCTTGTTTTGTTTTCAAGGCAGCTTCTCTGGCAGCAATGTCGGCTTTATTATTTCCTTGTGCCATGGCCCCTGGTCCTTTTTGGTGACCGGGACAATGTATGACTGCCACTCGCTTTGGCAGGCACACAGCCTAAAGTAATTCCAGAATTTCTTGCTTGTTTTTGTTTTTCCTTCAGAAGTAAGTAAGCCCCTTTCTCTATAAATGACTCAATGCACATGAAGGATGGCAAATATGTAACGACTGTCCATGTAGATGTTAAGGCACTTGTTTTTCCCTAATTCTAGGGGCCTTAGTGCAATTAGTTCTGCTTTTTGTGTGGACATACCTGGTGGTAGGGCTCTTGCCCACACTGCATCAGTCTCAGTTGTAATTGCAGCTCCTGCATAACGTACTTCATCTTTTATGAAGCTGCTGCTGTTGTCTGTATACCACGTTACCTCCGGATTTAGCATAGGTGTGTCTAATAAGTCCTCCTGGGCTCCCTGAAGGTGTTCTAGAATTTCTTCACAATCATGGATAGGTTGGTCCTTGCTGGGATCTGGCAGTAGTGAAGCCAGGTTGAGGGCACTTGTTGCTGTAATTGTATTCTTGGATGATTGAGCAGTAGAGCTTGATAATGGACTAGTCGGGCATTCGGCATCCATCTGTCTGGAGGGGACTGCAGAACCTTTTCAATAGCATGTGGGGTTGTGATTTTAAGAGTCTGACCTAGAGTCAATTTATCATCATCTTTCACCAATAATGCAGTATCTGCGATAATTCTGAGGCAAGGGGGCCACCCTGCTGCAACTGGATCTAATTTCTTCGACAAGTATGCCACTGCACACTTCCAGGGGCCTAGAGTTTGGGCAAGTACACCTTTTGCAAATTCTTTTCATTCATCTACAAACAGATGGAATGGTTTAGTTACGTCTGGCAGTGCCAAAGCGGGTGCGCTGAGTAAGGCTGATTTGAGTGCCTTAAATGATTCTTCCATAGAATCAGTCCAGATTAAAGGAGTTTTTTCTTCTCGGGTTGCTTCATAAAGAGGGCGGGCTATACTAGCAAAGTTTGGGATCCATAACCGGCAGAATCCGGCAGACCCTAAAAATTCTCTTATTTCTCGGCGATTTGAAGGCCGAGAGATTTTTAGGATGGTTTTCTTTTCTGGTGGTTGATAGCCATCATTTTTCCCCCCTTGAGTATGTACCCGAGATATGTCACTTCTCTTTGGCAAAGCTGTCCTTTCTTAGTAGACACTCGGTATCCAAGCTTTGCTAATGACCTCAGAAGGTCTTCTGTAGCCTTTTTGCACTCGCTCAGGGTCTCGGAGGCTATAAGTAGGTCATCTACATATTGCAAGAGGCTGATGTAGGGGTGGGCTCGATGGTACTCACTCAGATCTTCATGCAAAGCTTCGCCAAAGAGGGTCAGAGAATTTTTGAAACTCTGTGGGCTTCTGGTCCATGTTATCTGCCCATGGTATCCATTTCCTGGGTCTGTCCATTCAAAAGCAAAGAGTGATTGGCTTGTTTTGGCTAGGGGTAAGCAAAAGAAAGCATCCTTTAGATACAGGACAGTGTAAATTTGTCTTTCTGGTGATAGAGCACTGAGAAGTGTGTAAGGATTTGGAACTGTTGGGTGGATGTCCTCTACTCTTGTTGACTTCTTTCAGGTCCTGTACCAGTCGGAAATCGTGGGAATTTGGCTTTTTGACAGGCAACAAAGGTGTGTTCCAAGCAGATTGACAAGGAATTAGAATTCCTAATTCCCAGAGTCTTTTTATTTGTGGGCCATTCCCCTCTCTGGCCTCTTGTGACATGGGATACTGCTTAACCCTTATGAGGTTAGCTCCAGACTTTTAACTGTACTACCACTGGAGGGCGGTGTTTCGCAAACCCTGGGCCACTGGTTTCCACCCACACCTGTGGTATAGTTTGTAGCCATTCTTGCATTAGTGTAGTCTAGTTTTCTGGATCTTTGGGAGTTATGTCTTGGGGCAGGATTCTATACTTATTTTCTAACGTGAGAGTCAGCACATGTATTGGTTTTCTGTTCTTATCTGTTACGGAGACTTTCTTTGGACTGAAGTAGATGTGCGCTCCTACTTTGGCAAGCAAGTCGCGGCCCATCAAGGGGTAAGGACAACTAGGAATGACCGTAAAGGAATGGGATACCCGGCCCGTGCCGAGGTCCACTTTTCTTCGGGTAGTCCATGAATACTGGTTCATTCCAGTCTTTCCTTGCACACAACTGCTGCGTCCTGACATTGGGCCAATTGGTTGTTTTAAGATCGCGTGCTGAGCTCCTGTGTCCACTAAAAATTTAATGGGCTGTCCCTCCACTTTCAGGGTTACCCAAGGCTCGGGGAGGGATAATGAGCCCCGACTTCCCTAATCACTCATGTCTTCAATCTAGAGCACTTTGGGTGTGGTGTTTGGGTGCTTAGGGCACTCGTTTTTCCAATGTCCTAATTTTTTACGATAGGTGCATTGGTCTTTTTGTAGGCTAGGTCTAAGTGTTAGCTTTGTTTCTTTCATTCATTGGTGAGCAAGTTTCTTCAAACCTTTTCTCCTAGCCTCTCCCTCAGCCGAAGGTGCAAGGAGAACTTTTGCTAGTCCCCGGGTTTGTCTGTCTTCTGGGGTTTCTCTGTTATTATATACTTTTTCTGGTACTGCCATTAGCTTAGCTAGTCGGTTACCTTCTAAGCCTTCCGAGCCTTTGCAGTTTTCTCTGGATGTCAGGCGCAGACTGGTTCACGAAGGCCAAACTGACAGCTGATCGGTTGTTTTCAGCTTCGGGGTCCAAAGGAGTATAGGTACGATAGGCCTCAAGGAGATGCTCGAGAAATGCTCCTGGAGACTCATTTTTACCCTGCATCACCTGACTCACCTTGGACAAATTTGTCGGCTGTCTGGCTGCTGCTCGGAGACCCCCCCCCATCAAAGTCTGGCAGTAGACTTTCAACCTCTCCCTACCCTCTCCCATGTGGAAGTCCCAGTTGGGCCTAGTCAGGGGAAACCCGCGGTTGATGAGGTCAGGGTTAACGGTCGGTCTCCCATCTGGCCCCAGAACTAGCTTCCAAGCTTCTGTTATTATTTCTTTTTTCAGTGGTGAATAGAACCTATAAAAGCTGGTGACAATCATCCCAGGTGGGCTGATGGGTAAAAGGAACAGAAACTAAAAGGTCTACCAGACCACTGGGTTTTTCTGAAATTTTGGGATTCTGCATTTTCCAATTATAAAGGTCACTTG
>NW_006408549.1:20581642-20660163 GCF_000296735.1 Chrysochloris asiatica | reverse complement strand
TTCCCTGCGCCGGGTGGTCCACGTTTGCCTGGACCACTGGGCTTGATTCGAATCACGGAAAAGAAAAAAGGACAAAGACACACAAAAAGTAAAGTAAAAAGAAAAAAAAAAAAAAGTTTACCGGCCGAGAGATCAAACACTGGATGCAAGCAGAGGATTGGGGGCAGGGAAGGGAACTATCCCGGACGTGCCCGTTTTCGTGCCCCCACAAAAAACTCTCTCTCTCATACAATCAGCAGAAGAATTTATTTATCTATTCACAGTAAGCAGTGGGTCAACCATCTGAGCTGATGGCGACCCAGAAAGCAGGCACGCAGGCCTTTTTATAGGCAGTCAGGGGATAATCATTGATGACATGTAACAAGCTGATTGGCTCTTATCTAGGGGCGGTTGCTGATTGGCTCTTAGTGATGTCATACCACCTTCAAGCTGATTGGCTCTTATCTAGGAAGGGCTGCTGGCATCAGTGGGTTGGCGGTTAGGGAGGATTTGCTGACGCCAACAATATGGCAGTTAGGATTCACTGGCGCCAGCAGTCTGGCGGTTAGGGTGGATTTGAGTATGGGGGAAGAAATGCCTTTAGGGAAGGAAACTGACTTTTTTTTTTAATGGGAATTTTTCTGATTGGGTTTTTTTTTTTTTTGATCTTTCAGTTTTGTGTTCTTATGTGTCTGTATCTGTTATCTCTTCTTGCCCCACCTGACAGAAGGCAGCAATTATGTGCAGGTACCTACAACCATACTCCCTGTACTTCCACCCACTGGGTAACAGTCAACACCAATGCCATTCTTTAATTACACTTACTAGGAGGCAGTTTGTGAGAGCTTAAAACATCAACATATATTAATAAGAAATAACAAGAAAATTAATATATATTCATATATTCATATCCATTTAAAAAAAGGAGCTCTGGTAGCGTAGTGATTATGAATGGGGCTGCAAACCTTAAGGTTAGCAGTTCGAAACTACCAGCTGCTCCGTGGGAATAAGATGAGGCTTTCTGCTCCTGTAAAGATTTACAGCCTCGGAAACCCTGTACAGGGTCGCTATGGGTTGGAACCGACTCAACGGCACTTAACAACAACATCCATAAAAAATAGAAAAGCCATAAAAATTTAGTAAACATTAAATCAACAATGAAGACATGATAAGAAAATACACAAAATTAACTCAGCACAGAAAATTATGTTAAAGAAAACAGCAGCACAACAAAAAGAAACACACACTATGACAGAAACCAATTCATACCTACCGATAATTGCACTGAATGTCAATGGATTAAATGCACCGATAAGAGTCATAGAGTAGCAGAATGAGTAAGAAAAGAGGATCCTTTAATGTGATGTTTACACACCTTACAAGGACAAAAGCAGACTGAAAATCAAAGAATGGAAAAAATACATAAAACTTTTTGCTGTTTTAAGTGCCATTGAGTTGGTTCTGACCCAGAGCAATACTATGTAGTGTTTCCAAAAAGTGGCTGGGTAGTTTGAACCATAGACCTTGCAGTTCAAATTGACCTTGTGGTCCAAATGGACATAAAATGAGCAGTAATGGCAATATTAATTTCTGATAAAGCAGACTTTCAGGCAAAAACCAACGTAAGAGACAATAAGGGACAGTATATCATAATTGAATTGAGCAAAGACACAGAAGAACTAAACACTGTCAACTCGCTTGATCTTATAGACATATACAAAACACTCAACATCAGCACAATATATCTTCTTTTCCAGTGCATATTGGACATTTTCCAACATATTCCATATATTAGGTCACAACACAAGCATCAATAAATTTGAAAATATCAAAATTCTGCAAAGCATAAATACACTATCAAGCATACCTGAAAACAAAGAAGTAGTAAAAGCCAAAATAGATGACTGGGACCTCCTAAAAATTAGACACTTAGGTGCATCAAAAGATGTCATCAAAAGAGCAAAAAGAAAACCCACAGACAGGGAACATTTGTGGGCAATGACAAAAATATGTTGTCAGACAAGGGACTACTCTCTAAAATTTATAGAAAACTTCAGCACCTCAATAAGAAAAAGGGAAATAATTCCATTTTTAAATGGGCAGAGAACATGTTGGACAGATACTTCATCCAAGAAGACATTCAAGTGTACAACAAACATATGAAGAAATGCTTGCCATCAAGTCAGCTTCTACTCATAGTGACCCTGTGTAAGGTTTCCAAGAGCAGCTGATCTGTTTCAAATGCAGACCTTTTGACTACTAGCAAAGTTCAAAAAAACAAAAACAACAAATGTTGGCGAGAGTGTGGAGAGACTGAGACTCTCCATCTGCGCTGCTGATAGGACTGCAAAATGGTGCAAACACTTGGAAATAGAAATAATTTATGACCCAGCAATCCTTCTACATAGAATATATCCTCAAGAAACTAGAGCCATGTCACAGATAGATATATACACACCCACCTTCAGTGCAGCACTGTTGACAATAGCAAAAAAAAAAAAAAGGTGAGGGGGGGACCGCCTAAATGCCCATTCACAGAAAAATGAATAAACAAACTTTGGTACATACATACAATGAAATACTAACCAGCTGTGGAATAAAACAACAGACTCTGTGAAACACCTCATAGTCTAGATGAACCTGAGGACATTATGCTGAGTGAAATTTGTCAGTTACAAAATGACAAATATATGATACTAGTATTATGAAAAATTCAAAAAATGTCTTTTTCAAAGAAATATTCTTTGTTGTTTACCAGGAGTGGGGGGTGAGGGAGACTAATTCACTGGCTAGAGGGTAGATACATAGTAACTCATGTGATGGGACAGGCAATCTACATCAAGAGGGAGGTCCACAGAAGAATGATGAAAAGAGGAAGTCTCAAGGAAGAGTTCAAGGGTGAAAAGAAATGGAGGTAAATACTCTTATATACGCTATCCTGCAATAATAACAATCTATAGGTAGATACTGGTAGTATAGTGGTTATGAATTGGGCTGCGAACCGCAAGGTCAGCAGTTCGAAACTACCAGCTGCTCCGTGGGAGAACGAGGAGGCTTTCTGCTCCCGTAAAGATTTACAGCCTCGGAAACCCTGTTCAAGGTCACTATGGGTCAGAACTGACTCGACAGCACCTAACAACAACATAGGTAGATACATGAACAAATTGCCAGATGGAATGGGTATGGTAGGGAGAATAGGGGTATACCTATGAAATATAAAGATTTGACAGGATATTTGTATACAAGTGTTTACCTTTGCTACAAACATATCCATAAATGTGGAGCATTTGTTGTTAAGTGCTGTTGAGCCAGTTCCAACTCATAGCAACACTGCATAGGAGTTCCAAGACTTTAAATCTTAGTTGGAGCAGAAAGCCTCTTCTTTCTTCCACAGAGTGGCTGGCAGGCTGGAACCACAGACCTTGTGGTTCACAGTGTAGTGCTTTTCATATGGAGCCACCACGCTCCCATGGTGCACCATACAGGAAACAAAATGATGAGAATTTCTTAGACATTACTAAACACCTTACTGGGCGTAGAGACTCAGGACCATAGTCTCAGGTGACACCTTGGTCCATTGGCATAGACAGTCTACAAGGTAATGTCCTACATCTTACTTTTGTGAGTAGTGACTGGCATTTTAGAAGCTCATGACCAATCATGTAAGGTGTAACTATCAGTCTCTCCTTGTACGGAGGAAAAGAAGAGTGGTAAAAATTTAAGGTGCTAGAAAACAATTAGTTCAATGGACTGAAAGAACACAAGAACATCAAATCCTCAGAACCCTGAAATCAGGAAAAATAGAAGATGCCCAGCTTCCACCACCAACTTTTCTGATTCAGATCACATTAGAATGTCTTGGATAGACTTGGGGAGAGATAGGAAACAAAATTCAAAATTATTTTTCTAAAAGTATCAGGTTTACTGGTCAGAACCCAAGACTATTGATTGACCTTGGTCACCCTTCAGGTCTGGAACTAAAGTTACCCTCATGGCTCAATTTTCAGCCAAACAGTAGATAGGTATACAGAGGAGAGCAACCACACTAGTGAGGTATGTACACCATAGAATGGTCAACCTTTCAAGATCAAAAGGGCAGAATTTACCTTAGGGCAAAATTCAGAAGAGTTGGAAAAGAAGGTTGAGTGGAAACAAAAGTCACAGGGAGGAAGTCGCTCATGCTACAGGAGGGGATTGCAATAATTGAAGTATATGATTTATTGAAAGTAAAACTGATGATCCGCTCTTAAACCTTCATTCAATTCACAATAAAAAGTGTAAAAAAAGATAAACTAAGAACCTTCATATTTGTGAATGATGAGCTAACTATTCTCCATGTGAGCCACTGTTATTTCCAATGCATATTGAAAGCTAATTTTACCCTAAAAACCAATAAAGAAATAACTTTCCAGTTGATTCCAACACATGGTGACCTCTATGTGTAAGAGTAGACGCTCCATAGGCTGTTCAGCAGTTTATTTTTCAAAAACCGACAACCAGACTGTTCTTCTGAGGTGCTTCTAGGTGGACTAAAACCTTCAACCTTTTTGTTAGATCACTTAATCATTTGTACCACTCGGGCTCAATTTAACCCTTGGGTTAATACAGTGCAGAAACTTAGAGGGAAAAAACAAAACCTTATCACTTGTTGGAGTTGTTAAGTGCTATCAAGTTGGTTCCAGCTCATAGAGAAACCGTGTCTGGGCTTTTCAAGGAGCAGCTGGTAGATTTGAATTGCCAACCTTGTGGTTCCCAGTCCAGTGCTGATTCTACAGTGCCACACCAGGAGTCCACATCACTTCTAGAATGGGGACATTTAAAAGTTTAATGGCAAATGTGGCATTTGAATATGACTTTGAAGGATGGGAAAGATTTCAACTTTGAGCAATTAGTGTTAAAGGGAGGTTTTATACAGCTAGAGCAGAATCAGAACAAAGACACTGATGAAAACGAGGACACAAAAAATTGGGGGATTTTAAATCCAAATGAATAAGACTTAGATTGTAGAAAATCTTACATAGTAGGGAAGAGAGTTTTCTAAAGATTTAAGAGCTACCATGGGTTTGAGAAATGCACAGTGATCAGCAGTCTTGTTCTAAAATATGCTATTGTAGGCAATTCTGACTTTTGAATAGCTTTTCAGGATTTTATTTTGCTGGGACAAATGAATGTGACAGCAAAATTAATTGTTCCTCTGCTTTAAAAAGGGAAACTTCCCTAAAGTAAGAAATGCTACTAAAACTGGTAAATTTCAAGAAGGGAGCAGGGTGTTTTTCTGATTTTTCTAAAATCTCAAGTCAGACAAAATGACATGACTGCCCAATATGAGCAGATACAGTTAGTTTTGCCATAGAGTCAATTCCTACTCATGGTGACCCTGCTTCCAAGGAGAGGCTGATGGGTTTGAACTGCTAGCCTCGTGGTGCAGTGTTTATCCTACAGCACCATACCAGGACTCCATGGCTAGCTTCAGAATGAACAAATATGAAGTGGGACTGAAATGTTTACCAATTAATCAAGGAAAATGTTTATTTCAAAATTAATACATTAGGGGAAAGAAGCAAGTATTTTATTCACTTCCAACAAGGCACTTCATCTCCCACATCAAAATGGTTGGACCAATTAAAAGTGAATCAGCATTCCAAAGTAAATGTAACTGAAACTATAAATAACAAAATCACTTTAAAACGTTACCAAATATATTTCAACACCCCCCACCACCACCACCACAGATTCTTTCCATGAACAATTTACTCTGAAAATGCATGGTGTTACTATTAAGTGCCATCAAGTCCATTGGAGGAGATGCTGGTAGATTTGAACTAACAACCTTGCGGTTCAGTGCTGATCCAACAGTGCCACACCAGGACTCTGAAAAGGTATGGGAAAAACACAGGAACATAAAAAGAAAATGTGTTTTATGTTCCTGAATGTGACCTGGCTAGCATACCATGAAATTCTGGTCACCAAAACTATTAACAAAGTCTTCTTGCAGATGATAAGACTCTGTTTTCTGAGTAGAAAGGAACTTGGAGCAATCAAGTCCTGACTGACATTAAAGATATGATTTCCCAGACTCCTGAGATAAAGCCAAATCTTAGCTGCTGTGCTTTTAAATAATGAATCTGTTGTAATCAACTTATTTACTATTCAGTCAAGCCCTAGGGGAAACGTTTCAAACTGAAAGTATTGAAGAGCCTCCATCCAACAAGGGGATTCAGGCATATATGTGTATGTTTGTGTGTGTGTGTGTGTTTGTATGTATACATATAGTTACCATTATTGACAACCTACTAGCAAATGTTGTTTTGAGAGATATCTTTGGTTACTAATGTTCAAATATCAGAAAGGAAACATTTTACAGAATAAGGACACATTCAATTAAATGCAGAATCGAATTTTATTAAGCAGGTTCTGTAAAATAAGTGTAGATCAGACTTAGAGTCAGTATCCCAGTAGATAATGAGATTTTGACCTGGTGATGATCCCATTCTTCCAAATAACTGTACCATTCATTCACCACATTTGGACCTATAACTCCTTATTTTTCTAAAGTAATAGACAAACCTAGAAATTATTCCAATGGCTAGAATTAAATGAGCAGCTAGTTACATATTTGTGGAAATCTCAAGCTTAGTTAAATAATGTTTTCAATTGTAACTTTTTTCACATTAAGGAGTATGTGGCTTATAATTTTCTGTTTCCATATACTTACAAAATCTAGTTTATAAGAAAACACCTTCCTTTAAGATTGTATGACCCTATGCACTCTTCTAATACTTTTATGTGTATTATTAATTGCTTTTGTGTATTATTAATCCTAATGTCAACCATTCAAGATTGAATAAATATTTCCACTTTTTAAAACTTTTTATTATGAATTGAGTGAAAATTTATAGACATGATTATCAGTTTTTATATTCAACACATCATATACTTTGTTTCATCTCAATGATTACAATCTTCTCCATGTAACTAATAGCTATCCTGCTTCCTCCCTGTGGTTCCTAGTTCCTTTCCACCCTCCTTCCCATCCCTCTCAACTTTGTCCTTAGGAAAATGTTACTCTTTTGGTTTTGAATTATTGTTCATTCCATGATGAGTATACCTTGCTAGTATGTTGTGTCCTCCTATAAAACCTGTCTACTGCTTGGCTTAAAATTGGGCCACTGGCGGAGCTGATGAAAGGAGATACAGATGGGTAACGCATGATACGGTAGTGAATAATTCTTATCAGGATGGATTGTGAGGGTTGGAAATGCAAAGGTGAAGTTTTGTAACAAGGAAGGGAGTGATTGATTCTCCAGGATAGGAACGGAGGCCTCCGGGACCATCAACAGAGAACAGCTGAGAGCAGGACCCTACCCAGAGAAACAGAGATGCCTGAGATGGAGACAGAGATGATGACGTGGAATGATGAAGCGACTGGGGACTTTGGACCCAGAGAGGGAAAGGGACTGTTGGCAGAAAACTGGGGGGAGTAGGGGGAAGTGTAGGGGGTGGGTTTCTGGGATATACCCTTTGGGTGGTCGATGATGCATGGAGGGGATTGGAACCATGGCAGGGAGATGATATATGATGGAATGAATGTAAAGCTAAAGTTCTCCCATGTAAACTATCATATAATTCACAATAAAACATTAAAAAAAAAAAAAAATTGGGCCACTGGGTAAATTCCTTCTCAGATCTGAAGTGTAGTCGAGGACCGTAGTCTCAGGCTCCTCCAATCTCTTTCATACCAGTAAAGCTGGTCTTTTTATTATTATTATTATTATCCTTAAAGAATTTTGAATTTTGTTCAACATTTTCTTCCACTTTATCCAGATCCTCTAATGTGATCCCTTTCAGGGGAGTTGGTAGTTGTAGCTGGGCACCATCGAGTTCTTCTGGTTTCAGAATCATGGAGACTGATGTTCACGTGTTCCATTAATCCATTGGACTAATTGATTCCAAGTCTCTTCACTTCTTGGAATCACTCTTCTTTCTTCCACACATGGAGAGACCAATAGCTTCACCTTAGATGGTCACTCATGAACTTTTGAGATCACAGACGCTATTCACCCAAGTAGGATACAGAACACTGTCTTTGTGGACTATATGTTACGCCAATTTACAATGGTGTCTGCTGATACTATGGTCGAGAGCCCCAGGCCCAGCAACTCATTGCCTTAAGATGCTTCATTTTTTTCCCTTACCCATTCAGCCTCAGTTGATGTCTCAGTTCATGTATTTAAACATAGAACATTGTCCTTCCAAGGTTGTATTTATATCACTATTTACCACTGTTCCCTTTAGTCCATGCATACCTCCCTGTTTCTTCACCTATCTTCATACTCTTCTGTCACTCTCCCTCTTTTTGTATATTGCCCTCTCCCTTCTTGTATATTGCCCACCTGGGGTCACCCAAGCTAACATGTGTCTACTCTCTATCCAGTTAATTCCTCTCCCCTACATCCCACCCCTAATAACCATCAAACATACAAAAAAAAAAAAAATGTTTATATTAGTATGGAAAGCTTTAATGGTCTCATACCTTATTTGTCCTTTTGTGATTGACCAATTTCATTCAGCATAATGTCCTTCAGGTTCATCTTTATTCTTCAAGTTTGCATAGTATTCCACTGTGTGTATGTACCAAAGTTTGTTTACCCATTCTTCCATTGAGGAGCACTTAGGCTGTCTGCATCTTTTTGCTATTGTGAATTGTGCTATGATAAACATCAGTGTGCATATATTTACTCATGTTATGACTCTTATTTCTTGTGGCTATATACCAAGTAGAGGGACTGCTGGGTAGTAAGCTATTTCTATTTCCAATTTTCTGAAGTGTGCCACACAGTTTTCTAGAGTGCTTAAACCATTTTACAGTCCCACCAGTAATGTAGAAGGGTCCCAGTCTTTCCACACCTTCACCAGTATTTGTTGTTTACTGTTTTGTTTTGTTTTTTAACTTTGCTATTAATGCTGGTGCGTGAGATGATATTTCATTGTTGTTTTGATTTGCATCTCTCTAAAGGCTAGTGATAGGGAACAGTTCTTCATATTTCTTGGCTGTCTGAATAGCTTCCTTGGTGAAACATCTGTTCATGTCCTGTGCCCATTTTTAAATTGGGTTGCTTATCTTTTTCTTGTAGAGGTGTTGTAGTTTTGTATAAATTTTAAATATCAGTCCCTTGTCTGATATATCATTGCAAAAAAATTGTTCCCTTTTTATTCTTTTGGTAAAATCTTTTGATGCACATAAGTTTCAAATGTTTAGGAGGTCCCAATCTTCTAGTTTATCTTCTACTGTTCATTTGTCTTTTTTGTAATGTTTGATAGTGTATGAATGTCATGTATTAGAGCCTCTACATTTGACGATATTTTTTCTCTGATGATGTTTTTTACATTTAGATCTTTAATCCATGTAGAGTTTGGTTTTGTATATGTTGTGAGATATGGTTATTGATTCATTTTTCTGCAAATCAATTTCTAGTTTTGCCAGCACCATTTGTTGAAGAGACTATCTCTTCCCCATTTAATGTGTTTTGGCCTTTGTCAAATATCAGTTGACTGTGTGTTGATGGATTTCCTTCTGAGTTCTCAATTATGTTCCATTGATCTATGTATCTTTCATTGTACCAGCACCAGGCTGTTTTGACCACTGTGGCTATGTAGTAAATTTTAAGATCAGGGAGTGAGAGGCTTCTACTTTGTTCTTCTTGAGCAGTGCTTTACTTACCTGAGGTCTCTTTCCTTTCCATATAAAGTTCATGACAATTTTTTCCATCTCTTTAAAGAATGATGTTGGAATCTGGATTGGGATTGCATTATGTCTATAGATTGCTTTGGGTAGTATTAACATTTTCACAATGCTAAGTTTTCCTGTCCATGAGCAATTATAATCTTCCATTTTTGTTAGTCTCTTTTGATTTCTTGCAGAAGTATTCTGTAGTTTTCTTTGTATAGGTCTTTTGTTTCTCTGGTTAGATTTACTTTTGAGTATTTCATCTTTGGGGTGGCTATTGTGAATGGTATTGTTTTCCTAATTTCCTTTAATTAATTGTCTTTATTAATATAGAGGAATCCAACTGATTTTTGCATATTGATCTTGTACCCTGATATTCTGCTGAATCTTCCAATGAGTTCCAATGATTTTCTTGCTGAACCTTTGAGATTTTCTATGTATAGGATCATATCATCTGCAAATAAGAGAGTTTTAATTCTTCTTTGCCAATTTGGATGTCTTTAATTTCCCTTTGTTGCCTTATAGCTCTAAGACTTCCAGAACAATATTGAATAGGAGTGGTGATAAAGAGCATCCTTGTCTAGTTCCTGTTCACTAAAGGGAATGCTTTCCATTTTACTCCGTTGAGAGTAATTCTGGCTACTGGATTTATATATATCCTTTTAATTACTTTGAGGAATTTCCCTTTGATTCCTACTTTGTTAGGTGTTTTTAATCAAGAATAGTTGTTGGATTTTGTCAAATGCTTTTCTGCATCATTCAATATGACCATGGGGTCCTTTTCCTTTGTTTTACTTATATTGTGGATTCCACTGATTGCTTTTCTAATATTGAACCATCCTTGCATCCCCAGTCTGAATCCTACTTGTTCATGACGCATTTTTTGATATGTCATTAAATTCTACTGGCTAGGATTTTGTTGAGAATTTTTGCATCTATAGTCATGAGGGCTATTGGTCCATTGTTGTTGTTGTTATTATGTGCCGTGGAGTCGGTCTTAACTCATAGCGACCCTGTACAGGGTTTCCAAGGCTGTAAGTCTTTACGGGAGCAGAAAACCTCATCTTTCTCCCGTGGAGCAGCTGGTAATTTCGAACTGCTGAGCTTGCAGTTTGCAGCCCAATTTGTAACCACTACGCTACCAGAGCTCCTTAGTTTTCTTTTTTAGTGATGGCCTTGTGTGGTTTTGGTATGAGGGTTATGCTCACTACAAAAAAAATCTGTTGGGGAGTTTTCTATCCTTTTTCTATGTTCTAGAAGAGTTTGAGTAAAATTGGTGTCAGCTGTTTTCTGAATGTTTGGTACAATTTGACAGTAAAACCTGGACTTATTTTCGTTAGGAATTTTATTAATGACCTGATCAGTTTCATCTTTAGTTAAAGGTCTGTTCAAGTTTTCTACTTCACTCCTTATTAGTTTAGGTAGGCCATGTTTTTCTAAAAGTTTATCCATGTCTTATGAATTTTCAAAGGTACAGTACAATTCTTTATAGTATTCTATTATTTTCCTTTTTATTTCTGCTGGTTCTGTTGTAACATCACCCATATCCTTTTGTATGCATGTTATTTACAAGTTCTCTGTTTTCTTTTGTTAGATTTTTCAATTTTATTAAGCCTTTCAAAGAATCAACTTCTTGTCTTGTTGATTCTTTCTATTGTTTTTCTGTTTTCTACTCCATTTATTTGTGTTCTGATCTTTATTATTTCTTTTCTTCTGAAGACTGTAAGCTTACTTTGCTGATTTTTTTAGTTGCTGGAGATGTTGTTTCAATGTATTGATTTTCGTTTTTTCTTCTTTTTGAATGTGTGCATTCATTGCTGTAAATTGTCCTCTCAGTACTGCTTTTGCTGTGTTTCAAAGATGTTGATATACTGTGTTTTCATTCTAATTTGCTTCAAGAAATTACTTTATTTTGTTTTTCATTTGTTCTATTACCCAGTAGCTTTTAGGCAGGGTATTTAGTCAGTTTTTACGTATTTGATTTTGTTTCCTTGGTCTTCCTATTGTTGACTTCTAATTATATAGCATTGTGATCTGAGAAGATGGTTTGTACTATTTTGATGTTTTTAAATTTATTGAGACTTGCTTTGTGACCTGACCTATGGCCTATTCTGGAGAATATTCCATGTGTACTGGAAAAGAATGTATATTGTACCCTTGTTGAGTGTTCTGTGTAAATCTATGAGGTCAATTAATTTTTGTGGTTTTAGTTCCCCTGTGTCTGTTAAATTTCTTTTTGGTTGTTCTGTCCTTTTTCTAAAGTAGTGTATTAAAATTGCCTGCTATTATTGTGTGGTGCTATGGGATAAAGCACTGGACCACAAAATCAGTTTGAACTGTAAGGTTGGTGGTTTAAACTTACCAGTCACTCTTTTGAGTCCTTATAAAGAGTCACTCTGAGTTAGGGGAACTCAATGGCACTTAAGAACAACAACGGTATCATTGTAGAGTTATCTCGTTCTTTAGTTTTATTTTAATTTGAATACATATTTAAATATGTATTTTAAAGCTCTTTCATTGGAAACATAGACATTTAATATGGTTATGTCCTCTTGTTCAGTTGACCATTTAATCATGAGATAATGTCGTCCTTTGTCTCTTGTGTTGGTTTTTGCCTTAAAGTCTATTTCATCAAAGATTAATATTGCCACTCATGTTCGTTTTTTATTGCCATTTGCTTGATATCTTTTTTCCATTCTTTAATTTTTTATCTATGTTTGTCTTTGTGTGTAATGTGTATCTCTTGTAGACATGATATTGAAGGATACTGTTTTCTTATCCATTCTGCTACTGTCTGTCCCTTGACAGGTGCATTTAATCCACTGACATTAAACGTAAGTATTGAGTGGTATGAATTGATTGCAGTCATTTTGCTGCGTGTTTTTTGTAGTGCTTCTGCTTTCTTTATTCCACATGTTTTCCTGTGCACAGTTCTGTTTTTTGTTTTTGTTTTCTTTTTCTTGCTTCTTATGTATTTCTCCATAGTTCCAATATTTGCAAAATCTTCATGGATTTTCCTTTCTTGATTTGATGTGAAGCTGTATTAAGTTTCTTGGAGGTTACCCTGTTATTTGTTAATTTCTTCCCCATTTTAAAGCAGCCTGTTTTATCTTGAAATCTACTTAATTTCCTCACCATTTGGAATTCTGTAACTATACTTTTCCTGCTGCTTTGTAGTTGTCTTCATTATAGATTGATGTCTCTGATGCCCTATTTTCAGTCTTGTAGTTTTGGTTTAAAGAGCTCTAGTAGTGTAGTGGTTATGAATTGGGTTGCTAACCTCAAGGTCAGCAGTTCAAAACTACCAGCAGTTCCACAGGTGACAGATTTGGCATTCTGCTCCTGTAAAGATTTACAGCCTCAGAAACCCTGTACAGAGTCACTATGAGTCGGAACTGACTCCACAGTATACCACCAACAACAACAGTTTTAGTTTACTCTAGACACTTCTTTTTCTGGATTGAATTCTTGGTGGTGTTGCCATGGATGCCATCTTCTGATTGCAGCCTGCTGTTCTTGGTTCTCAATCTAAAGGATCCCTGTTAGCATTTTTTATAAAATTGACTTGGTTGTTACAAATCCCTTTAATTTCTGTTTATCTGAAAATATTCTAATTTTGCCATCCAATTTGAAGGCCAGTTTTTCACAATAGTGATTTGCTTTTAGGGTCTATCCTGCTTGGAGTTGGTTCAATGTCCTGAATATTTCTTCTCATCTTTCATGATGTTAGGAAAATTTTCTTCCAACAGCTGTTTAACTATCTTTTCTGTGCTTTTCTTTGTATCTTCCTGTTATGGAATTCCAATCACCTGCAGCTTAGGTTTTCTTCAGATTATTTTATTTTATTTTTTCTGATGATTCTTTTAGCTTACTTGTATTGAGAGATTTGTCTTCAGTTCACTAATTCTTGCTTCCATTAATTCAAATCTAGTCCATTCAATGTATTGTCCATTTCTGATATCTTAGTATTAATCTTCTGGATTTCTGTCTGCAGATTTTGTATTGTCCCCAGTCCTTCATCTACTTTGTTTGGTTATTCCTCACGTGCTTTTCTGAAATTTTCCTTGTTTTCTTTGACCTTTCTATCATGTGGAGGTGCCTAAATATCATTCTGGAGTCCTGGTGTGGCTCTGTGGGCTAATGCATCAGATTACAAAATCATATGAACTGCAAGGTCCGTGGTTCAAGCTCACCAGCTGCTCCTTGGAAACCCTATACAGGGTTGCTATGGGTCGTAATCGAATCAACGGAACTTAACAATAACAACAAATATCATTCTTCTGAATTCTTTTTCATGTAGGTCCAATGTCTATTTTTCCTCAAAAAGATTTTCTAGATCTGCCTCTTGGTTATTTGTTTGAGATATTCTGTCTTGTTTCTTCATGTGAAGAGAAATTTTCTGCTGCTTTCAAGGCATTTTGGTAGTGTTGTGTTTGTATTAAGTTGATGAATGTATGTTGATGTATTCTTAGGCACTCATCAACGGCCTCCTGATGGATGTGATCAAGAAATGGGCTTGTGTGCCATTCTCTGTTCACTCTTTGTGCTGCTCAGTGTGGATTTAGCTGACATTGGTTGTTGTCATTGATCCAGTGTGCAGTAGCTGGTACTAATTCAAGCTCATTTGGTAGGGTTGAAGAAGGTACAGCTGTGGCTGGGTTGACAACAACAAGAATTTTTTTTTTATCTGAACCTAATCAGGAGCCAGAACATTGATTTCTGACCTTAACAGTGTATTCTTGGGAAAGGTCATTTATTCATCTCAGCTTTAGTTTCAGTATATGCAAAGTGGTGGCAATGGTAATATTGTCTTAATTATCTAGTGCTGTAACAGAAATACCACTAGTGGGTGACTGTGACAATCAGAAATTTATTCTCTCACAGATTACAAGGCTAGAAGTCTAAATTCAGGCTCTTAGGGAAGGCTGCTTCTTTGTCAGCTCTGGAGAAACGTCCTTGTCTCTTTTCAGCATCTATAGCCCTAGTATCCCTTGGAGATCTCCATACATTTTGGCATCAATCTCCTGGGTCTAGGAGCTTCACAGTGCAGGGACTTCAGTCCCCAAAGACATACACCACTCCCAGATGATCCATCTTGGTTGTTGTTGTTGTTGAGTGCCATTGAATCAGTTTCAACTCATAGAAATCCTGTATAGGGTTTTCAAGGAGAAGCTGGTGATCTTAAACCACTGACTTTGTGGTTCAAACAGACTTTGCAGTCCAGTGCATTAACCCACAGTGCCACACCAGGAGTCTGTTCAAGTTTCTCTGCCTATTTCTGTTGTAAGATAAATAGTGTTGCATGCCACACCAAGGAGCTCTGGTAGTGTAGTGGTTACGAATCGGGCTGCGAACCTTAAGGTCAGCGGTTCGAAACTACCAGCCGCTCCGCGGGAGAAAGATGAGGCTTTCTACTCCCGTAAGGATTTACACCCTTGGAAACCCTGTACAGGGTCGCTATGGGTCGGAACCGACTCGACGGCACTTAACAACAACAACAACAACATGCCACACCCTTGGGAATCTCTATAAATTGAATCAGGGTGGTGGTGGGAATAAACTTGGTGTATCTCACTCATGGAGTCCTGGTGTGGCACTGTGGGCTAATGTGCTGGGCTGCAAAAGCATTTGATCCACAAGGTTGGTGGTTTAAGCTCACCAGATGCTCCTTGGAAACCCTATTCAGGGTCATTGTGGGTCAGAAATGACTCAATAGCACTTAACAACAACAACAATCCCACTCTTAATACTTTTATGTGTTTATCATGTCAAAGCACATCATGGAGGATAGCTACATCTCAACTACCAAGCCACCAAGAATCCTGGTCCTGTCCAGTTGACAAAAAACCTTTACCATGACAAGCATTGAACTGATGTGAGACTTAAATGAGAACATACATGAAATCCCTAGCACACAGTAAAAACCATAAAAAGAATGACCTTTTGTAAATTTACTATGGTTAGTAGTAATTATTATTACTAAAATTAGTGAAATTGAGTAATTTATCACAGTTTTAGGTGACTTTATAATTTTCACAGGTGCCAATATCAGAGATTTGGGAGTCCTTGTGTGGCAATGTGGGCTAATGCACTGGACTGCAAGGTTGGTTTGAACCACAGATTCAGCAGTTCAAGCTCACCAGCAGCTCCTCAGAAACTCTATACAGGGTCGCTATGAGTAGAAACCAACTCAACAGCACTTAACAAAAACAACAGTATCACAGTTTTAGAATAAAATATTTTGAAAGGGCTAAACATGAGGAAGTAAGTAGTTCATTGTTTAGGTGCTCTACTGCTAGCCAGTTTGAATCCAACAGCTGCCCCACCAAAGAAAAATGTAGCAGTCCGCTCTTATAAATGTTGTTGTTAACTTCCCAATACAGTGTTTCCAAGGAACAGCTAGTGGCTTTGAACCGCCTATCTTCTCGTTCACAGTTCAGTGGTAATCCTACAGCGCTACATGAATCCTGACTCTCACTGCTTGGAACACAATTATTGACAAAATAAGATGAGTTTGACTTAGGTAAACACCCAAGTGTGTCTTTTTTAAATAATAAATTATATTTTATTGAGTATTTTGTGAACATTTGCACAGCAGGTTAAGTTTCTATTTGACAGTTTCCATTCAAATTGTTTAGTGATATTAGTTATATTTATCACAATGTATTATCATTCTCTCTAATTGTGTTCTGTTTGTGCCTTTTTCCATATTCTAGTTTCATTGTCCCCTTACCTTCTCACCTTGGCTTGTAATTGTTGACCTTTTGGTCTCATACTGACAGTTTTTAAATAGGGTATCAACCAATCTTATAAGCAGTATCTTTTATTTTGTGTGTCACTGGGCTATTTCTGTGATCTCAGAGTAGGCTCAGTTCTAGGTCTAAAGAGTGTTTCAGGGTCATAGTCTTAGGGAGGTTTCTGTTTTCTATAGCTCTGGAGTTTCTGGGTTTTTCTTTTTGTTGTTTTTTTTAAATAAGAATTTGAGTTCTGCTCTATATTTTTCTCCCACTTTATACAGGACCAATTATTGTCAGCACAGACTGTGGTGGTAGTTAAACACAATCTAGTTCTTCTGGATTCAAGGTAGTTGAGGGCTCACATATCCCCACAACTTCACCAACATTCTTTATCCTTTTTTTTTTTCTCAGTGATACTTTGTTGATGGGGAGAGCATAAAATGACACTTCAGTATAGTCTCTCTAAATATTAATGAAGGGAGTGTGTTGGTTCTACAGAATAAAATCTGGACTGCAAACCACAGATTAACAGTTTAAGCCCACCAGCCATTCCGCAGGAGAAAGATGAGACATTTTGCTCCCACGAAGACTTAAAAGCCTCAGAAACCCTTTGCAGGGTCACTAAGGGTCAGAACTGACTCAACAGCACTTAACAACAACAAAATACTAATAATTTTAATGATCATGAACATCTTTTCATGTTTGTTGACTGCTTCTTTTTGGTGGTGGTTCTGTTCATGTGATTGGGTTGTTTGCAGGTGTGTTGTTGAGTTGTTGCAGTTGTCTATAGATTTTATCCTTATTGGATAAATTGTTTATGCAGAGTTTTTTTAGTTTGTAGGTTATCTGTTACTCTTTTAAATAAAATCTTCTGACAAGCATAGGTTTTAAATTTTTATGAGGTCCCATTTGTCCATTTTTCTTCTTCTCTTCATGTATTTATTATATTGTATGTTGCTTTATTTTTATTTAAGATTAAGTTCCATAGTTTTCTCCCTATGTTTCTTTCCAGGAATTTTATGGCTTTAGTTTTAGCATGTAGGTCTTGGATCCATTTTGAGTCCATTTTTTGTGTATGATGTGAGGTATGGCACTTGTTTCATTTTTCTGCAAGTAGATATCCAGTTTACCCATGCCATTTATTAAAGAGGCTGGTTCTGCTTCACTGAGTGAACTTTAACCCCTTATTGAAAATCAGTTATTCATAAATGGCAAGGTTTAATTTTGAATTCTCAATTCCATTCCACTTTCCACTGATCTGTGTATGCATTACTGAAGCAATACCAGGCTGTTTGACTTAGTGTTCAGTTCCATTAGTTTTCTTTATTTTGGGTTTGGTTTTTATATTTTTAATTTCCTTTATGAGTTTCTCATTACTACATTAATAAAACAAAAGTAAAGAACATGATCCTATCATTTCATGCAGAAAAAGCATTCAATAAAATTCAATACCATTTTCTAATAAAAGTTTTCATAAAAGTAGGAATAGAAGGAACATTTCTCAACATTATTAAGAATATATATGCAAAGCCAACAGTCAACATTATCCCTAATGGAAAAAATGCTTAGAGTCTTTCCTTTCAGAAATGAGACAAATAGGCCCATTATCACCACTTATTCAACATTATACTAGAAGTACTAGCCAGAGCAATAAGACAAGAAAAATAAATAAAAGATAACCAAATTGGGAAGGAAGAAATAAAACTATCCCCCTACAGATCATATGATTCTATACCTAGACGACCCTAAAGATTCCACAAAAATGTTCTGTAACTAATAGAAGAATTTAGCAACATTTTAATATATAAGATCAATACACAGAAATCTTTTGGGATTCTCTACACTAACAACGATTACTTTGGAAAATAAATCAAGAAAATAATACCATTTATAATAGCCCCCAAATTGATCAAATATCTAGGAATTGACCTAACCAAGAACAAAGAAGTCACCTACACTTATTGGCTATCTTGTTATCCAACATTTTGCATATACAAAAAATAATCTACTACCTGAATATTTTTCATGTTAAGGCCACATGACTGAGAATAATGAGCATCAAGGTTCAAAGTGAGAGTAATGCTGTGATGATTAATGTTATGTGCAAACTTGGCTGGGCCATGATTCTCAGTGATTTGGCAGTTATGTATGCATAACGATGCAATTTGGCAGTTATGTAAGGATATTGAATTATGGTGTTGTCAAAGAATATTGGCTATACCACAGGCTGTCAGAGGAATGAACAAATTTGTCTGGAAGAAGTACAGCTGGAATGCTCCTTAGAATCAAGCATGGCAAGCCTTTGTCTCATGTACTTTGGACATGTCATCAGGAGCGACCATCTCCAGTAGAGGCCTAGAGAATGTCATCATGCTTAGTAGAGTAGAGGACCAGTGAAAAATAGGAAGATCCTCAATGAGATGAGTTGACACAATGGCCGCAACAATTAACTCAAACATGGCAGCTATCGAGACAATGGTGCAAGCCTGGGCAGTGTTTCATTCTGTTGTACGGAAGATTGTTATGAGTCCGAATCATTTTGACAGCAACTAACAACAACACCAGTCTAAAATTATCAACTCATTAGTCTGATCCCTGTAGGAGAAATTTCTTCTTTTTTATGTTTAGCTTTTGATAGTTCCTTCTTTTGTGATTTTGTGTGTTTTAGTATATTTTGTTGCACTTGAGTCATTTATTTATCTATTTGGTTTTTACTTTAAATTTTGTATTCTGTTTTTTTGGGGAAATTTTTCTGATTGGGCATCTGGATGGTGAAATAGCCAAGTGCTAACTGCCAACTGAAAGGTAGTGTAAAAGTTTAGTTTGTCACAGATTCTGAAATAATCAATGGGGCTTAACTTTCCTGAGGTACAGGTGAGAGTCTCTCTACACCTTTACCTTATGGACACCCCTTCACAGGCTCTGCCACAGTGCCCACTGTGATCAGGGAGCTAGCTGTTTCCATCTGTGTTGACGTCTGTCCAAAGCATTTCCCTCACCAAGCTGCCCTTGCAATTCCTTTCAATTTTATCACCTGCCCATCTACAGCCTCAATGAGATTCATTAGACTTCTTTCACAGTACCACAGTCTTCCCTCACCTGTCCCAACTGTGTGGCCTGTAAATTCCTGGGCCAATCTGCAACACCTTACAAAATAAGGTTATTGCTTCCTCAGATTAGCTACCTTTCTGTGCTATTTGAGGTGTTACCCAGTCCCATCTTAAAATGGCTACAATGAGAAGGTGCTCATTATGCTATTGGGTACATTTTCCCAGTTTCTGTGACATTCCCACTCTTCCTCTCCGCTTCTTCTGGACACACCCCAGTTCTCCAATACCTCAACTGCTGTCCAGAGTACTGAGATCTCAGCCTGTGCTTGTTTTTATTCATTGTACGGGAGTAAATGGGAGTATCTACTCACTTTACTATCTTGCTCCACCTCCCCAGATCTTTCAGCTGACAGTAATTATTTCTTTCTTCATCACCACATGAGTGGCCCTGGAGGTCCATTAAGATTATAGCTTGGAGAAAGTAAACTGTCCTCTAGCCACATTATTCCCAGCCCCATCACTTCTAAGAGTAAATTATAATTAGATATCTTGTACATATGTAAGATGGGGTTGAGAGAATGGGCAGGAAAGAGAATCTCCTCACCATAAGCCAAAGCTTGGATTCTCACTTGGTTTTCTTGAACAACACTAGGAGAGCTAGTGTTATTATCCCATTTTACAAACACAGCCACTTAATAAGAGTTGAAATAAATATAAATATAATCTAAAAAGCCCTTGTTCTTGGTAACATAGGGCACAGCTTCTCTAGTAGTAAAAATACTCAATACATACATATCCACACACACACACACACACGTAGTGTACAGGCATGGCCCTGAGTGTTATATGTGGGCTAAATCCTTGACATTGCTGTCCACCAGTTTTTGTCTAATTATTGTTGTTGTTACATGCCATCAAGTCAGTTCCAACCCATAACAACCCTGTATAGGGTTTCCAGGGAGCAGAAAGTGAGCTTCAACAATCAATCTTGCAGTTCAAACTGACCTTGCAGTCCAGCACATTAACTCACAGAGCCACATCTGTAATTTGGGAGTGTTAGTAGTTCATATGCTTTTATATTACAAAGTTGCTGTGGGGAACAATTAAATGTCTGGAGCCTGCTAAGGATTATTAAATGCCTGCAATTCCCCTCTCAGGTAATTGCTTTTGAGCCATAAAGGGACAATTTAAAAAGCACTTGCATTTTAATATCATTTTCACGAGATAAAAAGGATTCCAAAAATTCCATAATATCTAAATTTGACACTGCTATTTGAGAGGTGAAGAAACATTATAGCCATATGTTGTTTTAAAGAGGTTTAATTGCCTGCTTCAAACACTTGTCTTTTTTTATTGGAGGTAAATTATAAAAGCTCCATGATGAAGTAGATTCTCTTTTTCAGCTAAGAGCAAGTTCTTGAACAGGAAGTTGGTAACCCAGGCAGTCAGCTCCAGTGACAATTCTTCCAAGTATCTACATTAATTTTCATCCAGTGAAAGGTGTAATTTTCCAAGCCTGACTTGTGGCAATGGTTAAAACTCCCATCACTGTCAAACCCAGAGGGCCTCAATTCATCAATTGGCTGTCCCTTCTCTCTTCTGAATCTTTAATCTCACCCTCTTGACTGACTCGTCACCCTCAGCACTTAAACTTGTTCACTTTTCTCTTAAAAAACAAAGACTAAAAATAAATCTAAAGTTTCCTTGGCCTTTGAGTCTCCAGATCGTTTTCTTCTTTCTATAAGGTTAATTTGTAATTTTCAATCTAACAAAAATAGATAAATAAATAACCTATTTGTTTCTCATTTTAGACACACAAATGATCAGATTTTTACTTCTTTCCTCCCTGCTTACCCCTGCCCACCATCAGATTTTTACTTCTTTCCTCCCTGCTTACCCCTGCCCACCACCACCTCTCTCTCTCTCTCTCTCTCTCTCTCTCTCTTTCTCACACACACACACACACACACACACACACACACACGTACACACGTGTGCACCTCTAAAAGCATTTTCACTATGTTCTCAGATCACTTCTTAGTTGGTCCATCTATGGACACTTCACTTCACATTTACCTTAACTTCCCTATGGTCGCTAACACTCAGATCACTTCTTTCTAGAACTCCTATGATGCCTCATCTCTGGCTCTCCACTTACCGTCTGTTCTTTCCTTCTTGGTCTCCAAAATCTTTAAATGTTGGAACTCCCCAGAGTTATCAAGATAGAACTCTTTATATACATACACTCTTGGATATGTCCCAATCAGTCCTAGGAATTCTGTTTCCATCCCTAAACTCCCTCCTCCTAATCCCCTAATGTCTCTGGTCCCTAGCTGTTTTCAGGACTCAGATTTCTGAGGTCAACTTGGCATCTCCTTCTGGGACTCTGCTGGGTCTTGTTAATCAAATTACATCCCAAAACTTTATAGCTACTACTTCCAATTCTCTCATTTCAGTTAATGGTCCCACAGACTAACTGTTAAAGTTAGAAATCTATCCGTCATCCTTGACACCTAAATGCAGTTTAATATAAAGATTGAGGGAGTCCTGGTGTGGTGCTGTAGCATAATCACTGGACTGCTAATGGGATTGCTAACTGCAAGGTCACTGGTTCAAACCCACCAGCTACTCCTCAGCAACCTTTTACAAGGTCTCTGGGAGTCAGAACAGACTGGATGACACAACAACATAATGGCTAAGAGGAAATTTCTGGGAATACACCACCTACATTAAGTTTGATTTTTCTGTACCTACGTCACAAAGTCATAAATAAATACGTTACCTTTTGTAAAACCCCTTATTGTTTGTTTACCTCTTCACCTGTCTTACCTATGCTCTACATAAATTAAAACCCATGCTCTCAACTCAACCCCAATGACAGTTCTTCAGTGTCTTCTACAACACTCAACATCCAAATTCTTCATCTTGCCTTATAGGGAACTTCTCAGTCTCAGCCTCACCTCCACTGACTGGGGGCTGGGTGATATCCTGGAACAAGTCCTGTGCTTTCCTCTCTGAGCCATTTCACATGCTCTTCCTTCTGCCTTAAAGCAATCATTCTCCCTCTTCCCAGCCCTTTTATCTGGATGACTACTAACTTTTCAGTTTTCATCTTGAATGTTGCTTTCTCTAGGAAGTCTTGATCCACAAACAAGTTTAGCACCCAGCTATGAGTTCCCACCTACTTTAGAATTACCTTTTTATAACTAGATACTTCTTTGAATTTTATTATAATTGTTTTTTTGTCCATTTCCTCCCTTAAATTATTTTCTCTGTGAAGGAAGAAAGTGTGTGTATTTTACTTTTCGATCACATTGCTTGGAATACCCTCGGTGCTGAGCCCATGAATGGACTAGCACAAGACCCAGAATATCTGGGCAGAGATTATATTGAAGAAACTAATCATAAAATGTAAAACTGCTGACTCTTGGGGACTGGCATTTTAAAAAAATAGCTAGAAAATTCAGTTTCAGACCTTATGTTGTTGTTGTTGTTAAGTGCTGTAGAATCAGGTTCCAACCCATAGCGACCCTGTATAGGGTTTCTGAGGAGCAGCTGGTGAACTTGAACCACTGGCCTTGAGGTTCAAGCAGAATTTGCAATCCAGCGCATTAACAATCAACGCCACACCAGGACTCCATCTGATCTTATGTTGTATTGTTGTGAAGTGCCATCGAGTCGATTCCGGCCCATAGCAACCCTGTATAGGGTTTCCAAGGAGCAGCTGGTGAGCTTGAACCACCGACCTTGCAGTTGAAACGACTTTGCAGTCTCACGCATTAGCCCACAGTGCCACACCAGGACTCCATCTGACCTTATGTTATTGTTAAGTGCCATCGAGTTGGTTCCGACCCGTAGCAACCCTGAACAGGGTATCCAAGGCTATAAATCTTTTTGGGAGCAGAAAGCCTTATTTTTCTCCCTCAGAGCAGCTGGTAGTTTCGAACTGCTGACCTTGTGGTTCGCAGCCTGATTCGTAACCACTATGGTACCAGAGTTCCTTATCAGAGGAAACAAATACAGAGTGTTTTAAACACTAAATTCTAACTCCCTGTGATGGGCTTCTTTACAAATTCAAATGGCTAGTTTTAAAAAAATTCAATGTAAGAGTCTCTATGTGTGTGTTTCTTGACTTCTCAAGCCCATAGCCCATTCTGATCATTCCATTTCAGACCCTCACTCTACCCTCACCAGAACAGACAATGACTGTGTTGGGTCCACCTTCTGTATACTCCCATCAGTTATGGTTTTATTTCATTTTAGTTGGTTTTTAAATGTCCCCGAGTGGTACAAATGGTTTGCACGTCTCTGGAAACCGAAAGGTTGTCAATATCAATCCACCCATTGGCATTGCAGAAGAAAAGACCTTGTGATCAGCTTCCATAAAGGTTACAGTCAAGAAAACTCTATGTAGCATTTAGTTCTACTTGATAACTCATGGGATTGGTGATGGTGGTTGAGTACCGTGGAGTCAATTTTGACTCATAAAGACTCTATATGGGATTTCTGTTGGTGATAATCTTTATGAGAGCAGAAATTCTCATCTTCTCACAAGAAGCAACTGGTGAGTTTGAACTTCCGACATTGAGGTTAGCAGCCTAGTGCATAACCCACCTTGCTACCAGATCTCCTTGATGCTTGGGATTATCAGAAATCAAAATTGGCTCAATGGCATAGGCAATAAGTGTTGATTATCACGGCATTAAATTTGTCTTTTCAAACTATGAACACACCCAGAGTCAGATATTTTACCCACAGTAAATCTCCCAAACCCCAGAGTATAAATAAAAATGGACTCAAATATTTCTTTATGGAACGGTGTGTGATTAACTATGTTGTGTGTATTTACTTATGTGGTGGTACTTATGCTCATGTGGTTGCTCCCCTTAATAATTGCATTTCTTCTCAACTAGGTGCAGTTACATGATAGACAATGTTGTCCTCTTGATGAATGGTGCACTGCAAAAAAAGCCCGTGAAGGACATTCTGGCTAAGTGCCACCCATTGGGGAGTTTCATGGAAATGGAAGCAGTCAACATTGCAGAAACAGCTTCAGATCTCTTTAATGCTGTTTTGCTGGAAACACCATTAGGTATGAACACGTAAGCAACTCTATAACTGCTTAGGCAAATTAATCAAAGTCATCAGAAAATATACTTTCTGTTCAAAATATTCCTCTTATGAGGAACAATGTTACATTGTACCAAAGCCACTGCTGTTGAGTTGATTCTGACTCAGCAATGCTTTAGGGCAGAGTACACGGCTCCTTAAGTTTCCTCAGGCTGTAAATCTTTACAGGAGTAAACAGCCTCATCTTTCTCTCATGGAGCAGCTAGTGGGTTTGAAACACCCTTGTAGTTAAGAGCCCAATACCACACATCAAGGAATCATCTACTTTAGTTCTTTCATTTTTATGACCAAGACAACTAACACAGCTTCTTCAGGGTCACAAACAAGCTATTTGTAACAAAGAAGGAGCTGGAGTCATCTCCCAACCTTCAAACTTTTGTATTTTGTACAGATTTCAAGAAATTGTCTAGTTGGGTTTAACATGGTTAGTTCCTTATATTTTATGTAAAATGTTGCATTTAAGAAGTATTTTGTTTTAGGAAGTTCAGGAATAGTATTTTTCGGAGATGGTCAGGGTGATGTTGTTGTTATGTGCCATGGAGTCAGTCGGACTTATAGCGACCCAGTACAGGGTTTCTGAGGCTGTAAATGTTTACGGGAGCAGAAAGCCTCATCTTTTTCCTGTGAAACAGCTACCAGAGCTCCTTAACTAAACGGTGGTAGCGTAGTGGTTACGAAACAGGCTGCAAAGCTCAAGGACAGCAGTTCGAAACTACCAGCTGTTCTGAGAGAGAAAGCTGAGGCTTTCTGCTCCCGTAAAGGTTTACAGCCTCAGAAACAGGGTGTCTATGAGTTGGATGAGTCGGAACCAACTCAACGGTACATAACCAACCATAACCACAGTGCTATTAATTAATTAATATCATTAGATAGTACAACCATCACCACTCTCTGTTTCCCATTTTTTTTCCATAATGCTAAATTGAAACTTAGGGGACTCTGTCCCCTAGGCAGTGTGTCCCACTTACTCCCTCTTGCCACTAACAGTTCATTGGGGGTTTTTTTGTTTTGTTTTTTACAGTTGAATCTTTATTTAAGTCTCATCTGCCAACTTTGAGCTTCCCACCAACTCAGGGAGCAGAAATTTTCACAGGCTTCACAAACTTTTGTTTAGGTGCTGTCTTCATGTGCACCTTAGCAGCAGTCATTGTCGTCTGTTTAAACGCTAGCTTAGCCTTTTTTGCTTCTTTGACAGCCCTGATGGCCTGTTCTTCTTGTGCCTTTCTAACTTCAGGCTTCTGATTTCTCTTGGTTATTCTATCAGCAAGAGATGAACCAGCGATTGGGCCTCTGGAATTTGACTGCATGGAAGTTCTTTTCTTTTGAATGCATTCCAATTGCCTCTTTTTGTGCTTTCTTCTGTAGAGGGCAGTCCAGTTTATCTGCCGAGGGTTCCTCTTGGAAAGAAATGCTGACTCACATTTTGCATAAAGAAACTGGAAAACCTTCCTGTCAGTCCTGGCATAGCTTCTCCTGTGGCCAGGGTAGATTTTGTACCTGCTGAAACTGCACATTTTGACCTTCACAGCTGCTGCTGCTGCAGGGGAACAGGGAAGGTGGTGAAGAGCAGCAATTCACTATTGATCATTTGTCTGACTAGTTGGCCTTCACTGTAAAAAAAATTTTTAATGTCTTGTGCTATCAAGTGACCAATACATCAGGTAGCATAGCATGGTGGAAAGGACATGAGTTCTGAAATTAGACAGCCATGGGTGTGAAGCTAAGCTCTGCACAGTCCTAATAAGGGGACTTACTGCAATTCAATTTACCTCTCTATCTTTCATTTAAAAATGATGGAGCTTATTATATAACACAGGAGCCCTGGTAACATAGTGGATTATGAGCAGGGCTGCTAACCACTAGATCAGCAGTTCAAATCTACCAGTCACTCCACAGGAGAAAGATGAGGCTTTCTGTTCCAGTAAAGACTTAGTCTCAGAACCCCTATACAGGGAACCGACTCAACAGCATACCACCACCACCATGACATAGCCCAATGAGACTTCATGACACAACAACTAAACACCCAGCAACTCATCAAAAGGCTAGCAGTTTGAACTCAGCCAGTGGCTCTGCAGGAGAACGATCCTACAGTCTTGTCCCATAAAGCTTACATAGTAAAAAAGCCTATGGGGCAGTTCTAGTTTGTCACATGTGGTCTCTATGAGTCACAATAAATCTATGGCACCAAAAAAAAAAAACAAAAAACAGAAAAACTGTATAGCACAATTTTGAAAACTAAAAGATACAATGTTAGGAAGACTCAGTGCCTGCCACAAAATAAGGTTACAAATGGTAAATATTAATATGAAATGAGAGAAGGCACATAAAAAACAAAAATTAAAAACTTCAGCGAATAGGGCCAAAGTATTATGAAGATTAAATGAAATCAAGTGTATGTGGTGTTTAGGGTTGGCCTCCCATATAGTAAGTTGTTGTTGTTAAGAGCCACTGAGTCGGTTCCAACTCATAGTGACCGTGTATAGGATTTCCAAAGAGTAGCTGGTGGGTTTGAACAGATACCTTTCAGTTCAAATTGACCTTGAGGTCCAGTGCTTATCCTATAGTGCCACACCAGGATTCCAGATAATAAGTAATAACTCCTGTTATCATCATTAAGGAGCACTGGTGGTACAGTGATTGAACACTTAACTGCTTGTCAAAAAATTAGCTGTTTGAACCCACCAACCATGGGAGAATGATGTTGCAGTCTGTTTCCACAGAGATTTCCAGCCCTGAAAAGTCTATGGGGCAGTTCTACTCGGTCAGAAATACCTCCATGCCAATGGGTTTGGTATTAGGTTTTGGTTATTCATCATCATGATTGTTAGTCTGATTCATTCAGGGTTACAAGTTCATGTACTTGTCTAGTCAGGAGTGAGCACAGAATGGTATGTTAATGGTGCATTTTTCTAAAGTCTGTAATCCTACTTTTGATTACTTGTTATATGTGATCATTTCTGCTTTCAGCTCCATTCTTTCAAGACTGTATGTCTGAAAATACTCTAGATGAACTGAATATTGAATTACTGCGTAATAAGCTGTACAAGGTAACTCTCTCCCCAAAAGAATACATTTTTCTTTATTTAACAATGTATCATAACTGGTTATTGCTGCTGTTGCTAAGTACCATTGAGTTGGTACCAACTCATAGTGACCCTATATAGGATTATCAAGGAATGACTGGTGGGTGTGAATCACTGACCTTGTCGGTAGCAGTCCAGTGCTTATCCTACAGTGCCACACCAGGACCCCCTCATAACTAGAATTCTTCATTAAAAGTTACTTTGCCCATTAGTCAACTTCTATAATTATGAAATCGAGTCCTGGTGGTACTGTAAAATAAGCACTGGACTGCCAACTGCACAGTCAGCAGTTCAAACCTACCAGTTGCTCCTTGGAAACCCTATACAAGGTAGCAATGAGTCAGAATTGACTCCGTGGCACTTAACAACAATAGTTACGAAGGACTGCATGTAATACAATGAAGTAATACAGCTCTTACCATCCTGGCCCATCTTCTAGTTAAATACATCATGTCAACAGTTCCCAGCCAACAAGACTCTTCCTCTGCCTCCCTAGTTCCATCACAGTACTTAGAATATAAAGGGTGTTGGATAGTTGGGTGGATGGGTAAGTGGGGTGAACCATATCAATTCATTTTAAAGCCGACAGCATACATAATAATTCTTATGTTATTCTTTATCTAGTTTTCATTTCTGCTCTTATTCCTCTGATAGATTCCCTGAATTCCCAAATTCACACAATTTTAGTCTATGTCCAGTGTGCAACATGCCACCGGAAGTTGTTGCTAAGTGCCATTGAGTTGGTTCCGACTCATAGCAACCTTGTATAGGGTTTCCAATGAACAGCTGATGTGGTTGAACCACCAACTTTACTGTTCAATCTGACCTTGTGGTCAAGTGCTTATTCTACAGTGCTGCATTATATAAACTTATATAAGTTTATACACCTTATGGATATATAAAGCATGCTATGCAGAAACACGTGGTCTTCTCAAAAATATAAGGTAATTTTCCTTTCTATAAATAAATGTTTGGGTCCAGAAAAGGCATCCTTGACAGATACATAACAGAGGAACCATTCTCAGCAAGCTAGGTGTTAACTCAATCCATTCAGCGAAGCTATGATATTTGTACTATCCCATTTCTCTGATAAGAGAACTGAAGCATGGAGAGATAAGGTTTACTTAGCAGGACTCCATTAATTACTAAGTAACAGAGTTGAAATTCAAGCTGTGAGTCTAGCCCTACAGCCTAGATTTCTGTGCTTATCCTCCATGTTCAAAGCCATCCAACACATATATTCTAAGCACTGTGTCAGTATAGGACTAAATCTAAAATGATTTGCTGAACTTTAAATTGGGTTCAAAAGATCTAGCAACTCACATTAGAAAAGTCAGACTTACCATGTGAAATAATCTAAGAACCGTGCCAAAAATAAATCAGTGTTTGTTAAAAATGTATGTAAGATATGATAAGTACAAGTTTTATTTGTTTTGTTTTGCTTTTCTCATAGAGTTCTCTTTTAATCTGTGCAACATGCTGCTATGTGAACATTTGCACCAAATTTATTATAAAATATCTCCCTAAGGGAGAAACATTTCAGTTTTCATTAAATATTTTATAAGCCATGAAAAATTTATCTAGAAGTTTCCTAAAGGAAAGTATATTTATTTTATTGTTTTATGATCTTTCCTTTTTTTTTAAGTCTTATCTGGAGTCCTTCTTTAAATTCTGTAAGAACCATGGTGATGTCACAGCAGAAATTATGTGCCCCATCCTAGAGGTAAGAAAGAGTTCTTGAACTATTTAATGTCAGATCATGTACTCTGTACTTTTCATTTACTTACTCTTTTTTTTCTTTAACCTTAGAAACTCCTTTATCTAGAGGTAAAATCAATAATACATTTAGATATATGTAATTTTATATGTAATGTTATATATGCTATAACATATCAGTAGAAAGATGAGGTTTTCTGCTCCTGAAAGATTGACAGGGTGGCTATAAATTGGATTCAACTTGACAGCACTTCACAACAACAACACACAATCAATAGATTATACATAATTACATATATATATAATAATTGAATTATTAAGAATTAAGAGTAATATTTTCCAAGTTTTCCACATACAGGAGTTTAAAAAAACAAAAATGTAACATGCAAAATTATTTGGTCATGATTAATTTTGTTATATTTTGTAGAAGGTAGATTATATTTGATTAAAAATGTTACTTTTAACTGATGACATCAAATTGTATTTAGGAGTCCTGGTGTAGTGCTGTAGGATAAGCAATGGACCACAAGGTTGGTATGAACTGCGTGCAAGGTTGGGGCTTCAAATCTACCACCCACTCCTCTGAAACCCTATACAGGGTCACTGTGAGTCTGAACCAACTCCACAGCGGTTTTAACAACAATGACATATCGGTAACTAAGGAGCCCGGGCAGCTGTTCTGTGGGAAGATGATGAGGTTGTCTATGCTCGTAAAGATTTACAGTCTTGGAAACCTTATATAGGGTCACTATGAATTGGAATCAACTAGATGGCAGTGGGTTTGTTGGTCTGTTTTTATTTTATAGATAATTAGTGGATGACATAAGGAAGACCATAGAAGAATTGATGCATTTGAATTATGGTGTTGGAAAAGAATGTTATAAGTACCATGAACATGAACTGCCAGAAGAACAAACAAATCTGTGTTGGAAGAAGTACAGCCAGGATGGTCCTTGGAAGCCAAGATGACAAGATTTCATTCCTCATACTTCAGACATGTTACCAGAGGGACCAGTCCCTGGAGAAGGCCATCATGCTTGGTGAAGCAGTGGATCAGCATAAAGAAAAAACCCCCAACAAGATAGTTTGGCACAGTAGCAGCAGAAATGGGCACAAGTACAACAATAATAGTGAGGATGGTGGAGGACCAGGTAGTGTTTCGTTCCGTTGCACCTAACAACAACAACAGTGAATGGTATAATGTTCATAATAATCACCCAAATTCCTTCCACTTAGGGAATCTTGGGAAACTAGGAAATCCCATAGCATGGCACCGAAGTCCACTGTGGTTCCATTCACAGGGACCTAGTTCTTTATATGATTCCTAAAATACAGAACTGTCCCAAGTAACCACAGAGCATTCTAGTTCTAAGAAGACTCCATGGAGTAAAAGACTCACAGTTGGCAGGCTTATTTAACTATTATCAAATGTCATCATTTGATAATTGTCTACCTCTTTAATTAATGTTACACTCTTTTGAATTCTTCATGATATAGTTCATCTCTGCACAGAAGTTCCTTTGCTTTTTAATATCGAAACTCATTTTACACTTTCCAAATGCTTTGCTTTGCTATGTGAAACTAAGTTTCGTCTAAAAAAATCTTTTTAATCATTAAATTTTGCATGACAGTGACTTCATCTATGAGTAGCTATTTAGACAGTACAGTGACTTTTCCAATTTCAAGAAAAGAACAGAAGAACTAGATGGTGACCAGCTACCAGTACCAACTGCTCTGAAAGGGATCACGTTAGAAGGTACTGAATAGAGTGGCAGAAAATGGAGAATAAAACTCAAAATTATATATATATAAAAGACTATGTTTACTGTTCAGAAAGAGACTGGAGGAAGCCATGACTATGGACTTCGACGATCTTTCAAGTCTGGAAAGAATCTCACCCTAGAGGCCAAATTTTCAGCCAAGCAGTAGATAGGTGTATAGAGGGATAACAACATTAGTAAGGCATGTTTACCATAGAATGGTCAACCATTCAAAATCAAAAGGGCAATGTTGAGAAGAGATGGGAAGGTGGGTGGCATGGAAACAGGAAACACAGGGAGGAAGTAGGATGACTGGTGTTTCATGGAAGGGACTGTAATCATTAAGATGAAACAAAGTGTATGATTTGTTGAATGGGCAAAAGTAAGTGCTTAGTCATAAGCAAGATCATTATTGTTCTTATGTGTAGTAGAGTTGGTCCTGACTCATAGTGACGCTGTGTACAACAGAGCAAAACACTTCCCGGTCCTGTGCCATCATTGCTGTTGTTAAGTGCCGTGAAGTCAGTTCCAACTCATAGCAACACTGTATAGGGTTTCCAAGGAGTGGCTGGTGGGTTTGAACTACCAAACTTATTGTTAGTTGTTGTTAAGTGCTGTTGAGTCAGTTCTGACTCATAGCGACCCTTTATAGAGTTTCCGAGGAGTAGCTGATAGGTTTGAACCACCAAACTTGTGATTAGTAGTCCACTGCTTATCCCACAGCACCACACCAGGACTCCATGCCATCCTACTAGTATACTAGAAATATCAAAAACAGTAGAAGACTATGTCTTTGTAAACCTTGGGAATGTAAATAGGGCAGTATATGATTCAAAAAATGCTTCTCACTGAAAGGGTTAGATTGTACTACTGCATGCCCAATGTTCTCATTGGCCCTTTCCTAGTCCATGACACTACCATATTAGGTATGATTTTTATAAACTGCATGAAAAACCTATTTAATTATATTCATACATTTAAATAGAAATACCAGCTATGATGGCACATAATTTTAACATTTTTAATGAAATAATCTCAAGAAGTTTGTCCATTTTAGACCATGCACCTGTTGGTAAGTGTGAGACTGTTAATGTTTGCAGGAACAGAAAGTCTCATTTTTCTCCCACAGAGCCACTGGTGGACTCAAACCATTAACCTGGTGGTTCAAAGTCCAGTGCTTAACCTACAGAGCCCCTGTGCTTCCTGTTATTAGTCCCCTGTTATTTGTGCAACTGGAGAGCACTTTCAGTTTAGAAACTTCTTCTGTATATATTCTCAAATCTCATTTGACAAGAGATTCTAAATGAAGGTGGGGAAAAACATGGGGGGGGGCAGAAATATTGATCTGGACTTGCCTGGGAAAATTTGACCTACATTACAAAATTGTACCTTCATAGGAAAAAAAAAAAAACTAGTGACTTAAGGTCTTAGCAAGTACACTCCAGGAATGTACTGTTAGCTGTTTATAACTCTTCTTTTGAATATCTGTATAGTAAATGAAATCGTGAAAACGAGACATGAAATATGTTTGTTTTTTCTCCACTGGTCAACACACACTGCTAATAAAGTTGGGCTTGATTCCAGTTCATTTCACTTTCTTCTGTTGCCATCAACACCTCTACCCACTGGCTCCCACCAGGTATACCTTTCTTCATGTACAAAACGGTTGACAATGTGTGACCTGATTAACTGATGGCACTTCACAACAACTGAAAATGATCTTGAAGAATTTAGCTCACACATCAACAACACAGGTTTATTTGATGGCACTTAACAACAGCAACCATGTGCAGCTAATAATGATCTTGAAGAATTTAGCTCACAAGGCAACAGCACAGTTTTATTTTTACAACAACAAAAATTAAGTTATGCCTTTTAAACGAATGCCTATTAGTAGGGAGGAGTAAGAAGTACTCAAAGTGAGCTATTCAAGATAAGTTGCCAAGCTGCACACAAATCCCTGCAAAGAAGAGGTCAAGTGACACTAATACCATCCCATTTACTCTCCTCTACAATCAAATGTTGTCTTAGGCTGGGTTCTCAAGAGAAGCAAAATCAGTGATGCATATACATAAATTAAACAAGAGATTCAATTTAAGGAAATGCCTGAAGCGATGGTGGAAGCTGAGAAGTCCCAAATCCTTGGGTTAATGGTAGACTGGATGGAGGCTTTTCCTGAGTCACGTGGTAACAGGGGTGGATGAGCTCAAACTCTGTTGGTCAAGTGAAGACTGCTGGCTCACAGTGGGAGCTAGAAAATCAAACCTCTGTAGTCAGGAGTCAGGCTGCTGACTCAGATCCTAAGAACCAGAGATTAGAGGATGATGAGGTGAATGAAAATTCAAGAAAGAGAGAGTTTTCCAGAACATCCATACAAGTGGGCTTCCACAAGTTGGTGGGAAAATTCCATTATTTCTTGATACCTTACCAAGGAGCCCTGGTAGCGTAATGGATTATGAGCTGGGCTGCTAACCACAATGTCAGCAGTTTGAATCTCCCAGATGTTCCATGTGAGAAACATGAGACTTTCTGCTCCAGTAAAGATTTACAGCCTTAAAAGCCTTATACAGGGTGGCTATGAGTTGGAACCAACTCGGTGGCACACAACCACCACCACCACCACCTTACCCACAACATATTTTGGCTGCAGAACATAACCCAAATGAAACTTTCCTATCAACTGACTGGCTACTTGCTTCAGATCACAAAATGAAAATGATTAGATATCTGTCAAACTACCTAGACCAGTTGACATATAACATTAACCATCACAGATATCATGTCAATGTATCTGGATAAGGACTGTCAAACCATAGTCATTTGGTTGTGTTAGGTGCCACCTAGTCAATTCTGAGTCAGTGATCCAATGCATAGCAAAATTAAACACTGCCTGGACCTGCCCCATCCTCACAATTTTTAAGCTGGAGCCCATTGTTTTTGCCACGGTGCCAATCCATCTCATTGAGAGTCTTCCACTTTTACACTGACCCTCCACTTTACCAAGCATGATGTCCTTCCCCAGAAACTGGTCCCTCCTGATAACACGTCTAAAGTATGAGAGACGAAGTATCGCCATCCTGACTTCTAAGGAGCATTCTGGCTGTATTTCTTTCAACACAGATTTATTTGTTTGTTCATCTGGCAGTCCATGGTACTTTCAATATTCTTCTTCAACACCATAACTCAAATGCATAAATTCTTTTATGGTATTCCTTATGCATAGTTCAGCTTTCAGATGAATATGATGCTATTGAAAATAACATGGCTTGGGTCAGGTGCACCTTAGTCCTCAAACTGATATCTTTGCTCTTCATCAAACACCTTAAAGAGGTTTTTGCAGCAGATTTGCTTAATGTAATGAGTCATTTGATTACTGCTGCTTCTATAAGTGTTGATGTGGATCCAAGCAAAATGAAATCTTTAACAACTTTAGTGTTTTTTTCCATTTATCATGATGTCATCTCTTTGTGAAGTTGTGAGGATTTTTCCTTTTATATATACTGCAGTGCAATCCATACTGAAGGCTGTAGTCTTTGATCTTCATCAGTATTTTAAATCATCTTCACTTCCAGCAAGCAAGGTTGTATGATCATAAAATTTTGACATGCTTAGTTATAAATTGGACTATGTGGCATTGTGTAAACAAGAGGAAGACACATTAGCACAAACAAGGAAGTATGTGGAGGAGTCAGGTAACCTGTTTTATCAATCGTGAAGCCTTTCTGTTCTTTCCCCAGTCACCTGTCCATCCTACTTCTCTAACTACTGCCCCAATGTTTGCGTGATGGCCATCACTTTACTTCATGCAACTGCCTCCTCCCAGATGCCCTTGACTGCCTTGCATGTGTACAGTGCAAACTACTATGGTCCTTAAAACCATAACATTATAGACCTAGAAAGCTCATTCAAGAACATCTAGGACAGTGGCTTTCATTGATGCCTCCTCCTGCCCTAATTTTTATTTCAAGGTTTCTTATTGCCATGAAATCTCCATCTTGCATTATATCTCTTAGTTTGTTGTTGTTTGGTGCTGTGGAGTTGACATTGACTCACAGAGACCCCATTTGACAAAGCAGACCTGCCTCATAGCATTTTCTAGGCATTTCTCCTGTCGAGCTGGTAGTTGGGTTCAGCCACTAATCTTTCAGCTAGCAGCTGAACACTTAACCATTTTGCCACCGGGTTCCTCTAATCCCTAAACCCAAATCTGATATTGACTCATAGCAGAATCCTGACTCACAGTATGGCTACAGGATAGTGTAGAAGTCCTTCATAGGCTCTCATAGGCTGTAATCTTTAGAGAGGTGTACTATACCACAGTTTCACAGCTAAGCAGTTAATCATGGGCCACCAGGGATTCTTTTCTCATCCCTAAGAACAAAACAAAACAAAAAAGCCCATTGCTGTCAAGTCAGTTTTAACTCATAGTACCCCTTTACACAGGACAGAGTGGAACTGTTCGCTAGGGTTCCCAAGCCTCGTCTTTCTCCCTCAAAGTGACTAATAGGTTTGGACCTCCTACCTTGTAGTTAGCAGCCTAATGCATAACCCACTATGAAAACAAGACTTCCTGTCTTAACCTCGTTGTTACGTTATTAAGTACTGTCTAACTGGTTCTGACCCATAGTTACTCTGCATAGGGTTTTCAAGCAGTAACTGTTGGGTTTGAACTGCCAACCTTGCAGTTAGCAGTCCAGTACTTATCCTGCAGCACCACTCTAGGACTCCCTCTTATCCTTTGCTCCAGTTGTGTCCCATCAACTTGGTTCCAGCTTGTAGTCACCCTGTATAAGGGTTACCAAGGAGCGGCTGGTGAGTTTGAACTGCTGAACTTTTTGTTAGCAGTCCAGTATTTATCTTACAGTACCACACTCTTAACCTTGTTTTTAAGTGCTGTTGAGTTGGTTCTGAGTCATAGCGACTCTGCACAGGGTTTCCAAGGAGCGGCTGGTGAGTTTGAACCACCGACCTTGTGGTTCAAATTGACCTTGTGGTCCAGTGCTTTATCCCACAGCGTCAAGCCAGGATTCCATAGTTGTTGTTGTTGTTGTTCTTAAGTACTATCGAGTCGGTTCCATCTCATACTGACCCTGTATAGGATTTCCAAGGAGCAACTGGTGGGTTTGAACTGCCCATCTTGTGGTTTGGAGTCCAGTGCTGATCCATAGCGCCACACCAGAAATCCAGCATTTCATCAGAGGGACTAACACTGCTGTCAGGATTGAATATATTCAGTAGCCAGAGGCAGCTGCCATTGCGTCCAAGTAAAGCCACTGCCTTCTCTGACTCGCCCATAATTTCCATGAGGACAGTCAAAAGGATCAGATAGCCCTACCTCTCAATCTTGTTCTGATTACAATCTGTTACGTTTTTGACTATCTGATTACAATCTGGCTTTGTTATTGACTATTTACTCCAAAAGTAAGTAGATTAAAAAATATGGTTGAACAATTCTTTTTTCAGCCTTAATGCAGACAAATCACCTTGGAATTTTGTAAAAATACAGATTCTGGTTCAGTAGGTCTAGAGTACAGTCTCAGATTGGGCATTTCTCAATGCAGAACTTCAAAGCTGCTCATTGACAAAGCATACTTTGAGAAGCAACATTGTAAATAATATTTACAAATTTGAAACATGATAGAATCATAGACCATTCTGATTCCGTAAACAATTAAGATTCTCTTTTTGTGGGTAACAGGATATTAAAAAATGAATAGTGAACAAAAGAGACATGGTCCTTCAAAGATGTTACCATCCAACAGGGAGAAAAATAATACCTATTTTAAATACATAATGTGGCAAATTCAGGGTGCTGAGTAAGAAACTCTTAGCCCAAAGACTACATGACCAGCATCCGTGGTGGGCAGAGGAGATGTCTTGGAAGAGAGACTGAGAGAGAAGAGTCAGAGTACATAGAAGTAGAACCAAGGGACAGTGAAAACATGAGAAATTCATGTTAAGTATTTCAAGAAGAAGTGAGTAGTTAGATGAAACAGAGAAGTCCGGAGTGGGGATAGGAACTCAGGCACCCAGCATGTACAGACTATGTAAGTCCATGGCCATACATGAAGTGTGTGGCACTGTCGGAAAAGCACTGGTCAACAGCTCAGGCCAACCAGCAGCTCCTCAGAAACCCTATACACGGTCACTATGCATGAGAACCAACTCAATGGCACTAACGACTACAACAACCTATGATATGGAGTCCTGGTTTTATGATGTAAGATAAGCACTGGGCTGTTAACCAAAAAGTTAGTGGTTCAAACCCACCTGCCATTCCTCAAACACCCTATTGTTGTTCAGTGCTGTCTAATCAGTTCTGACTGGTAGAGACCCTGTATAGTGTTTCCAGGGAGCAGCTGGTGGGTTTGAACTAACAACCTTTGGATAGCAGTCCAATGCTTATCCACCAGCCCCACACTGTTGTTGTTTTTAAGTGCCATCACGTTGGTTCCAACCCATAGCAACCCTATCTAAGTTTTCCAAGGAGCAAATGGTGAGCTTGAAGCGCCAACCTTGCAGTTCAAACTAACTTTGCAGTCCAGAGTATTAACCCACAGAGCTACACCAGAACTCCCAAAAGCCCTATACAAGGTTGCTATGAGTCATAACCAACTTGTCTGCACTTAATAACAAGAAGAGAACATTAATAACACATGTCTGTTATATAATTAGACATTGTTGTTGTTGATAAATGCCACTGAGTCAATTCCAACTGATAGCAACCCTGTTAGAAAAAGATAGCAAATCACTTCAAAATGAATGATGATTCACTTTCACTGATTTTATGTTTTGCAATCTCAGTTTGAGGCAGACAGACGAGCTTTTATCATCACTCTTAACTCGTTCGGCACTGAATTAACCAAGGATGATCGAGAGTCCCTTTACCCAACCTGTGGCAAGCTCCATCCTGAGGGCCTCCGCCTGTTGACTCAAGCAGAAGACTTTGAACAGATGAAGAGAGTAGCGGATCATTACGCAGTAAGTGTTTATACCAGATTCCCCTTAATGTCATATGGTCCCCCAAACAACATTCCTTCGTATTTTATCATACATCAAGTTTACATTTCTTATCTAAAGCAAGCCCAGTGTTTTTAACTATCTCTTCCCAAGAAACATTTCAAGTTTCTAACCTCGACTTGCAATATTAAAGGATTCTATGGACAAAATATTGAATGGTAGAAAGCATCAAAAGACGATGGAGTACAAATTGAAATCTTTCCACACTGGAGAAGCTCACTTATCTATGGCAAGAAATTTGGAAGACAACCACCTGGTCAACTGATTGGGAGAGATCCATGTTTGAGGCCATTCCAAAGAGACGTAACCCAATGGAATGTGAAAATCAACAATATAATTAATACCACACACAGGTAAAATTTTACTGAAAATAATTCAAAAATGGCTGCAATAGTACATCAACAGGGAATTGCCATAAATTCAAGTTGGAATCAGAAGAGGACATGAAACTAGGGATACCATTGTTAATGTTAAATGGATCTTGGCTGAAAGCAGAGAATACCAGACAGATGTTTACTTGTGTTTTAATTGACTCTGCAAAGGCTTTCAACTCTGTGGATCATGACAAACTATGGATAACATTGCTAAGAGAAGAACAGGTATTTAGAACGCATAATTATTCTATGAGGAACCTAAATCAAGAGACAGTTGTTTGAATAGAACAGGGGGATACTGAATGGTTTAAAATCAGGAAAAGTGTGACCAGGGTCATATACTTTCACCACACTTACTCAATCTGTATAATGAGCAAATAATCCAAGAAACTGGATTAGATGAAAAAGGATGTAACATTAGGATTACAACCCACAATATGCGGATGATACAACTTTGCTTGCTGAAAGGAAAGAACAATTAAAATACCTACAAATGAAAATAAAAAACTACAGCCTTCAGTATGGATTGTATCTTAATGTAAAGGAAACCAAAATTTTCACAACTGGGCAAATAAATAACATGATGATGAAAAGAGAAAAGATCAAAGTTAATAAAGACTTTCTTTTGCTTGGTTCTACAATGGACATCCATGGAAACAGCAGTCAAGAAGTCAAAAGTAATACTTCATTGGCAAATCTGTAGCTCAAGAGCAAAGATGTCAGTTTGAGGACTAAGGTGCCCCTCACCCAAGGCTTGGTATTTTCTATTGTCTCATCTGTATGTAAAAATGGGACAATGAGTAAAGAAAACCACAGAAGAATGTATGTTTTTGAATTGTGATGTTGGAGTAAAATATTAAAGGTACCATGGGCTGCCAGAAAAGCAAACATATCTTTGTTGGAGGAAGTGCAGCCAGAATGCTCTCTTTGGCTGAGTCTCCACTTTACCAAGTATGATGTCCTTCTCCAGGGACTGCTCTCACCTGATAACATGTCTGAAGTATGAGAGATGAGAGATGAAGTCTCACTATCCTGGCTTCTAAGGAGGGACCATCCATAAAGAAGGACATCATATTTAGTAAAGTGGAGGGTCAGTATAAACGAAGAAGAGCCCCAACAAGATGAACTGACACAGTAGCTGCAGCAGTGGGCACAGATGTGACAATTATGAGGATAGCACAAGACTGGGCAGTTGTGCTGAGTCATAACTGACTGGAAAGTACCTACCAACAGTCCAAGCTGGTAGCTTGTGTTTTGTTTTAAGATTTCTGCCAAGCAAGTACTTGTTAAATTTCCCAGGGAGTGGTCATTTGAGCACAAAGTGTTTTTTTAAAGCAAGTTCCCCAAGAGACTGCTGCAGAGTTCTCAGAGTTATTCAAAATAGCCTGACCTAGCAATCTTTTCAAATGTGGAGTGAGTAAACTGGGTGAGACATTGAATACATACAGTTGACTACAAAGGAGAATATGGACACATGGAATTATACTATTGTTGTTAAGTGCTGAGTAGGTTCTGACTCATAGCAACTCTGTATAGGTTCTCCTAGGAGAAGCTGTTGAGTTTGAAATGCCAACATTGTAGCCAGAAATAAAAAAAGGAAAGAGGTTAGTATCCAGCTATCCTTGGAGAGCCTGAAGCTTCCCAGCTCAAGATTGCACTCCTCCTTCCTCAGACTTAAAATAGTAATGTATATTACCTGCAGACAGATTTTCCAGACTACAATGACACTCTTTCCTCTTCCTGCCTGTGTCTTTAAACTTTCAAGAAAGAATCTGAATGAAAACACGAATGTAGCTATTTGGAGAACTTTCCAGGTATGGTGCTATAGGATACACATTGGACCACAAGGTTGGTTTAAACCACAAGATCAGCAGTTCAAATTCACCAGCCACTCCTCAGAAATGTTATTTATACAGGGTCACTATGAGTCAGAACCACTCAACGGCACTTAACACCTACAGTCTAGCACTGCCTGAGACATCCCCCCCACACACACAGCCCCTTTTTCGTGTTCTTGATGTCTTAGGTAGATGCTTTTATGATGTCAGTGATTGTCCTAGGCTTCTGAAAAGAATACCAACAGCCCCCCACACACACACACACATCATAACAAACAGGCACTGGGAGGAGCTAACCTTTTTGACATCAGATCATCTTTTGCATTTGTGTGGATACCAGAATGATAAGACTATATAAATGTGTGCATGTATAAATATGGTTTGCATATTTATCCCTCTTTATTGTGAGTGCCCCAGGTGTTCCTAAAGCAGGTTTCCTGATAATAAAGGCATGTCTCTTTCTTTGATTATCTGAGATGTTTGTGAATTGGACTCAATCACTCCAGTACATTGGACCCATACTCATGAGCTGACATGAATGTGGAAATTGGCTCAAACAGTACACCATACATTGAAAGCAGAATTATTATTGCCTATAGGTGGCGTCGTGGGCTAATGCATCAGACTGTAAAGTCGTTTGAACTGCAAGGTCGGTAGTTCAAGCTCACCAGCTGCTCCTTGGAAACCCTATACAGCATTGCTATGGGTTAGAATCAACTTGACAGCACTTAACTACAACAACATTGCATGGTCAGCAGTTCGAACTCACCAGCTGCTCCTCAGAAACCCTATACAGGGTCACTATGAGTTGCAACTGACTTTAAGGCACTTAAGAAGAACAACAACAATTGCCTTATAGGTCCGAATAAGACAATAGGCTAGAAAATCATCCACAAAATAGTCTCTCAGTACTTGAATTATTTTGCACTTACTCAGAAGACTAATGATCCTATAAGAAAATATTCAGGCCTTACGGCATATACTTTTAAACAGATTCAAAACTTCTCTATTGCTTGAAAAATACATTCTTATACATTTATGAGAAATGAGGATTTGTTTTGTAATAATCTCTTGTCTTTGTTTTTAAGGTTTACAAGCCATTATTTGATGCCGTGGGTGATGGCAATGGGGGAAAGACATTGGAAGATGTGTTTTATGAACATGAGGTATGATATCACTGGAAATACCATCAGCCTACAGAAATAGGGTCCTGGTGTGGGGCTGTAGGATAAGCACTGAGCAGCTAACCACAAGGTCACTAGTGGCCCCTCAGAAACCCTATACGGGATTGCTATGAGTCTGAACCAAGTCAACAGCACTTAACAACATTAACCTACATATGGTTTTGAAGTCTTGGTATGGCACTGTAGGATAAGCACTGGACTGTTAGCCACAATGTTGATTGCTCAAATCCACTAGCCACTCCTCAAAAATCCTGTACAGGGTGCTGTGAGTCAAAACTGACTCTACAGTACTTCACCACAACAACACATGCCATTTTAAATATTTTCTTACTTTGAGTTTTCATTTTACAGTTGATTGGGCCAATGGATTTAGCACATTCCTAGTTTGAGAGGGCATAGTCCATGGCTAATTAGTGCTGTCTCCTTGGAGTATGCTAGGAGTCAAAATCATCTCCACAGCAGTGGGTCTCCTTGGAGAGACAGATCCCTATGAATCATAATGGCTTCATGTGTGGTTGTCTTACCCAAATGAATGTGTTCCAAGTGAAGCTGTGGAAGGTATGCAAGTTGTCAATAATTAAGCTAGGACATCCTAATGATCAAATACTAACTATCCTCATGGTATATGCTTTATAGGTGAATCTCTCATGCCCTGTCTTCAAGAAAGGGCCAACCCATGATTATAATGATAACTCATGGATTTTCCTTGTTGTTAAGTTCTGTCAAGTTAGTTCCAACTCATAGTGACCCTGTGTAGGCTTTTCAAGGAGTGGCTGGTGGGTTTGAACTGCTGATCTTGCAGTTAACACTCCAGTGCTTATCCTACAGCACAACACCAGAACTCCATTAACTCATGTGTACAACTATATAAAAATCTATCCAGAGAGTCTAGATTTTTCTGTTTCCCTAGAAAAGGCAGGAGAATATTTAACTCATTTATAGTTAATTTCTGGGCTACTGTTAAATTCATCACACATTGTTGGTACCAGATAAGATCCCTCAAGCCTAGAGAATTTTTCTACTGTATATTTTTCTCTTCTCTGAAACTATTGCTGCTTCCATCTCAACCTGATTGAAGCGGTCAGAACTAAGAGCCAAACTAAATCCTCTGCCATCAAGTTGATTTCACACAGTGAACCTATATAGGGTTTCTGAGACTGTAAATCAGACAACCTCATCTTTCTCTTTGGGAGCAGCTAGTGGGTTTGAACTACTGACCTTGAGTTTAGCAGTCCAACACTTAATCCACTGCCTTGAAGACTCCTTAAAACTATCAGAGAACCCTGGAATTGACCCAAACTTTCTGGTTAGACATGCTCCTGGGAGCAGTATAGAACCTTCCTCTAAGTCCTGCTCTGTGGAATTTCCCACCAGCTCTCTAATGCCTGTCCTGGAAGGAACTGAGTTGTTATTGAAAGAACTATAAACGATGTAAATTAATATGTTAGGGATGTTTTTGAATTCCACATTGTCGCTCTACTGCTACAAGAGAGACTGATAAGGAAGCTGTCCTTGGCAGAAAATATGAGGGGCTTCAAAAGGTTTATGGGAAAATTCCATTATCTTTTCATTTCAGTTTTCCATGAACTCTGTAAAGCCCCTATCGGTCTCTATTACTAAGAGTAGGAGCTTCCACTTCCTGATTACTTTTCTTGATGTTTTCAGAGCTGCATAGAGGAGTCTCAGCACCTCCCTTTTTTCATTCTAAGAGTCAACATGAAAAAGAACAAAGGAAGAGTTACTTTCAGATGTTAACCAAATCAGGGGAAAAAAAAAATTCTTTTAAGTTTCTTTTTGTTGTTAGGTGCTGTCAAGTGGGATCCAACTCATTGTGACCTTATGCACAAAAGAACGAAACATTGCCTATTCCTGTGCCCACTTCCTAATCATTGTCAGACTTGAGCCCTTTGCTGCAGTCACTGTGCCATTCCATCTCCTTGGGGGTCTCTCTTTTTTTGCTGAGCCTCCACTTTACCAAGCATTTGTCCTTCTCCAGGAACAAGTCCTTCCTGATAATAGATCTGATACACGAGAGACAAATTCGTCCATCTTGGCTTCTAAAGAGCATTCTGGTTGTACTTCTAATACAGATTTGTTTGTTTTTCTGGCATTCCATAGTACTTTAAATATTCTCCTCCAGCATCATAATTCAAATGCATCAAGTCTTCTAAGGTCTTCCTTATTCGCTGTCCAACTTTTACATGCATATGGCATTTGCATGTGAAAACTTACCTAAAATTTTACAGAAAGAAAACATTCCAACTGTATGTGAAGTTGCTGCAGTATACCCTGAGAAATTCAGAATACAACTGAGTTTGAATTTCAGGGGTTCATATCATTAACCAGAGGAGGCACAGGCTGACTGCCTTTTTCAAATTGCACACGATGTAGTCAAGGAGAAATAATTTACTTACCTAAATGAGATCAGCCCATTAACTGAAATCCAAATAAATATTACTGCTAAGTTATACACACACATAAAAATCTCATGGGAATCTTTGCACTAATGTTTTGGGATGCTCCCAAACGTATTTTTATAATGTAAGACTGTCTCTACATTTATCGGCAGATAGAAGCTTTCCCTTTAGTCAAATCACCACTGTTTGGTCTATTTGGCCCAACTTGGCTATTGCTGACTAGAAATGAGCTTGGCACAAGCAGATTAAGTACAAACTATAGTTTAATATTATTTCATTAATGGAATGGGACAGCACTTAACAACAACAACAACAATGTGTTGCAAATAAATTGAAGATTCATGTTTTGTTTTTGTTTCTTCTCTCCTCAGGTACAAATGAATGTGCTGGCATTCAACAGGCAATTCCACTATGGCATTTTTTATGCATACATAAAGCTGAGGGAGCAAGAAATGAGAAATATCGTGTGGATAGCAGAATGCATTTCACAGAGACATCGAACTAAAATCAATAGTTACATTCCAATTATATAGCCTAAGGGAAGTCTGCAAATGCAGAAAATCATAAATAGTGAAAGGATGTTATAGAGGAAAATAAAAGAAATATGTTATCTAGGATGCATAACACAGTAAACACACTGCACCTTACATAAATTGCAGAATCACTGGAAATACAAAAAAACAACTCAGAAACCAATGATTTCTTTTTTCCAACTGCCTTGAATCTTGTTTCCACATTTATGTCTCACTGTTCACTGGCCCTCAGACTAATTTCACTTAGCCCTATCATACTTTTCTTATTCTTGTTGGGCTGTGTTAAAAATCAGGACTAATAAAAGTGTTTTGTGTTTACATGCAGCTCAAATGCCGAATGACTATTTTTTACTTGTTACTTCCCAGTAGTTATTGCTGTTAGGTGCCATCAAGTCAGTTCTGATTCATAGCAACCTTATGCACAACAGAGCGAAACATTGCCCGGTCTTGTACTATCTTCACAACTGTTGTTAGGGTTGACCCCATTGCTGCTGCCACTATGCCAGTGTATCCCGTTGGGAGTCTTTCTCTTTTCTGCTGACCCTCCTCTCTACCAACCATGACCCTCCTGATAACATGTCTGAAGTATGAGAGACAAAATCTGGCCATCCTGGCCTCTCAGGAGAATTCTGGCTGTACTTCTTCCATGGTACTTCTAAAATTCTTCTCCAGCACCATAACTCAAATGCATCAATTCTTCTAGAGCTTCCTTATTCAATGTCCACCTTTTACATGTATATGTTGTTGTTGTTGTTAGGTGCCATCATGTCAGTACCAACTCATAGCAAACGTATGCAAAACAGAATGAAACACTGTCCTATCTTGCACCAACCTCACAGTCATTGCTGTGCTTGAGTCCGTTGTTACTGCCAACTGTGCCAATCCATCCCATCAGGGGCCTTCCTCTTTCTCCATGATGATTCTCCACTTCACCAAGCATGATGCCCTTCTCCAGAGACTGGTTCCTCCTAATAATAAGTCTGAAGTATGAGAGACGAAGTCTGGCCATCCTGGCTTCTAAGGAGCATTCTGGCTGTATTTTTCCCAACACAGATTTGTTTGTTCTTTTCATGGTCCATGGTACTTTTAAGATTCTCCACCAATACCATAGCTCAAATGCATCAATTCTTCTATAAGGCTATTGAAAATACCATGACATGGGTCAGAAGCCCCTTAATCCTGAAACTGAAATCTTTGCTCTTGAACATGTTACAAGTGGTCTTGTGCTACTTGCATAGATCTGCAAAAGTCCAGAATTGTAGGTAGCCAGCATGGGCCATATTTGATGGGAAATAGTGTAGCTTTTTCCTTGTTTCTTTTTTCAAAATAAAATTTTATTTTATAGGTTTGCAAAATACCATTTTTGAAAACTAAGATTTTTTACAAACTAAAAATGCATCAGTAGCTCTATGACAATAGTGGGGCTATTGGTAGACTTCTGGTTCCCCTAAGTCTTGTAGTACTTGCTAGCCAGTACAAAGTTCTTATTGTAAAAATTGGAAACCAGTTTTAAAATACAGTGAAAGTCATATTCCAGGTAGCAAGGAATAGGTCCTAATCAATAGAGGTAACTGTCATTTGACTTTGTTGTTGTTAAGTGCTGCTGAGTCAGTTCTGACTCATAGCAACCCTGTATAGAGCTTACTAGGAGTGGCTGGTGGGTTTGTACCACTTACATTGCAGTTATCAGTCCCATGATTATCCTACAAAGCCAGGACTCCATTATTATGACTTGGTAGCGTAATGGTTATGAATTGGGCTGCGAACCGCAAGGTCAGCAGTTTGAAAGTACCAGCTGGTCTGCGGGAGAAAGATGAGGCTTTCTGCTTCCGTAAAGATTTATAGCCTCAGAAACCCTATGCAGAGTCTCTATGAGTTGGAAATGACTCTATGTCACTTAATAACAACAACAACATTAATTTAGTAAAATACTAACACAATTCAGTTAATGTCTGCAATATTAAGCATTTCAGAAAGCAAAAGGATTGAGTGTAGCTTTTTCCTTTTAAAAGTAATGAAGGTATATAATGCCCTTTCTACTTACATTAGCCCCGGGAACCCACTGCCATCCAGCCAATTCAGACTAAGACTGACCCAACAGGGCAGAGGATAAGGGTTCTTTTGGGTTTCTGAGACTGTAAATCTATACAGCAACACACAGCCTTATCTTTCTTCTGCAGAGTGACTGGGGAGTTTGAACTGCTGATTTTGTAGTTAGCAGCCCACCATTTAACCCACTGCAGCACAGGGCTCCTTGACCTCACTAAACTAGGCCCAAAATAGAGTCGATTGTGCTGAATCCATGCCCACCACCAAAACAATAAGAAATATGAAGTGTAAGTCTGTACTACTTGTAAATGGCTAACCTTCCCAAGAGCCAAAATCCAAGTCAATCAATTGACTCTCCCAGAAAAATAAACCGAAACGAGTAACTAGGAATTGCCTGCTGACTTTGACCTTGTTCAAAATTTCCCCTTAATCCCAAATAAGGAAGATGATGACACCCAGCCAATCCAAGTTTTGTCCAGTCTAATCTTCTTCATTATAAAGCCCTTGTATAATGCGTTGTCCACTTTGGATGTTCTCAGAATAATAGGAATGTACCCCACGAAACCAAACCCACTGCAATTGAGCCCATAACAATTCACAGCACCCCTAGACAGGATTTCTGCAACTAGAAATCTTTACAGAAACCAACTGCATTTTTCTTCTGAGGAGTGTCAGGTTGGATTAAACCACCCATCTTGTGGTTAGTAAGCCGTCAAGTGCTTATCCAACAGTGTCACCAACATTTGAAAAGATTTCCCTGAAATCCATTCAAGGACATCCTCAGGTTCTGTAATCTAAGTCAAAAGCTCCATTGACCAGGCTGAAAGCTGAGAGAAAATGACATGATAAAAAGTAATAAGTTAGATACTCATAACCCTTCATACCTCTTAGGAGGACATCCTGTTGAACTGAGCAAGTAACTTTAGTATAGTCATCCCACTTGGGTGGAAAATGTCTCCACACCCGGCTAGAACAATTCGGTCATGCTTATAAGGATGAATAGAGTGGCAGAAGTCAGTCCTAATTTGCCTTCAAACGGAATCAAAATGATAAACCAAAGCATTCAATACTCCTCCTTTAAAAAACAAACAAAAAACTTGTTGTTGTTAGTTGCTGTAGAGTCAATTCTAACTCATAGCGGCCCTATGCACAACAGAACTGAACACTGTCTGGTCCTGAACCATCCTCACAATTGTTGTTTCATTTGAGGCCATTACTGCTGTTACTGTGCCAATCCATCTCACTGGAGGTCTTTTTTACTGATCTTCCACTTCACCAAGCATGATGGCCTTCTCCAGGGAGTGGTCCCTCCTGATAACATAGAGTATGAAGATGAAGTCCTTTTTCTTGCTTAAGGAGCTCTGGTAGCGTAGTGGTTACGAATTGGGCTGCGAACCTTAAGGTCAGCGGTTTGAAACTACCAGCCGCTCCACGGGAGAAAGATGAGGCTTTCTACTCCCGTAAAGATTTATACCCTCGGAAACCCTGTACAGGGTCGCTATGGGTCGGAACCGACTCGACGGCACTTAACAACAACAACAACAAGGAGCATTCTTGCTGTACTTGTATCGATGCTCATATCTACCAAATGCATTACCCAAAGATACTGGTTTTTGCAAGAAGGGCTGATGCAAACTTTGTGAGCTGATTATAAATAGTAAATGCAGACCTGCTGATGTTTCCTGAAGCTTATCTTTAAGACTGAATGATCAAATGGGAAAAATTATTTTTAAGGCTTCATCTTTAGGGAAATAGAAGAAAACTGGGCTCTCACATTCCCTCCTAGGACCTAGAGATGAATCATTTCTAACTTCTTAGTCATCTTTTATTGCCTAAAGTCAAATAAAAATAAGTGTAAGAGTGAAGAGTAAGTGGGTAAGCCAGATGCATAAACTGCTTAGTAAATATTATAACTCCAGGAAGAGCAGGTGGATCTAAATTGGTACATTTTCCAAAAGAAAACATATATCTTTATGTGCGGGAAGTAGCCTGTGTTGATGAGGCCATTTTCAGGCAAGATTGTGGAGAATGGGGCTTAGTGTAAATACAAACAGCTGGACACACTTCTAGCACCTTCCTAAGCCACATGGAAACCATAAATTGGTTTAAGATAAGAGTAATTGTAAAATATAGGAAGGCAGCAGCAAGAAGAAAAGGAATGCTACTGTTAAAGCCAAACAGTGGAAACTTCAGCGGAGCATATGACGATTTTTTTTTTCAGAATTGGCTCTGGGTTCACGTCATGAAAAAAGCCTATTTTGAGAGACAACTTACCTGAGGAAAAATCAGAGAAAGCAAATGTCAGGTGGGTGTTGAATGAAAAGCATATGCTTCTAAAGCCAAGTTAAGACCTTAATTGTTTCCTTCTATATTTTATTTAGGTTTCCCCTATGCATTTGCCCAATAGGACATAATTATTATAAATGTTCAATGTAATTAGGCAAGAAGAGAATTAAACACAAAACTTGGTCTCAACTATAACTGTCAGGCACTAGAGCACTGAAAGGGTTTAACATCTCAGAGACAAAGATAAATCTGTATGACAGCTATTTTGAATGTCCAAGAACCCTCTGGAATGACTAAATGTTTTCTCTATAAGAAGTCTTATCTCAATTTTAGATAGTTAATAGAAAGTGATCCCCCACATTCTCTGAATGTGATTGCATACACAAAGGAAAACCTGCCTTTTTATTAGAGTCTTTTTTTTTTATAAAGCTGATATAAATTGAGGGTCTTTTCTTTTTAAACTCATAAAGGTGCTATCAGCTTGGTAAATAAGGCTTTAAGGTCTAAATTATGGTGCCAACCAGTATAAGTCCAAAATCAGAACTTAAGAAGTTTTGAGTGTATATATACAAGAATAAGCAAGCGGTGCACCAGGAAGCTATCATGGCAGGCAATCAAGTTCCTTCAGGACAAACTCCCTTCTAAGACTGAAACTCAGAGGGAACACATGAACAGGCATGTAAGCTTGCTGGTGACCACATTGGTGTACTGGTGAGTGGAAGAGGAGGAAAGGCAGCAATGGAGAAATGGGCTGAGTTCAACCACAGTTCATTCATTCCCATTGAACTGGAGATGACAGAGAGAAGAGGAAGGGCTGGTTGGTCCAAAGCGTGGTGAGACCTGAGGACACTTGAGCTCATGAACAAGGACATAGCCACAGAGGGCTAGAGCTGAGAGTGATAGATGCACTAGGGGAAGATTACAAATGTATATATATATATATATATATATATATATTTTTTTTTTATAAAGGACACAAGAGTAAATTGCTACAATTTGATGAACCTGACCTATACTCATGGAGGTAGTAACTCTAAATACCAACAGAAAGAGAAGGACTCTTCAAATCAAGTATCAATGCTATCCCCTCTGTACATAGGGTAGATAGGAACGGGCAACTTAGATATTAACTACCTAAAATGAGGGGGCTATAAAGGCACGAAGTGACTGGCTTACAAGGTTTCAAGAGGGAACTTAGTTAAGAGTGTGGGGGGGGGCAGAAAGAGTCCCCACTGAATTGTTTTCATCTTGTATAGATGGGTCTGGTGAAAAGAGATGGGGATGAGATTCGTATGATTCAATAGTGAATAATTTTTATCATGATGAATTGTGACTGTCACAATTGTAAAGGTAGAAGTTTTGTAACAAAACCAAGGCAGTGGTTAATCTTACAGTACAGAAACAGGACCCTAGGGACATCAAGGGAGAAAAGCACAAGCATAATGCGGGACCTTTTCCAGAGAAGCAGTGACGCCAGAGACGAAGGCAGCAATGGGGTCATGTAGAGGGGGAGCAGCTGAGGACTCTAGATTCATGGGAAGAGAGGGAGTAGGAGCTGGTGGCCTAAAGGCAGACTTGCAGAATGTGCCCTTTGGAGGTGTAAATTATTATATATGCCTGAGTGTTATTGTTTTTTTTTAAGAAGAAAAAAAAGTTAAATAGAGAGAAATACTGCTAACTGATGGTACATGGAGGGGATTATAATCATTGTAATGAAACAAAGTGTGTGATTTGTTGAATGTAAAACAGATGATCTGTCCTGTAAACTTCCACTCAATCCACAATAAAAAAACTACATTGGTATCTCAGGTGTTCTGACTTTCACACTCATTATCTCAGGCTTTCTCTGTCTCTTTGTGTGTCTGCCTCTCCTTTTCTATTTCCCACATTCCCCATCCATTTCTTACTGTAGGTTTCATTTACATTTTCTCCATAAATTTGATTTTCTCCTTGTTATGTGAGAATATAAATTGTGAAAATGGACACAAATACTGGAGAACTTGAAAAAAATCGTGAAAAATGTAATTAAGAGATAATGAAAATTTTCACAAACATTTTGAAACCTTCTCATACTATGAAACTACCTTAAATCACAGAAAGAAAATTGTCTCATGTTATTGGCTCATGGAACTAGATGCAGGACTTAAAAGATCTCATTAAGAATTGTCCCTCCATCTTTCTCCATGAAGTATTGTCAGCAATGCTCAACAGTAGTTGCAGTCTCATAGTCTACCAACTACCTTAAGAGCACTTCTCCAGTGTTACTGTTGGTAGTGCCATCAAGTTGGTTCCAACTCATAGTGACCCTGTGTAAAACAGAATGAAACATTGTCTGGTCCTGTGCCATTTTCACAATTGTTGTTTCTCTTGAACATTGCTGCTGCCATTGGGTTAATCCAACTCGTTAGGGGGTCTTCTTTGTTGACCCTCCACTTCTCAAGCAACTGGTCCCTACTGATACTTTGTCCTAAATATGAGAGACACTTTTGCCATCCTGGCTTCAAGGAGCAATCTGGCTGTACTTCTTCCAACACAGATTTATTTGTTTGTTCTTCTAGCAGTTCATATGGTACTTTCAATATTGTTCTCTAACACTATATAACTCAAATTCATCAGTTCTTGTACTGTCTTCTTTATTCGTTGCCCAACTTTCACTGCATATGAGGTTATTGAAAATCCCATGGTTTGGGTCAGACATACCTAAGCCCTCAAATTGACATCTTTGCTCTTAAACACTTTAAAGAGGTCTTGTGCAGCAGATTTGCCTAATGCAATACATTGTTTGATTTTCTTGATTTCTGCTTCCATGAGTGTTAATAGTGGATCCAAGCAAAATGAAGTCTTTAACAACTTCAATCGTTTCTCCATTTATCAAGATGCTATTTATTGGTGCATTTATGAAGATCTTTTTCTTCTTCTTTTTTACAGTTAAGTGCAACCCATACTGCAGGCAGTGGTTTTTGATTTTCATCAATGTTTAAGTCCTCTTTGCTTTCAGCAAGCAAAGTTGTATCATCTGTATATCGCAGGTTTTAATGACTCTTCAGCCAATCCTGATGCAACGTTCTTCTTTATGTAATCCAGTTTCTCAGATAATTTGGTCAGTGTACAAATTAAATAAGTATGGTGAAAGAATACAATGCTGGTGCACACCTCTCCTAATTTTAAACTATTCACTGTCTTCTTGTTCTGTTTGAACTACTCCCTCTTGGTATATGTACAGATTCCTGATGAGCATAATTAAGTGTTCCAGTATACTCATTTTCTGCAATGCTAGCCATAGCTTGTCATGATCGACACAGTTGAAAGCCTTTGCATAGTCAATCAAGCACAGGTAAACATCTTTCTGGTATTCTCTGCTTTCAGCCAAGATCCATCTGATGACAGCAATGATATTCCTCTTCCCACATCCTTGTCTGAATCTGGCTTGAAACTCTGGCAGTTCCCTGTCAATGTACCGTTGCAGCCATTTTAGAATTACTTTTAGCTAAATTGTACTTGCATGCAATATTAGTGATACAATCATTTTTAGTAAACGGGGAGGTTAAGAAGGCAAAGCAATCGGGGCATAATTCATACTGTAGGTATTCAGCATATATTTGTTAAATGAATAAATCTATATATGGAAAAACTATGCCATTGGTACCTACACCAAATCCCTGCAACAAAAGGGGAAAACGAATTCTGGGATCTATAACAAACACAGCATTCACTGAGAATGTAAGAGCAACCAGAACCTCAATTCTTTGTCTGAGGTAGCATTTGGCATAGCTCTAATAGAACTCAGGTCAGTTCCAGTCCAGAAATATACTTCAGCCAAGAACTTAACTAAACAGAGCCTACTTCCTGTGGTCTGCAAATACTGTTGTTGACAAAGGACAAACCCAAAAGACAGGTTACGCAGAGATTGCTCCATGTTGTCTCCTGAACATTAACACAAACCTAGGCAATAACTTTCCATCTAATTTGCCTGCTCAAACATTTAACACCTACCTTGGAATCTGAAATATATGAATAACTGGTTAATCTCCTCATTTATGAAGTTTATTAAAAGAGAAAAATTCAGACTTAATTATCAGAGGAGATTTACTCTGCTATGCACTGTCTATTCCACTAATTATGTTCTCGCTCCTTCAAAGTGTTCAAGGCATAAAGATAAAAGAGAAGCCCGGAACATTCTATTTCAGTGATGCAAATTAATGACCATATTAAGGGAGAAGAGATAAATGATATTAAGAAAAAGAAAAGGGATATAAATTATTTCAAACAACTACAAATAGCATTTAGGTAATTCCAAAATTCCCAACATTACTGTATCTGACTACAAGACACCAAGCCACACACCATCCATGGAATGCTCTTAGATAGGCTACTCTATTATTGAAGGATCCCTGGTGGTGCAACAGTTAAGTGCTTGGCTGCTAACTGAAAGGCTGGTGGTTCAAACCCAACCAAACAATCTGTGAGAGAAAGATCAGGCAATTTTCTCCCCTAAAAATTACAACCAAGAAAATCCTGTGGGCCAGTTCTACTCTGTCACATTGGGTCAGTAGGAGTTGAAACTGACTTGATGATACCTAACAACTATTAAACCTCTAGAGTATCTGAAATTTTCTGAAACAGTTGTTTGGGAGTCTTCACAGTTATTCCATCTGCACAGTGCCTTTCTTGATTATTAGGTAGGATTTAGGCATCTATTCTAAAAAACTATTTACTTAAATGTAGAAGTCTTGAGGTGTGTAAGAGGGACATTCCATAGTGGACTACTTCAGAAGTCGGTTAAGATTAAGCAAACCATGTCCAAACACAGACTACCTCTCTGCAGTTATGCAATTCTTTTTTGAGGTGAGGAATGCTGAAAATGTACTAAGTATAGAGTAACTTTGTATTTTCTAGTGGCTCTTCCACCTTTTAGGCAATTTAATATCATTTTGTCAAGAGTTTCTAAAATGCATCATTCCCAAAAGAAGAAAACTTCAAAAGAGACAATCCTCAAGTACTTTAAAATACAAAAATGTAGGAAAATATATTTTCATAGGTAGTCCTAGATAAAGAAAAGTAATAAAAGATATTTGGACATACTGGTCTTTATTTGTTGCTCTTCTGACCATCTGCCCTTTCTCTAGAACTTATATTCATGGAGGAAAATTTTTTGAGACAGAGCTATCTCAAAGGTTATTTTTTACACTGATAATCTGGGGAAATGAGAATGTAAAGGTTGAAAAGGTCAAAGGAAAAAATATTTTGAGCACTGATTTTGTGGCAGCCTATGTAGTAAGAATTTAAACATGCTTTCAAAGTAAAGCCTCTACAAATCTTGAGCAGTTGAGAGAATTATCTAATTTTCACAGATGGGGAAACTGAATTTTAGAGGTGTGGTGCTGTAGATTAATGTGCCAACTGCAAAGCCGTTTGAACTGTGAGGCTGGCAGTTCAAGCTCACCAGCAGCATCTCATAGTTCAAACGGCTTTACAGTCTGGCGCATTAACCCACAGCTGCCACAAAACCAGTGCTCAATAAATATTTTATTTGCCTTCTATTTGAACTTGGGTTAAGATGACTTTTGTGTGCCATTTTACTAGACGAAAAACACCTGGAAAGTGAGACCATCTCTTATTTACCTTTGAATTCTCTTAGTTCACAGCACAGTGTTTGCTCTAAATAAACAACACAGGCTTTTAAAATAAACTCAAACATTTGCTTTTGGAAATTGACATCTATAGGTATGTGATTAAAATAATTTTACTTTTACTCTCAGATTGCTGCTGTTTGCAGATTAATAAATTCTTTTAAATGATAATCCTCACCCCCAATGTTAGCCTGTCAATTGTTGTTGTTAAGTGCTGTTGAGTTGATTCTGACTCATAGGTACACTGTATATGTAGGGTGGAGTCACTGATGGATTTGAACCTCAGGCCTTGGAATTAGTAGTTCAGTGATTATCCTATAGTGCCACATCAGGATTCCACAACACTGCATTGTTGCTGTTATTAAGTGATGTGAGTCAGTTCCGACCCATAGTGACACCTGTAAAGGGTTTCCAAAGAACAACTGGTGAGTTTGAGCTGCCGACCATCCAGTTCAAGCAGATCTTTTGATCCAGGACTCCACAACACTGCAGAGGAACATTTTTTTTTCTGTCACTAACCTAGGACTTTCTTTTTTCCCCATTACCCAAACTTCGATGAGCAGTTCGTGTGCTTGTTTTGCAAGTCCAGGTACTCACTCCTTCCAATTTTCCTTTTCCTCCATGCTACCATCCGCTTCCACAACTAAGTCCTTAATCACGTCTGCTGTTTTGTTTCCCAAACTAGTGGCTTCTCTTCTTTCAACTTCTTTCCCCCTGCCTATGCCTATCCTCAGTCTTTAATAACTTCTTATAGAAATGTAAATAAATATGTCTTTGCCTTCTTAAACAAAGGCCTCCACATAAGGTAGAAGGTCTTCTTATCACTCTGAGTTCCTTAACAAATCGCGCTGCTACCCTCAAGATCAGCAGTTCGAAGCTACCAGCGGTTCCCCGGGAGAAAGATGAGGCGTTCTGCTCCCGTAAAGATCTTACAGCCTCGGAAACCCTATACAGGGTCGCTATGAGTCGGAACCAACTCCACGGCACACCACCACCACCATCATCCTTCCCCTATCAGAAAATTTTAATTAAAACACAATGTTGGCATGGGAGCTATCAAACAGAATAGGATTGTTAGTTCTTCTCTGAGAATAACTCCAGACAAATATGTGGGTTTTCTGAAATTTTCTTGCCCCTTCTGTCACTCTCAATGTAATGTTATTATTGTTAAGTGCTGCGAATTTTCTACTCACAGTGACCCCATGTTACAGAATAGACTTGCCCTATGGGGTTTTAAGGAGTCCTGGTGTGGCGCTGTGGGTTAATGTGCCACAATGCAAAGCCGTTTGAACTGCAAGGTCAGCAGTTCAAGCTCACCAGCAGCTCCTCGGAAACTCTATACAGGGTCGCTATGGGTCGGAACCAATTCGATGGCATTTAACAACATAGGATTTTAAAGCTGTAACATAATGGTTATAAGGCAGGCTACTAACCTCAAGCTCAGCAGTTCAAACTACCAACTGTTCCTCAGGAGAAAGATGAGGCTTTCTGCTCTCATAAAGATTTACAGCCTCAGAAACACTATGCAGGGTCCCTATATGTCCAACCAACTCCACGGCACACCACCACCAATCATTGTGGGAGCAGATTGCTAGGTCGTTCTATCATGGTGCTGCTAGGTGGGTTCAAATGAACCACTTTTCGGTTAGCGTCCAGATGCTTTAACCATTGCCCTACCTGGACTCAGTGAAACCCGGATTCTTTTTGTATGGGTATTTTTGTTTGTTGATTTTAATTACCTTTCTCTAGTTTCTTTCTAGTGCATCTGATTACTATTTATCTTCCAGGGGCAATAAAACTAAACTTACATATTCTCATACAGTTTAATGAACTTGACCTACACCTATGGAAGCAGTAGCTCAAAAGAGGGAACAAGTCCTTACAGCAAGAATCATTCCCACCCCCTCCACACACAGAGTAGACAGGGATGGGCAACTTGGACATTGGCTACCCAAAATGGGGGGCAGGGGGCTACAAAGGCAAGAAGTGACTGGCTTACAAGCTTTCAAGAGGGAACCCAGATCCAGAGGGCCTGGAGGAAGGTAGAATCTCCAGTGAGTAGTATTCAATCTGACTAGGCGGGGCTGACACAATGAAATGCAGACGGGTCTCTTGTGATACAATAGTGAATAATTGTTATCAGGACTGATTGTGAGGGTCAGAAATGTAAAGGTAGACGTTTTATAGCAAGGAGGGGAGTGATTAACTTTTCAGTCTAGGAGCAGAGGTCCCTAGGACTATCAAGGGAGAAGAGCAGAGAGCGGGACCCTACCCAGAGAAGTAGTGGTGCCTGAAATGGAGGCAGAGATGATGATGTGGAGCGATGGAGCAGCTGGAGACTTTAGATCCAGAGAGGGAGAGCGACTGTGTCCTGAAGACCTGGAGGGTACGGGGGAAGGATTGCATGGAGGGGATTGTAAGCATGGCAATGAGACAATATACGATAGAATGAATGTAAAACTAATATTCTCCCATGTAAACTATCACATAATTCACAATAAAACATTTAAGAAAAAAAAAAAAAAAGACTAAACTTTCATACAAGTTATTGTGTCTACAATGAAAGTACTTAGAGTAAAGTAACCTTTTGTACCTGGGCTTTGTGATGCCGCTTTGAATTCTCATTAACATTGACTTGATGTATTATTTTCTATTTCCTGAGCACTGAGATTACTTTGTTAAATAACTGCTGGAGATGTGAAGGGTTTTTCTTGTTGACAGGAAGTCGTGGAGCTGAATCTGCAGACTGATATGTCCTCTAAATCAGTATTAAATAATGTTCTGTGACCATACAGAGAGACCTTGGGTATACAAGGTACCAATTGCCAAAACTGCATTACAAAACCAAGCCTTTAATGCTTTCTGATTATTAAGTATTCCACTGAGTATGTTGCGATAACAAAACAGGGAGGATATTTTCTTCCCAGTGTTCTGCCAAATCTCAGCTTGCATTTAACACTTTGGCTGAGGACATTTCCCCTTTCTGTTTCATCTGGATAAATTTTGCTTTTATGGCTTCCTGTCATATGAGGTTATGTTTATGAAAAAAGGCCATCTCTTTTAGCCTCTGTTCTTTGGGCAAAAGGAATTCCATAGCATACTGTCAGGCAAATTATTTAGTAAAGCTGCTTAGTAAAGCTGTAATACTACCTTATTTCTGACTATGTCATTTTAATTGACACTGAAGGAGAGTGGATCTAATATCTAGGAATAATTTAAACAAAATCCTATACTAACTCAGCATAGCATTTAAAATCTAAATGAGTAGAAGTCAATGGGGGAATTATATTCCTTTTATGGTAAACATGAGATTAGGACCCCTGAGAAGGGGAAAAAAAAAAAAAGGAATTAACATTTGGTTATTGTTTGTGGTATAAGGTCTACCTTTGTTCCTATTAAATTTAATGTCTTAAAGGGTTATAAAACCTGTATACTCAAAGAGCTTCTCTGTGAGGGCTTATGGGAACATAATGATTAACCCACAGAACAGAGAATCAGCCGTTGGTAATATGCAGACCCTTTTGTACATTTATAGCTAGTACTTTGGCTAGGAGTTCTTTCTCTGCAAGCAACAGAAACCGACTCTAGTTAACTCAAATGAAATAGAGAAGTTTTTTTGTTTTTTTTTTTAAAAAAGATTGCTCACAAAATTAAAGGAGGAGAAGGCTACATAGACCTGGAGGCAGTGGTGGTTGTGTGCCTTTGAGTCAATTCCAACTCACAGGGACCCTTCATTGGGTTTTCAAGGCTGTAAATTTTTAAGGAAACAGTAAGCCTCATCTTTCTCCTGAGGAGCAACTGGTAGATTGGAACTGTTGACCTTGAGGTTAGCTGCCCTGATTGTAATCCACTACACTATCAGGGCTCCTCACATAGGCCTAAGGAGGACAAAAATCAGAGCAGATCCAGGGAAGTTGTCAGGGTAGGTTGTTAATGAGCCTTCTCTCTAGGATTCTCTCATCAGATGACTCAGCTCTGAGAAACTTCCATTTCTGTATATTTCAATTCCTTTTCAAATGCCTGGATAGGGAGTATCCTAATGACCCCACCAAAGTTAGTATCTCTACCCTTGGATTAATAGCCAATACCAAGGAATATGGAATGTGGGGTAAAATGGAGGGCAGTACATATAGGGCCACTTGGAGAATTATTGTAGACTGAGCAGCTGCCCAATTTGCATTGATTATTACTGATGACTTCATAATCACAGTCTCACTCTATGTGGCTATCAATTAAAGCATTGGTTTTCCCATATGTTTACATTATCAAATTCAGAAGACAAAACTCCAGACATAAAAAAATAATCTCTTAATCAACTAGGGGATGTAGGTGTATAACTATGTCATTAACATCATGGTATTCAGGGCTACACATACAAGAAGGCTTTAAAGAGTTCATGGAATTAAAAGATAATGGAATTTTCCACAAACTCTTTGAAACCACCTTGTATTTAGGGAGTTAAAAGCTTTGAGGAAAAGCATCAGTATACGTATACCTAAAGACATCAGGGAAGAGCCCTGGTAGAATAGTGGATTACAAACTAGGTTGCTAACTGCAAGTTCAGCAGTTTGAACCAATCAGTCTTTGTGTTACCATAAAGATGTACAGCCTCAGAAACACTAAACAAAGTCACTATGAGTCAGAAAAAATGTGACAGCACCCAACCACCAAAGATAATCAGGAAAAATTTTTCAGAGGAAAAAATGTTTGAGTTGCATCGTGAAGGATATGTGGAATTTTTCATGGAATAAGGGAAGAAAGGACGCACTACAGAGAAAATGCATCTTCAGTACATGTAGAACCTGCAAAGGGTAAGAGACAGGATGGTTAATTTAGGAGCCGAAAAATAGTTCAATATTGTTGGAGCTTTGGAATCTAAAGAAAAAATAGCTGAAAATTAGCTGAGAGAGTCCCTGAAAGTTCTACTTGATGCATTAGACCAGAGGTGGAAAACCTTTTTTTCTGTCAAAATGTCTAACATCATTCAAGGGCCATACAAAGTTATCAATTTAAAAAGTAGTCTGCTACATTTGGTCAAACACTTCATTAACTCACCTCTAATGTGATAGCTGGGACTGTGGTTGCCTTGGCAGAGGCAGACCAAATGATTCCGCAGGCTATATAAGGCCCACTGGCCAGACATTCCTTACCCTGGGTAGACTATGGTAAGTCATCAAGAGGTTTAAAATTGGGAAAGTTACATGATAAAGACACTGCTGGAACCCCTGAGACTATGATCCTGGGTCACCCTTTAGATCTAGAAACGAATTCATTCCCATGACTCAATTTTCAACCAAATAGTTGACAGTTGTATAAGAAGAATGATCACACTAGTGAGGTACACACACCTTAGAATAATCAACCATATGAGATCTTAAAAAAGAAAGAAAAAGGCAGCACGTACTCAAGAGCAAAGTTCAGAAGGGTTCGAAAAAAAGAGAACTGGAAACAAAAACATTGGGAAGAAATGGAGTAAGTGATGCTGCATCAATGAGTTGAAACAAAATGAGTATGAATTGTTGAATGGAAAAGTGGTCTGCTCTGAAAACCTGCTCTTAGTTCACAATAAAAACTTAAAAAAAAGAAAAGAAAGAAAAAGTTTAGTTTTAGAAAGATCACTTTGGCAACAGTGTAGAGAATATACCTAAGAGGAGAGCTGTTGTTAAACACCAATAAAGCAGACAGTGTAGATTATGAAGCTTTGACTTAAGTTTGTGGCAGTGGGAATGGAGAAGAGAAATGGAATTGAGAGACAAGTAATAGAATCAACAGATCTTATAAACCAATTGGATGTGAGGGATAAAGGGCTGCCCAGGAAAATTCAGTCTTCTTTCTCAGGCAGCACACTGAACAGTGGATACTTAAATGACAAAAGGAACTTAAGATGAAAATGATGAAACCCTTCTGAGCCAAACTGAATGCATGAGTCTGCAGTCAGAAAAAAAGAAATGACTAGACACCCCTATGTGACTGTGCCTTTCTGTCTGTTTTCACATAGGGGTGTGACACCATGTAAAGTTACATCTACAAGCCAAAGAAGATCAAGAGATTTCTGGGGCTATCAGAATCTGGAATAGACAAAGAAAGTCCTCCTACTATCCATAATGACCCTGCATATGATTTCTGATGGTCCTGGCGTGGCGCTGTGGGTTAATGCGCTGGACTGCAAAGTCATTTGAACCACAAGGTCGGTGGTTCAAGCTCACCAGCCGCTTCTCAGAAACCCTATACAGGGTCGCTATGGTTCAGAACCAACTCGATGACAATTAACAACAGTGATCTCTGAAGAGCGACTGATGAGTTTGAAACGCCAACCTTGCAGTTCAAACCGACCTTAAGATTGAGTGCTTATCCAATGGTGCCACACCAGGACTCCCTGCCAGCCTTCTGAAACCTTGAATTTGGACTCCTTACTTCCAAAGCTCATCAGTGTTGATACTTTTATCTGTTACATGATGTTGTTAACACAGAAATATAAGTGTCTAGTATTCCTTTTTTTCTGACTGCAGACTCATACATCTTTAATGCATGTTTGATCAATTTCAGACTGAAGAAGTTGGTATAGAATTCTTCAATTTCATCCACACTAAGAGTCCTGGAGTGGTGCTGTGGGTTGATGCGCTAGACTGTAATGTGGGTTTGAACCGCAAGATCGGTGGTTCAAGTTCACCAGCCACTCCTCTTCATGGTGTCCGACATAACTCTTAGGTTTTCTCCAGATTTTTTCATTCTTTTTTCTGATTGTTCTTCTAGTGTACAAAAATTGAGAGATTTATCTTTAAGTTCATTAATTCAGACTTCCATTGCTTCACATCTACTCCTTTGCTCTTTCAAGGTGTTATCCATTTCTGTGATCTTAGTATTAATCTTCTGGTTTCTAATTCCAAGTTTTGAATTGTTTCAAAATTTGCATTTATTTTGTCTGTTTGTTCTTGTAGTGTTTTCCTGAATTCATCTAAAGTTTTCATTATGTTTTCCATGCTTTCCTTAATCCTTGGAAAATATCTATCTTTTTTTTTTAGTTCTTTTTTTAGTTTGTTTTATTATCTTTTCTTCCTCAGAAATGTGTTCTGGCTCTGCATCTTGGTCATTGTTTGAATCATTCTCTCATTTTTCTTCATGTGAGCTAAAATCTGTTGTCTCTGGGGCATTGTGAGATTGTAGTATTTGTGAAAAAACAAAACAAAACACTCAAAACAGTGTAGTTGTTGGACCCAGAGGAGAGAAATCTCTGAGGTGCTCATGCAATTCAAGGGACTCATGAGGTGGTTGTAGAAGGGATGTGACAGCGGAGTTCCTGGCCCTAGATGGAGTTACTATTGGCCTCAATGTTATCTATGTTCAGGGTGTTCAATCGGATCATTGATCATGGAGGTCTTTGATGCTGCTGGTTTCAGTGTCTGCTAGGACCGCAGGGAAGCTGGGGGCAGGGTGACAGGTTATATGCTGGTCTGATGGCTCAGCTGGTTTTGTGGGTCTGAAGCTGAGCCACCTAAATCCAAGCATCAAAGTGGCACACCAAAGTGACACACTTGAACCCCATCTCATGTTGGCATGGCTCCCAACCATGTGACTCTGAATTCCCAGAGAGCAGTGTCTTTGCTGGGGTTGGATGAGGAGCTGGCTGCACTTCTCATCACCAGAGGCATGGGATATAAGAAGATATCACACCATTTCCATCACCTCCTCAAATCTGCTCTTTCAGGCCTCCCTCCACTGTCAGAGCTGCTCACAAGATGGGCAAGCCTCATCTAGCCAGCCATTCACCAGTCAGTCTCCCTCTCTCTCCATCCTCCCAGCAAGTACTCCATCCACCTCTCTAACCTTTCTTCTGACATTCAGAGTGTCAGAATTTTTCATCTGTATCTGTTTTATTTTGTCTTTCGTATCTTTGTTGTAGGAGGTTTGTGTAGTGACCTGCCTAGTTCACCATCTTGCCAGAAGTCTCCTCCACAAACTTTTTTAAAGTCCTCTCATATAATCAGGTAAGTGGTTTATTAGAAAAGCATTAGGGTAAAACTTGGCATCAGGAACAACTCAGATTTAGTAACAGGAATGACTCAGAATATACTTCTTGATCACGACAGTTTTTTCTTTCCCCTGGTATTAGGCCCTGCTTGGGACTTTCTCCTGCACGTGTTACAACTCCTAGTTCTGTGGGTCCGCTGTACCAGAGCCATATTGCACAGCTGTTACTCTAGTTGCTGCTGCATAGCTGTCTCTTACTGTCTTCCACATTGCAACTCCTCTCCTCCTCCATGCCCTGTGTCTCATATTTCTTTTCTACTTAGGACACAAAATGAAAATTACATTTAATTTAGTTTATGAGAACTAATTCATCAAGGCAGTATTTTCTACAAATACTATATTTTACCTTGATATATCTATTTTTTCCAATGCAACTATTTGTCATAATAACTGGGTGGAAGTGGGGTTATGGTTTTTAATTGCATTTTAGCTTATTATCAAGGATCTTGTCAATCCCCTGTGGCTCCATGCCCAAATTATCCCCATTTTAGACATAATTAAAACAAAGATCCTTTACAGAACAAATAGATTAAATGGTAAATTGTCACCCATCTCTCCAGTGGTTTTCATATTCTAGTATCTTGACATTATCCAGTAATGCAATGTCTCTTGGTTGTAACATTGCATATTTGTGCATTGCCTTATTAAAACTGCTTGATTATCTGTCATACTGAAAGTGTTTCCTATTCATCAATGCAGTATTGCTTTAGTTTTATTTTGTCTTTCCGTGCCAGTGCACACAATTATTTGTAATTAGTCTCTGGCTCCATGTCTGCTCAAAGTGAACAGCTTTACAGTCTTCCTGATAATTGCACAGAGCCAAGCCAATACACCCATCTCTCACTAACTATCTTGTTATCCAACATTTCCCATTTACAATAGTAAATAATCTGTTCTCCTACTGTTTTGTGCATTAACAAGGTACATCTGGCAGTCAGAAATGCTGAGGTAGGAGGTGAGAGTAATGCTGGCTGTGATTGATAAGGTTATATGTCAACCTGGCTAGACCATGATGCACAGTCGTTTGGCAGTTATGCAATGATGTAATCTTGCATTTTGTAATCTCACTTGGTCATACTCGGTTTTCATAGGATACCTTTTTTCAAATATGGCCTGGTCTTTGGAACCTAGCCAAGTGGGTAAGCAATGGGCATAATTTAGATGAAAAATAATCTCATTCATTCCCTTAGTAAGAGGAATAGCTTGTATTTTTTGGGGGGGTGGGGAATCTTAGATTTTCTATGTACAGTATTTTGGTTGTCCTCATATGTTTGTCTCTGTGGATTTACCTAATACGAGCATCTTTTTCTTCCCTTTATTTTTTAAGCCAAACATAATTTGCAGGCTATAGTGTTGTTCTGCTCAGAATTTAGGATGTTTTCTCTCATAAAATTTATAGTTTATACATCTTATTAGATGCAATTGTTTGAAAATTCCTCCTAATTTGATGCCTTTTGAAAAGTGCTAATTTTTTCATTTCCTTGCAATACTTCACTTGACTATTCTGTATGTAAGACATTTATAATCTCTTCCTCAAGTTCAAGGACCACACCAGTCATTAAAATGCATACCAAAAACAGGTATTTGGTTATGGCTTAAGGTATAAAGCACTGCTTTTTAAATGATCAAATACTCTGTAATACATCTCTGGTGTTTATGCCATCCTTGCCCTTTTTCCAATCCTCCCTACCCTCCCAGAGTAGATCAAATCCCCTCATTAGGTGATCTTACTATACTATGTACTTTTCCTACATAACTTTTATCTCAGGTTATAATTGTACACTTATTTTTTAGATTCATTGATTAATATCTAAATCTCTCTGTAGACTGTAAGCTCCAGGAAAGCAGGAATTGTATTAATTAGTGTGCAGGCTAAAATCCTTTAACAAAGAGAACCCCAAATAATGTTTGTCTTTCTCTCACATAAAAATCCAGAGCTGGACAATCTAGAGCTGGTGGAATGGCTCTGCTTTCCTCAACACACAGGTTCCATCTGAGCCAAGAGGCTGCCAAGTTCTTGGTATCTCCCTGTCAATGGGAAGAGGAAAGAAGCCAGAGGAGTGAGCTCAAAAGAGAAAACATCACTTCTCTTTTCCTTACATTGGCTACAACTTAGTCATATGACTATACCTAATTGCAGAAGAGCCTGAAAACATATAGGTTTAGGACATTAGGTGAAAGTGAATACAGAGAGACAGTTACATGTCTCTGCTACAAGATTTGTGTTTGCTATTACTAAATGTTGTATCTCCAGAGCCTGCCACAGTGCCTGCTCCATAGCACCTGGTAAAAAAATAGTCATAGACTTAATGCATGAGTGAATTTCTCATCTTCATTTCATCACTGACCTCCTTCCTTCCTCATCCACACCCGGCCCTCCTGAGAATGCTGTGGACCCAGAAGAACAGGAAGTGTGAGAGAGTGGTTGTATGTGCAGCCAGAGAGTGGCTCCTTTGAAAGGGAAAGCTGACAAAGTTAAGTGACACCTGTACTGTAAGCATCTTTGACCTTAAAGATGAAACGAAGACATTTCAGAATACATCCTAGAGCCTTCCAGGTCCAGTTACCCACCAGTCTAAGTTGAAGATGTGTCAGTTTGAACAGGATTGTTAAAAATAAGTATACACACACACACATCTCCAAAACCCAATCTCCACACATCTCCAAAACCCAAATATTAATTATAAGAGATGGTATGGTAAATATGAATAACAAAGAAAAGTACCATTTTTTTTTTTCACAGTGGAAGTATTACTTGCCATCAATGGACATAAATGGGAAAAAGGATCATGACTCTACAAAGAATTTTTTTTCTAAGTTTTATTTACTGTATTGTTGAGAATATAAAATGGAAAATGTACACCAATTCAACAGTTTCTCCATGTACAATTCAATGGCACTGATGACATCCGTCCAGCTGTGCAGCCATTCTTTCTTACCCTTCTTTTCTGGCTTATTCTGCCCCCATTAACATCAATTCACTGCCTTCAAAGGTTCCTATGGAATCTTTCAAATCTCTGCTGTCAGTTTGATCCCACATAGACAGTTCTTAAAGTGATGCTCAAAGCAGATTTTTTGTTATTTTTTGTTGCTAAGTGCCATAGAGTCATTTTTGACACATAGCAACTCTGTATAGGGTTTCTGAGGAAGGCTTGAATTGTCAACCTTGTAGTCCAGTACTTATCCTACAGTACCACACCAGGACTCCTAGGTAAACTAAACTGGTTAGGTTTTAAAGACACTTCAAGAGACTATTTTTGGGCTAAGACTTAAAGATTATCACAGGACAATAGTCTCATAGGTTTATCAAGCTGTAGAAAGTCTGACATCTGTGAAATTTCCAAGGAAAGTATAATTGCCACCCACTATAAACAGATTATCACCTATTCTCAATTTAAATGTATCAGCTGCAATCCGGAAACTAATTTAAAACCCAACCAGCCACTCTGTGATTAATATGAACTCATTTTACATGTACGTGTGTATGTAAATATATTTTTTGTATGCTTCATATGTGACTACTCATTTCTTTGTTAAATCTCCTAAAAAAGCCTCTACACATTTTCCATGAAAAATTTCCATATCCCCTATTTAAAGGGCATATCTTCATCAGGCATTTAATAATTACACATGGATGGTGACCATTACAGTGATAATATAGGATGTAAGATAAACATGGGGTCTTCATGGGATAATCACCGGACTGTGAACCATAAGGTTGGTGGTTCAAGTCCACCAGCCAATCCATGGGAGAAAGATGAGTCTTTCTGCTCCTGCAAAAACATTTAAAGTCTCAGAAATCCTACACAGGGTCAATATCAGTCCTATTGGACTCCGCAGCAATAACAAAGATGAGTTAAATCCAATGTTTTGTTTTCATTCAGTGGTGGTGGTGGTTATGTGCCATGGAGTAGGTTCCGACTCATAGCGACCGTGTACAGTGTTTCTGAGGCTGTAAATCTTTATGGGAGCAGAAAGCTTCATGTTTCTCCTGTGGAACAGCTGGTAGTTTCAAACTGCCGACTCTGAGGTTAGCAGCCCGATTTGTAACCACTATGCTACCAGAGCTCATGGATTATTTTCTTATGGCAGAATTCCAGAAGCAGATGAAAGCTCATGAGGGACAGTGTAATTGGTTCCCTAATTTTGTCTGTACCTCTCTTACTTTTTGCTCCAGGCCCTCTCCCACAATCTCCTCCAATAATCATCAATGGCAGCAGCTGGAGTTCTGTCAGCTACTGTTTAGAAGTGGATTGGTGGTAATGATGGTGTGCTCAGGAGTGAGTTCCAATTCATAGCAACACTGCATAGGATTTCAGAGGCTATGAATCTTCAGAGAAGTAGAAAGCCTCATCTTTCTCCTGCAGAATGGCTGGTACTTTCGAACTGCTGAGTTTGAGGTTAGCAGCCTGACTCGTAACCACTAGCTACCAGAGCAACTTTCAGAAGTGGATTAGATAGCCCAGAAGTGGTTGCAGTTCTCCTCTTCCTCCCAATAGATTCTGCACTGGAGCATTGCCCCCACCCCATCATCAACATCAAATAGAAACAGGTTTATGAGGACTAGTTCTGTGAAGTTGTCCTACGGTCCCAGCTCCTTGAAAACTTCTCTGAGTCTTAAACTGTCATACAGTTAGGTCAGTTCAGTGCCACCACTGGTAACAAAGAGAGCAAGGCAAAATATGTCTGGACATCAAAATTCAATTTGAAGTTAGTAGAGAGAAACAACTATGTTGTTTGTTTGTTTTTTTAAGTCAACAGCCAGTAATTTGGACTCACCTTTGATTAATTAATTAAACACATTAAGCAGTTCTAGCTAGGCCAATTCTTTACAGTGGTCCTACATTAGCCTGGATGTGGTCTTTAATGTAAACTGAAACTACAGTATGGTGCCATCAAGCCTTTTTTCCAGTCATTGTGATCCCATGTGTCATGGTTTTCAAAGATAGAAACAAGGGAAAGCAATCCAAGAGGAAATATTACAAATACATATATGAAGATGGGGAAACAAATTGAATATTGAAGAAGCAGCAACTAGGTTAGTTGAATCAGAACATAGTTGTTTGTAGAGAAATTGCAAAATAGAAGGTCAGAAAAGGAGAGATAACTAACTAAATGTCTGGAGGAGGCCAGAGAAGAAGCAATTGTTTCTCTTGGGCATTTTCTCCAAAACTCTTACAGATTAAGTATTACTAAAGGTAAAATGTTCAGCAATGGCTTTGAAGACCAATATGAAAGTACAACAAAGGGGAAAAAGTATTAAATTAACATGTCAAATAATTGTGTCATCTTTATATACAAAACATCCCATGATCTTTGTCCTTCAGCCTGCTCCCCAACCAGGTGCAGCCTCAATCCATCTGATCCAGGTGTTTCCTCTCTGGTGTTAGATTCCGGCTCATCTCTAGGTAAAAGGTAATATGCAGGCTGATAGAATATGACTTTTGACATAGACTTATTTAAGTTCTGCTCTTGATTCTGCCTCTTACTAACTCTGGCCTTAAAGAAATTTATTATACTCTCAGAAATTTTAATCTAAAATAATTTCATTTTGGGTCTTACAGTCCTTATTTTTGGCCTTGATGGTGACAAAAGTAAGGATAGCGAAGCTATGGAAGATGAGCAAGGGACTCTGCATTACTCTTTTCTTTGCTCTGCTTTCTCACACAAAAGCCAGAAGGTCTGAGTTGCCTACTACTGAACTAATCCTTGAGACTGAAGAGATGTTTCTATTACTCTTCCCAGGAAATCTAAAGCACAGTTCAAGAAGCTCTGTCTATGATCAAGATTCTGCTAATAACATCTAAACGACACAGACTTGGGACAAAGAGCAGATGTTCATCCTCTGCTCTGGTTATCATGGCATGTGGTGGCTCTGTAGGATAATCACTGGACTGGGAAACACAAAGTCAGTGGTTCAAGCCCACCAGCCACGCCATGAGAGATGGATGAGGCTTCCCGCTCCCACAAAAATTTACAGCCTTGGAAGCCCTATACAGGGTCGGAACTGACTTAGTGGCACTTAACAACAACAACATTTCTCATGCGTCTATGTCTTCTCTCCACAAAATTCTCAGCTTTCTCTATCATGGAAGAGATGGTACCACTTCCTGGATATCATTATTCAATCTTTTTCAGGGCCTGGAAAATTTTATTTGCTTCCATCATAAGTTGTGACTCATAATCATTCTCCTCTCTGCTTGAGTCCACCATGGCATAGTGAAAATGAAGAAGCGCCAAGCTTTAAAGTAGAAGAGGAAAGAAAGGTAATCTTCCAATGTGAGTTGGAATTTGGGATTTTGATTTGCTTTTATTTGGTTGTCCTCAGAAATCTGAAACATATTCAATAGTCTTCCTCCATGAGTCTACAGAAGAGATTCATATCCCATTGCTAGTATAACTTTAGATCTTATATTAGAGGAACAATTGTCTTCTCCATTTAACTTAGCATGGGAAGGCTCCATGCTCAATTACACCATCCCAATAACTCTAACTCACTCCCTCTCCCCCACCCAAGTCAGGAAGAGGGAAACAGTTGGTAAATCACTTAATATTGGAAAATAAAGATAATATAGATGAAAACTCTGATATTTTGTAACAACAATGTTCAACAATTAATTGATGGATATTTTAATGATCAGAAAGATATAGAAATATCATAAAAGAATCCTAATTTTAATGGGATATAAGCATTGTAAGTTGTTGAATAGGGGAATGACCTGTCTATAGTTGTGTTTCAGGAAGATAAAACTACAATAATGAAATGGATTGGAAAATATTATAACTAGATGCTGTAAAATTAATTCAAATGTTTTTAAAGTAACTACTGTAAAAAGGTATTAAGGATTTGGGTTAGAAAAGCAAATGTGACAATGGAAAAGAGAGGATCAATGTGATAAATTCTGTCAAGAACAGAATTAAGATAGACAACTGAATATTGGAGTGAGAGAAGGGAGATCTCAAAGATGACTACTGGATATGAATCCAGATTGAAGGAAGGCTATTAAAGCCACTAAGTGAGAGGTAAAAGTAGACTTTCAGTAGGGAAGAAGCTAAATTTTGCACATGCTGAGTTTAAAATATCAGTAAAACATCCAAGTGCAAAGAGTTCAAATAGGCAAATGGAAAATCAGAGGAGTTAGGTAAAAATTTTATACTTTGAAAAGAATTGCTTCTTTAAGATTGAATCAACCAACATAAAGTTTTGGGGCATGTTGACAATTTATTCTCTAACAGATAACTTTTAAAAGAAACACACAGATTTGGAAATAATTTTCATCATTAAAAAAGTTGAGAATAATATTCATTCCTTATGTACCAAAGATAAGGAAAAAAAGATAAATTATAACTAAATTCCAGAATGACATACCTTTAGACACTTAACAAAAAAGGGTTATTAGTGACCTGGAGACCAAAAGATGTTTTTGTCTGTGTGTCTTTTTGCCTCTTCATCTAATTAACTCCCTCCCATTTGTGAGGATTGGTTCATACCCTCGTGTACTCCTTTGTGTAATTTTGAAAGGCTTTCTTTCTGTTTGTTTTTTTTTTTGAAATGTCTCTTTTCAGAATAAGAAAACATTACATGGCTTAATCATGTCCTTTAAAATATTCAACTTTTTCCCAAGTAACTAACCACAGCTACTTAGGGTACAAAAAACTGAAACAAGGCAAAAAAAAAAAAAAAAAGTTGGGTAGATGTAGTGGACAGTGTGGGAGAAGTGAGTGGTGGGTGTGTGGCAGGGAAGCCTAGCAAGTAATTTATGCACAATCTCAGACTCTAAACATAGTATTTGGTAACTGATTTCTGATTCTAATAATCAGCACTCTTGTTTCAACTGAGCTGAAAATGTTGTGGTACTTTTAAGGAGCCTTGATATTTGTGAGATGAAAGGTAATTCTCCCTTAAAATGTCAGACATTCTTCTATCCATTCTATCTTGTTATAAATGGAGTCCCAAACTGTTGCTGCAAGATAATGCACTGAACTGAAAGTTCAGTTTGCACCTCAAGGTCGGCAGTTCAAATTCATCAGCTGCTTCCTGGAAACCCTAGACTGGGTGGCTTTGTGTCAGAGCCCGCTCGATGGCACTTAACAACAATAATGACAAATCTTGTTATAAAACCAAGTATCAATAAAGTGTGATTGTCTGAGATCTCATGAAGAACTTATTCATTTCATAGTTGCCTGATTTAACAGAGCATCTAAAGATCATTTAAATAAAATTGCCCCTGTGGACTAGTTATTTTGTACAGCATCCATAATAATGAATATCCACAATCACTAAGTCTTTATTATGGACTCAGCAATTTATGTGTATAATTTCATTTATGTCTCACAACAATGCTAGGAGGATGATATATTGTCATATACATTTCATTATCAACATGAACCTGGAAATAAATCTCCATCTCCAATATGTAAAGTGAAAATCATCTTGTTTTCCCTGGATTTAGAAACACTTTAGAGTATTCCCTCAAACTGGTAGTTAAGGCCTCATCTCACTAGCTGTAAAAACCAGTTGCCAGTATGTTAATTCTGACTCTTGTGTGTCCGAGTAGCACTGTGCTCTGTAGGGGGGTTTTCAGTGGCTAGGTTTTGTGAAGTAACCATAAAGCCTTTCTTCTGAGGTGCTTTTGGGTTTACATGAACTTCCAACCTTTAAGTTAGCAGTTGAGCACATTAATTATTTGCCACACCCAAGGACTCCTTACTAATTTTCCCACACCAGGAAGTCTCTTCAGTGTAGTCAGTTTGTATCTACGTCAGCCATACTCCCTCTTCTGTTATTACTCATTCATGAGTTTGTGGGTGAACTTTTGTTCTCATCTGACCACAACCTGAATCTTCTACTGCCTGGGGATTAAGGCCTACTAATCCTTTATTCTGAAAGCTCTGCTACCAGTATTTAAAATACCAGCAGGGTCACCCATGGTGGACAGGTTTCAGATGAACTTCCAGATGAAGACAGACTAAGAGGAAGGAGTGAAGAACTACTTCCAAATATTTAATCACTGAAAACCTTATGAATAGCAGAGAAACACTGTCAGATATAGTGCCAGAAAATGAGCCCCTCAGGTTGGAAAGCACTCAAAATGCAACTGGGGAAGAGCTGCCTCCTCAAAGTAGAGTTGCCTGTGATGATGTGAATGGAGTAAAGCCCATGGGAGAAAAGCCCACAGGACCTTCATTTGCTGATGGGGCACAACTCAAAATGAAGAGAAACAGCTGTAAACATCCATTGAAAATCAGAATATGGAATGTATGAACTATGAATCTGGGAAAATTTGAAGTTGTCAAAATGGAATGGAATGATAAACATCGATATCTTAAGCATTAGTGAGCTGAAATGGACTGGTATTGTCCATTTTGAATCTGACAACCACATGGTTTACTATGCCGGGAATGACAAACTGAAGAGGAATGGTGTTACATTCATTGTCAAAAAGAACATATCCAGATCAGTCATGAGGTACAATGCTGTCTGTGATAAGATAATATATCCATGCACCTACAGGGAAGCCCAGTTAATACCGCTATTATTCAAATTTATGCACCAACCACTAAAACCAGTGATGATGAAATAGAAGAATTCTACCAACTTCTTCAATCTGAAATATATCAAACATGCAGTCAAGATGTATTGATCATTATTGATAATTAGAATGCAAAAGTTGGGGGCAAGGAGGAAGGATCAGTAGTTGGAAAATATGGCCTTTATGATAGCAATGATGCTGGGGAACACATGATAGAATTCTGCAAAATCAATGATTTGTTCATTTCAAATACCTTCTTTAGACAGCATAAGAGATAACTATAGACATGGGCCTCACCAGATAGAATATACAAAAATCAAATTGACTACATCTGTGGAAAGAGCCTATGGAAAAGCTCTATATCATCAGTCAAAACAAGGCCAGGGGCAGACTGTGGAACAGACCATCAATTACTCATATGCAAATTCAAATTGAAGCTAAAGAAAATGAAAACAAGTCCACAAGAGCCAAAATATGACCTTGAACTATCAAACCTGAATTTAGGAATCATCTGAAGAACAGATTTGATACATTAAACACTAAAAATCGAAGACCAGAAGAGTTGCGGGATGACATCAAGAACATCAGGCATGAAGAAAGCAAAAAGTCATTAAGAAGACAAGAAAGAAGGAAAAGAACAAAATGGATGTCAGAAGAGACACTGAAACCTGCTCTCCAGCATAGAGATGCTAAAGCAAATGGAAGAAATGAGGAGGTACAAGAGCTGCACAGAAAATTTCAAAGGTCAGCTCAAGAAGAAAAAATTTAATATTACAACAAAATGTGCAAAGATCTGGAGTCAGAAAAACAAAAAGGAAGAACATGCTTAGCATTTCTCAAGCTGGGGGAACTAAAAATATTCAAGCCTCAAAATAACACCTTTCATTATTGAAAGATTCTCTGGGAAAATTATTGAATGATGCACAAAACATCAAAAGAAGATGAAAGGAATACACAGAGTCACTGTACCAAAGGAAATGGTTGATGTTCAACCATTTCAACAGATAGCATATGATCCAGAGCCAATGATACTGAAGGAAGAAGTCCAAGGTGCATTGAAGGAATTGACAAAGCACAAGGCACCAGGAATTGATGGAATAAAAATTGAAATCTTTCAAGAAAGTGAGGCAGCACTGGAGGCACTTACTCATCTATGCCAAGAAATTTGGAAGACAACGATCTGGCCGAATGATTGGAAGAGATCCATATTTGTGCCCATTTCATAAAAGAGGTAAACCAATGGAATTCAAAAGTCATCGAAAAATATCTTTGATATCCCATGCGAGTGACGTTTTACTCAAAGTAATACAGAAATGGTTACAAGCATACATTGACAGAGAACTTCCACAGGTTCAAGCCAGATTCAGAAGAGGCCGTGAAATGAGGGCTATCATTGCTGATGGCTGATGGATCTTGGCTAAAAGCAGAGAATATCAGAAAGATGTTTACCTGTGCTTTATTGATTATGCAAAGGCTTTCGATTGTGTGGATCATTACAAGCTATGGACAATATTGCAATGTATGAGTATTCTGGAACACTTAATTGTTCTCATGAGGAATCTGTACATGAACCAAGAGGCAGTTGTTCGAACAGAACATGGGAATACTGAATAGTTTAATATTCAGAAAGGTGTGTGACAGGGTTGTATTTTTTCACCTTACTTATTCAACCTGTATGATGAGCAAATAATCTGAGAAGCTGTGTTATATGAAGAAAAACGTGGCATCAAGATTGGAGGAAGATTCATTAACAACCTGCAATATGCAAATAATATAACCTTGCTTGCTGAAAGTGAAGAGGACTGAAAGTATTTACTGATGAAGATCAAAGAGCACAGCTTTTGGTATGGATTGCATCTCAAAGTAAAGAAAACAAAAATCCTCAATACTGGACCAATAAGCAACATTCTTATCAATCGAGAAAAGACTGGAGATGTTAAGGACTTCATTCTTCTTGGATCAACTATCAACACTCATGGAAGCAGTAGTCAAGAAATCAAACAACGTATTGCATTAGGCAAATCTGCTGCACAAGATCTTTTTAAAGTGTTGAAGAGCAAAGATGTCAGCTTGAGGACTAAGGTGCACCTGACCCAAGCCATGGTATTTTCAATAACCTCATATGCATGCGAAAGCTGGACAGTGAATAAGGAAGGCTATAGAAGAACTGATGCTTTTGAGTTATGGTGTTGGAAGAGAATATTGAAAGTGCCATGGGCTGCCAAAAGAACAAACAGATCTTTGTTGGAAGAAGTGAAGCCAGAGTGCTCCTTGGAGGCCAGGAAGGCCAAACTTTGTCTCTCATACTTCACACATGTTTTCAGGAGGGCCCAATTGCTGGAGAAGGATATCATGTTTGGTAAGGTGGAGGGTCAGAGAAAAAGAGGAAGACCTCCAACGAGATGGATTGGCCAAGTGGCAGCATCGATGGACTCAAATGTGGCAACAGTAGTGAGGCTGGCCCAGGATCAGGCAGTGTTTCGTTCTGTTGCACATAGGGTCGCTATGAGTTGGCACAAACTTGATGGCACCTACAACAGCAATAACAACAATCCTTTATGATTCAACAAGGGCCACTTTTCAGCCACTAAACAAGGTGAAGAAAACATATAACATTATCCCATTAGTGGCTTTGCCCCCTCAACCACAGACGTGTGCCTACCACCTTTCAATGGCTTTTCAGAAGAGACTGAAGAAATTATAGCATTCATTCTTTAATGATTTGTACTTTCAAAACTGTATCTTTCTGGTTCAGTCAAAAAGCTCATAAAATATTCAGGCATAAATCATTTACTTCATTCCAGATGACTTTACACAAATTTAATAATTGGTTTAAGTCATTTTCTTTATACTGACCTGAGGTAACTTGGATTCTGTTGCATAAGCATAAAAAACATCACAAAGTTTTGAGCTCTTGCCTTTAGATTCTGATTTCTGCAGAACTTATAATCAGACTTTTAAAAGATTCCAAAACAAGAATAGACTTTGAGATCATTAGTGACGTGAAGAGATACATGAGCCAGAATTTTTCAGGGAAAAACACAATACACATTTCCTGTGAGCAAAAGAAAATACTATTATCTTTCACTTTTATGTGTTTCTTTTAAAAATACAAATTATTGTGATAAGACTGGTCCCAAAACATGATGAAACTCTGACTGGAACTCTGCTTGGTGCCCAGAATGAGCCCATAAATTCAAAAGGGGGAAAGGACTGAAGAAGCCATAGACTTTCATGTGGAATACCTTGTTCTGTAGAATGCTCACTGATGCAGTCTATTTATTTTAATGACCTCTGTTTAGCACAGTGCTAAATGTATAATATGAATTTTAATTTAATGGCATATCTAAATCACATTTAGGTAAAATCCCAGATTGTTGTTGTTGTTAGGTACCATCAAGTCAGTACCGACTCATAGCAACCTTATGCATAACAAAAGGAAAAACACTATCCGGTCCTGCACCAACCTCACAATCATTGCTATGCCTGAGCCCATCACTGCTACCATTGTGCCAATCCATCTCATTGAGGGTCTTCCTCTTTTTCCCCAACCCTCCATTTTACCAAACAGGAGAACCTTCTCCAGGGAATGGTCCCTCCTGAAAATATGCCCAAAATATGAGAAACCAAGTCTGGTCATCCTGGCTTCCAGGGAGCATTCTGGGTGTATTTCTTACAACACAGATTGGTTTGTTCTTTTGGTGTCCATTGTACTTTTAACAGTCTCCTCCAACACCATAACTCATATGCATCAATTCTTCTATAATCTTCTTTATTCACTGTCCAGCTTTTACATGCATATGAAGCTATTGAAAATACCTTGGTTTGAGACAGGTGCATCTTAGTCCTCAAAAGAACGTCTTTGCTCTTCAACACTTTAAGGAGGTCTTAAGCAGAAGAGTTGTCTAATGCAAGACGTTGTTTGATTTTTTGACAGCTACTTCCATGAGTGTTGATGGTTGATCTGAGCAAAATGAAGTCTTTGACAACTTCACTCTTTTCTCCATTTTTCATGATGATATTTATTGATCCAGTGGTGAGGATTTTTTTTTTTTTTTTTTACATTGAAGGGCAACCCATACCGAAGGCTGTGGTCTTTGTAGCATCTGCATATTACAGGTTGTTAATGAGTCTTCCTCCAATCCTGATACCTTGTTTGTCTTCATACAATCCAGCTTCTTGGATTATTTTTTCAACATACAGATTGAATAATAAGTATGATGAAAGAATACAACCCTGATGCACACCTTTCCTCATTTTAAACTATCCAGTGTTCCTTTATTCTGTTTGAGCAACTGCCTAATGGTTTATGTACAGATTCCTCATCAGCACAATTAAGTGTTCCAGAATATTCATTCTCCGCAATTCTATCCATTGTTTGTCATGATTCACACAATCAAAAACCTTTATTTAGTCCGATAAATGTCTTTCTCATATTCTCTGCTTTCAGTCAAGATCCATCTGACTTCAGCAATGATATACCTGGTTTCATGTCTTTTTCTGAATCTGGCTTGAACCTCTGGAAGTTCTCTGTAATGTACAGTTGCAATCATTTTTTGAATTATCTTTAGCAAAATTTTGCTTGCATGAGACAGTAATGATATTGTCTGAAGATTTCTATAATCTGTTGGGTTACCTCTCTTTGGAATGAGCACAAATATGAATATCTTCCAGTCAGTTGGCCAGGTAATGGTCTTGAAAATTTCTTGGCATAGATAAGTGATTGCTTCCAGTGCTTCATCAGTCTGTTGAAACATTTCAGTTTGTATTTCATCAATTACCAGTGCTTTCTTCTTTGCCAATGACTTCAATGTACCTTGGACTTCTTCCTTCAGGATCATTGGCTGTTGATCATATGCTTAGTCTTGAAATGGTTGAACATCAGCCATTTCTTTTTGGTACAGTGACTCCATGCATTCCTTCCATCTTCTTTTGATGCTTTCTGCATCATTCAGTATGTTGCCATAGAATCCTTTAATATCTCAAGTAGAGGCTGGAAATTTTTCTTCAGTTCCCTCAGCTTGAGAAATGCTGAGCATGTTCTTCCCTTTTGGTTTTCTCACTCCAAATCTTTGCACATTTTGTTATAATATTTGACTTTGTCTTCTCGAGCTACCTTTTGAAATTTTCTATTCAGCTATTTGACCTCCTCATTTATTCCAATTATTTTAGCACCTCTATGCTGGAGATCAAGTTTCAGAGTCTCTTCTAACATCCATTTTGTTTTTTTCCTTCTTTCTTGTCTTCTTAATGATCTTTTGCTTTCTTCCCATATGATAGTCTTGATGTCTTCCCACAACTCTTCTGGTTTTTGGTCTTTAGTGTCTAATGCATCAAATCTGCTCTTGAGATGATCTCTAAATTCATGCTGGCTATGTTCAAGGTCATATTTTGGCTCTTGTGGACTTGTTTTAATTTCTTCAGCTTCAGCCTGAACTTGCATATGAGTAATTGATTATCTGTTCCACAGTCTGCCCCTGGCCTTGTTTTTACGGATCATATGGAGCTTTTCCACCATCTCTTTCCACATATGTAGTCAATTTGATTTGTGTACTCCATCTGGTGACGTCTATGTGTTTAGTCATCATTTATGTTGTTCAAAAAAGAGATTTGCAATGAAGAAGTCATTGGTCTTCCAAAATTCTATCATGTGATCTCCAGCATCATTTCTATCACCAAGGCTATATTTTCCAACTACTAATCCTTCCTCTTTGCTTCCAACCTTTGCAATCCATTCGCAAGTAATTATTAATACATTTTTTTAAGGTTTTTATTGTGGATTGAGTGAAAGTTTACAGGGCATATCATCAGTTTTGCATTCAACAAATCATATACCTTGTTTCATAACAATGATTATACTCCCCTCCATGTACCATCAGTTAATAGTATTTCTCTCTTTCCACTTTAGCTTTTTAAAAAACAAAAACAAAAAAAACCCACTCAGGCATATATAATAATTTACATCTCCAAAGGGCATATTCTGCAAGTCTGCTCCTGGCCACCAGTTCTTAGTCCCTCTCTTCTTAGTCCATGAATCTAGAGTCCTCAGCCGCTCCCCATCTCCATGCACCCATCATCTCTGCCTCCATCTCTGGTGCTGCTGCTTCTCTGGATAAGGTCCCGCATTCTGCTTGTGCGTTCCTCTCTTGATGGTCCTAGGGTCTTCTGTTTCTGGACTGTAAGATTAACCACTTCCCTTTTTTTGTTACAAAACTTCTACCTTTACAACTGTGACAATCATGATTAGTCATGATAACAATTATTCACTGTTGAATCTTACGAATCTTATCCCCATCTCTTTTTACCAGACCCATCTAGACAAGAAGACAGCTATTCAGTGGGGACACTTTCGTTCCCCCCATACTCTTAAACTAAATTCCCTCTTGAAACCTTGTAAGCCAGTCACTTCGTGCCTTTATTGCCCCCTCATTTTAGGTAGCCAAT
>NW_006408549.1:20545264-20578137 GCF_000296735.1 Chrysochloris asiatica | reverse complement strand
TACAGGGTTTCCGAGGGTGTAAATCTTTACGGGAGTAGAAAGCCTCATCTTTCTCCCGCGGAGCAGCTGGTAGTTTCGAACCGCTGACATTAAGGTTCGCAGCCCGATTCGTAACCATACCAGAGCTCCTTGTGATTATCAGGTTCAAAATGGTCCATTTCAATTCACTAACACCTAGAATGTCAATGTTTATGTGTTCCATTTCATTTTTGACAATTTCCAATTTTCCTAGATTCATACTTCATACATTCCATGTTCCAATTATTAATCGATGTTTACAGCTGTTTCTCTTCATTTTAAAACATGCCACATTCACAACAAAGGTCCCAAAGGCTTTACTTCATTCATATCACCATGGTCAATTCTATTTTGAGGAGGCTGTTCTTCCCCAGGTGCATTTTGAGTGCTTTCCAACCTGAGGGGCTCATCTTCTGGCACTCTATGTGACAATATTCTAGTGCTCTTCAACATGTTTCAGTATTCAAGTATCTGGTGCTAACAGTGTTCCACTGCTATTCATAAGGTTTTCTGTGACTAAATAGTCACAAGTAGGTTGTCTCTTCTTCCTAGTCTGTCTTCATCTGACAGACAGAATTAGTGTTTTAGTCTCTTATTGATTCTGTAACAGAAATATATTAGGAGGTGGCATTAATGAACAGAAATTTATTTTCTCACAGTTTAGAAGACTAGAAAATCCAAATTCAGGGGAAATTTTTCTCTTTCTGACTGTTCTGGTGGGTGGTTTCTGTTTCTTTTTAGCTTCTGTTACTTTATCAATCTTCATGTGGCATGCTATCTGTCTTCCCCATTGGTGTTTGCTTGTTTCTGTGCCTAATCAGTTCTTTTATATCTCAAAAGTGATTGGTTTAAAATACTCCCTACACTTACATGGTTTCATTAACATAACAAACTAAACTCTGTTCCCAAATAGAACTACATCCGTAAGTATGGTGATAAAAATTTACAACACATATTTGGGGAAAGGGGGACACAATTTAATCCATAGCAATTAGGGATAAGATCACTCATTAACACAATTCAAAGGGGTTTCCCTTTAGGGGCTCCAGAATCGATTTTCCATGATGCAACAGACTACTTTATCAGCAGTTGTTTTTGTTAAGTGCCGTCAAGTTGGTTCCGACCCATAGCGACCATGTATAGATTTCCGAGGAAGAGCTGGTGAGCTTGAACCGCCGACCTTGCAGTTCAAACGGCTTTGCAGTCTGGTGCATTAACCCACAGTGCCACATCAGTAAGTAAGAAGAAACAATGCTCCGTGGAGGATGCACATTTTGCCATTTATAATACCATCTTAAATTCTCCAGAGAACCTATTAAAAATTACAAAAATATTATTTGACTGTCATGACACTGTTTCTTGTAGCAATTTGGAATACCAAATAGAAACTATTGTGGAGCTCTAGGGTAAACACTGTACCGCTAACCGCAAAGTTGGCAGTTCAAGCCCACCAGTTACTCCTTGGAAATTCTATACAAGGTCACTATGTATTGGCTCTGACTTGGCAGCACTTAACAACAGCAAATAGAAACAGACACACATTAGTACTCTCACTCATTCATTCTTGAATAAATAAATGAATAACATTTTTTAATAAAAACATATTTCATCTATTATGTTCTTTTGTTTTATAAATATTTATGGAACATTTTCTATGTGCCAGATACTGAATATGGAAAAAAAAAAAAAAATAGAGCTGTCTCTGCTTGATATTTGTATAGTCTCATTTGGCCAGATCATAGATGCTATTAAGACTGTTAATAAAATGAAAAGAAGTAAAGATCTTAATTTATTTAAAATAATGTTAGCTACCATTTAAACACTAGACTGTAAACCACAAATTGGAGATTGGAGAACGGTGGTTGGAGACCACTGATCACTCCGTGTGAGAAAGAGGAAACTTTCTGCTCCAGCAAAGATTTCCAGCCTCAGTAACCCTCTAGTGTCATTATGAGTCAGAACTGACTCAACGGGACTAAACAACAACAACCATTTATTTAGCGTATGCCATGTTCCAGGTTCTGGGACAAACCCTTTATCTAATTTTAACCACATTATCTCATTCACTTCTCATAAAAATATCTGAATAGTTGACATTAATATCCATTTATAGATAATAATACAGGATTAATAATGAAAAAACAGGCTTAAGGAGATTAATGATCCTTTCTCAAAGTGACTACTGAGCACCCTGCATTTAATCACTTTTAACAGTTAGCATGATTTTGGTTTGAAGTAGAATAACTGGGTAAAAGTATCTTAAACAATAAGCATAATCATTGAAGTCACATAGTAAGAAATCTGGAAGTGGGTATTTTTAGTGTAGGTGAAGTTTTAATAGGATTCTGTTCATTTCTCCTTGGTTGAAAAAAAAAAAAAATATCATACATATCATGCTTAAACAAACAAACAAAAATCTCCAAAACATTATTAGCTGTTCTGCAGGAGAAAGATGAGTTGTTCTGCTCCCGTAAAGATTTACAGCCTCGGAAACCCTGTATAGGGTTTCTGTGAGTCGGAACTGACTCGACGGCACATAACAACAACAACAACAACCACAACAACAACAAGTCTATCTTCATCTGAGCTCAGCTGAAAGCTGTCCACTGTGGGTGACCCTGCTGCTATTTAAAATACCATGGCATAGCTTCTGGAATCACAACAACACACAAGCCACAACAATATGACAACCTGACATATGAGTGGTGGCTGTAAAATTAGAAATCATCAAAAAGAAGATTAAGAGGAAAAAATTAAATACATGGAATTTGAATAACATCTTGCTTAAAAGCTACCAGGTAATGTTGTTTTTGTTAAGTGCCACTGAATCAGTTCCAACTCTAGGGATCCTGTATGGGGTTTCGTAGGAGTGACTAGTGGGTTTGAACTGCCGACCTTGTAGTTAGCTGTCCAGTGCTTAACATATAGTACCATACAAAAAAAAATAAAAAATTAAATTTAAAAAACTTCTTTAATTAAATTAGAATGATAATATAACATACCAAAGCCTTTGGGACACAGCAGAAACAGTGCTTATAGGACAATTTATACCAAAAAAATGCACACAGCAAAAAAAAAAATGAAAGTCAACACATTAATGCAACATCTCCTAACAATTAGAAATAGAGCATCAAAGTAAGACTACTGCTGCAATAAAAATAAAAGAAAAAATTTTAAAATAATAATAAAGATTAGAACAGAAATAAATGAAACAACAACAACAACAAAAAAAAACAATAAAAAAGAATCAAGACAAAAAGTTAGTTATTTGAAAGGATTAATAAAATCCACAAACCACTGGCTAATCTCAAAATAAAAAGGAGATATAAATAATATGAATAAGAAATGATATGCACGATATCACAACAGAACCAGCAGAAATAAAAAGGATATTATCAGAATACAATGAAGAATTGTACTACAACTTTGAAGATATTGAAGAAATGGACAAATTTATAGAAAAACATGCCTTACTTAAACTAACACAAGTAGAAAACTTGAACATATCTATAACAAATGAAAGTGATCATGTTATTCAGAACCTAATAAAGAGAAAGCAAAACAAAAAAACTCTGGGCCCAGATGGCTTTATTGGTGAATTCTGCCAAACTTTCAAAGAATGATATAATTCTACTCAGACTATTCTAGAACATAGAAAACAATGGAAAACTCCCAATACATTTTATGAAGTGAGCATAACTGTTATACTGGTGGTGTCTAAGCAGGCAAAGACATCACTAAAAAAGAAAATTATAGATCAATATCTCTCATGAACATAGATGCAAAAATTCTCAACAAAATTCTAGCCAACAGATTTCAATATATAAAAAAATAACAACACATCATGACTAAGTGAGATTTGTACCAATGATGTAAGGATAGTTCAATATTAGAAAAGCAATCAATGTAATCCACCACATAAATAAAACAAAGGAAAAGAGCCACATGACCAATTGATGCAGAAAAGGCATTTGACAAGATCCAGCAACCATTTCTGATTAAAAAACAAAACTCAACAAAATAGAAATAGTAGGGCATTTCTTTAGTGAATAAGGAAGCCTGCAGAAGAATTGATGCTTTTGAATTATGGTGTTGGAAGAGAATATTGAAAGTGCCATGGGCTTCCAAAAGAACCAACAGATCTGTGAAGAAGTGCAGCCAGAGTGTTCCTTGGAGGCCAAGATGGCCAAACTTCATCTCTCATACTTCGGACATATTGTCAGGATAAACCAGTTGCTGGAGAACGATATCATGTTTGGTAGGGTGCAGGGTCAGAGAAAAGAAGGAAGACCCCCAGTGAGATGAATTGGCAAAGTGGCAGCATCAGTGGACTCAAGCGTGGCAACAATAGTGAGGTGGGCCCAAGATTGAGCAGTGTTTTGTTTTGCTGTGTGTAAGGTCACTATGATTCAGTACTGACTTGATGACACCTAACAACAACAACATACAAATACAACAGCCAATATTACTCTCAATGGAGAGAAACTGAAAGCATTCCCTTCGGGAATAAGAACCAGACAAGGACATCCTTTATCACCACTCTTATTCAATATTGTGCTAGAAGCCTTAGTCAGATGTATAAGGCAAGAAAGAGAAACTAAAGACATCCAAACTGGCAAAGAAGAAGTAAAACTCTTTTTGCAAGTGATAGGGTTCTATACACTGAAAACCCCAAAGACTCAGCAAGAAAATTATTGGAACTCATTGAAAGTTTCAGCAAAGTGGCAGGGTACAGATCGACATACAAAGATCGGTAAGATTCATTTACATTAATAGAGAGAAATCTGAAAAGGAAATCAGGAATACAATACCATTTACAATAGCCATCCACAAAATTAAATACTTAGGAACAAATCTAACCAGAGAAACAAAAAACCTATACAACAACTACAAAACATTACTCCAAGAAACTAAAAGAGATTTATAAAAATGAAAGACTATTCCATGCTCATGGATAGGAAAACTTAATATTCAACACTATCCAAAACAGTCTATAGATATAATTCAATCTCAATCTAGAATCCAACATCATTTTTTTTAAAGATATGAATAAGTGATCATTAACTTGATATGGAAAGGAAAGAGACCTCAAATAAGCAAGGATTATTTAAGAAAAAGAACAAAGTTAGAAATTTCTCACTTTCTGATTTCAAAATCTACTACATAGTCACAGAGGTCAAAACAGTATGGGACTAGTACAACAAAAGATAAATAGCTCAATGGAATGGAATTGAGAACCTAGAAGTAGATCCATCCACATACAGTCAGCTGATTTTTTACAAAGGACCAAAACATATTTTCTGGGAAGAGATAGTGTCTTCAACAAACAGTGCTGGCAAAACTGGAAATCCATTTGCAAAAAAACATTAAAGGACCCAAAAAAAAAAAAAAAAAAAAAACAGATTCAATGTATTAAAGACCAAAATATAAACCTGTTGTTGTTAAGTGCCGTCAAGTTGGTTCCAACTCATAGCAACCCTGTATAGGTTTTCCACAGAGTGGCTGTTGAGTTTGAACTGCTGACCTTGCCGAACCATGTGGTTCAACTCATCATCCCACAGTGCATTATCCCACCAGGACTCCAAATATAAAGCTTAGAACTATAAAACTTAGCAATGAAAAATTAGGAGCAAACTTAGGGGCTCTGATAAATGGTTTAAATAGACTAGCAAGCATAACTAAAAATACACAAACAGCAGAAGACAAAACAGATCGCTGGGACTTCCCAGAAGTATACTTTTATGTATGGTATTGGTGTGGAGCTGTAGGATATGTACTGGACTGCTTACTGCAAGTTCAACAGTTCAAACCCACCAGCTGCTCTTTGGAAAGCCTGTACAGAGTAGCTCTATGTCCCACTAACTTGATAGCAAGCACTCAGCACCACCAACAATGATGTGTATCAAAAGATTTTACCAAAAGAGTAAAAATATTGGGATAACATTTTTTGCAATCACATATCAGACAAGCCAATAACCTCTAAAATATATTTAAAAATTGCATCTCTACAAGAAAAAGACAAAAAATTCAATTAAAATATGGGCAGAGGATCTAAACAGAATCTTTCCCAAAGAAGATATTCAAGTGACCAACAAACATATGAAGAAATGTTCGTGATCATCAGCCATTGTTGTTGTTGTTAAGTGCCTTTGAGTAGGTTCTGACTCATAGGTTTCTAAGGAGCAGTTGGTGGGTTTGAACTGATGACCTTGTAATTCAAATCAAAACAACAATGAGATATCATTTTACCCCAGCATTTACTAGCGAAGTTCAAAAACAAACCAGCAAACAACAAATGTTGGCAAGGTTATGAAGAGATTGGAACCCTCCTACATTGCTGGTAGGACTATAAAATAGGGCAATCACTGTGGAAAATGGTATGGCACTTCCTCTGCAAGCTGGAAATAGCAATACCATATGACCCAGCAATTCCTCTATTTCATATAGAACCCCAAGAAGTAAGAGCCATGACATAAGTAGTTATATGCACAACCCTGTTCATCACAGCAGTATTCACAATAGCAAAAAGATGGAGACAACCAAAATGTCCATGAATGGAAGAGTGGATAAACAAACTTTGGTATATACACACAATGGAATACTATGAGAAGTTGAAAGATAACGATGAATATGTGAAACACCTTGTAATATGGGTGAACCTGCAGGACAGTATGCTGAGTGAAATTAGTCAATTGCAGAAAGGCAAATAGTGTATGAGACCACAATTGTAAATACTCAAGGAAAGGTTGTTATGCTAAAAGAAATATTCTTTGATGGCTACCAAGGGTGGGAGGGAAAGAAGAGTCATATATTGGCTAAAGGGTAGACAAGTGTTAACTCAGGTGATGGGAAAGGCAGTATACAACAAGATGGAGATTGGCAGAAAAATGATATAACAGATAGACACAGAGAAAAGTACAAGGGTTAAAGGGGCTAGAGATAAATACCATTTATACACAAACTTGCAACAGCAGTGTTCTACAAGTAAATACATAGACAGATACTCAGGCTGAACCTATATGGGAGGGAGAGTCTCTCCATGTGCAAAAGAAAGAAGAGTGATGAAAATTGAAGATCCTTGGACTCAATTAGTCCAATGGGCTAATGGAACATGTGAAATCAGTCTCCATGACTCTAGGACCAGAAGAACTAGTTGCTGTGAAAGGAATCTCATTAGAAGGTCTTGGTTAGAATAAGAGACAAAAATCAAAATTATTAAAAAAAAAAACCAAACAAACAAAAAGCCTGGGCTTAACGTTCAGAAAAAGACTAAAGAAATCCAAGGCTGGAGAAACATTGACCGCCTTTCAGGTCTGGAACGAATCCCACCCTTTTGGCCCAGTTTTCAATCAAGTGATGGATAGGTAAATCAGAGGTACAAAACACTAATGAGGTATGTTCACTGTGGAATGGTCGACAATTCAAAATCAAAAGAGCAATATTTACCCGAGAACAAGCAGATGGATCGGGAATGATACTGGAATGGAAATACAGGTCACAAGAAGGAAGTAGGATAATTCTCGTTACATGGAAGGGATTGCAATCATTGAGATGAAATAAATTGTGTGATTTGTTGAATGTAAAACTGCTATCTTCTCTGTAAACCTTCTTCCAATTCACAATTAAAAGTTTTAAATAAACAAATAAAAATGGGCAAAGAACTTGAATAGACACACCAAGGATCCATCAACAGATGAATGGAACAACACATCTTATGGAATATTATCAAGCTGTAAAGAGAATTAAAGTTTTTAACCTTGCTACAACATAAAGAAACTGTGGAAACATTACACTGGATGAGATATCAGATAGGAAAGGACAAATATTATACTATTCCACTTCTATGGAATATCTAGAATAGACAAATACATAGAGATCAAAGGGGATTAGAGGCTGCCAAGGACTGGCAGTGGGGAGGGTGAGTACAGAATGAGCTATTACTCAGTGGCTACTGAGTTTCTGCGTAGGGTGATAAAAATGTTTTAAAAATAAATAATGGTAATGGTTACAAAATGCTATTGATACAATTAATGTCACTGAATGGTACACTTAAATATGGTCAAAATGGCAAATTTATAGTAGTATATATTTTATCACGTGAAAAATTTTACAGTGAAAATAAAAAAAGGAGATGTGAAAGGTAAATACTTTATAGAGAAAATTCTCACTAACACTTTGATTAAGTCAATATTAACTTGATATCTATAAATAACAGTGTTAATGAGCATAATGGGACTTGGATGGCCTAAAATTACAAAATCAATTTCTTTTGATGTTTGTTGATGCAACACAGGCTCAAAAACACAGAGGTTTGTTGTTTGTTACACTTGGTAGTATAGTGACCTGAGAAATCACACACTTTCATTTTGCTGCTAAATAAAAGAAAGCTTAACTTTTTTCCCTCATCTTAAAGTAACAGAATTTCCTAACATGGAAATACAATCCTAAAACTGCTTTTTACAGAAAAACAGTGTGACTTCTATACTTTCATGTAGCTTGTTTCTTCTGCTTCAAAATGAGCACATATGGCACATTCTGGGAAACATCTCAGCATGCCTAACTCCTTGGCATAGTACTGACACTTTTCTTTCCTTTCCACTGGTTTCACATATATGGTATTGGGCAAAGCTACACTTTACAGCAGCTTAGAGTGAACTTGGCTCAGCCTAGAAGTCATCTTGCAAATACTCAGTCCGTCTTTTAAGCCTACTGAAAAGACATCAACAGAGCCACTAAAGTACCATTATTTGCTTCATCATCACATCATAGTCAAGACAACAAAACATGGTGTAAATAGCAACATCAAGAATCTTGCTTGTCAAGAATTCCCAGGGCTCTCTTTGCCTATTGGGATGCCCTGACATCAGGATTACAGTAATTCAGCTCTAGAGATTACCTGGCTACATTCCTGAAGCCAACTTTAAAGTTTATTTTGAAATACTGATTTCATCTTTTTAAGAGACATTGCCAAGATAGAGGCTCACAGTACTATATCCTGAGGTGAAGTTTGAAATTGTTCCAGATTTTGAATTTTAGTTCCAATAGCAGCATGCCAACAAATCGATACCTACAGAGAGAGGCAAAAATAGCGTAGCCGTCATGAATCAGCATCTGTGACTAGAAGAGGTCACTACACATACTGAGAATCAAATATGAAAACTAGGAGGACTTAGGTTAGCCCTCAGTACCCACTGCTATTCAAGTGGATTCTGACTCATAGCAACACTGTAGGGCAGAATATAACTGTTCCTCAGGGTTTCCGGGTCTATCAATCTTTCCAGGAGCAGACAGCCCCATCTTTCTTCCACAGAGTAGCTGGGTAGAGTGGCTGAATGGAGCAACTTGTCTGTTTAAACTACTGAGCTTGCAGTGAGCAGCCCAAAACTTAAGCCTTTATGCCTCTTGTTGTTGTTATTGTAAAGTACAGTCAAGTCGATTCCAATTTATAGCGACCCTGTATAGGGTTTCCTAGGAGCTGCTGGTGAGTTTGAACCACTAACCTTGCAATCCATTGCTTATCCTACAGCACCATACCAGGACTCCCACAATGCCACTAGGGCTCCTTTAACCCTTTGTATTAGGGTTGAATCATGTCCCTCACATGACATATCCATCTGGAGCCTCAGAATGTAACCTTATTTGGAATAAGCATCTTTGCAGATATAATAATATAAATTAAGGATGTCTAGATATGCTCATCTTGCATTTAAGGTGACTCCATAAGACAAAAGAGGATATTAAACTCACAGAGACACGTGATGTTGAAGGCAGAGATTGGAGTGATGCTTCTACAAACTAGGGAATGTCAAGGATTGCCAAAAGGGGCCATTAGAAGGTGGGAGAGAGGTATAAACAAATTCTCCCTCAGAGTTTCCAAAAGGAGCTAACCCTGCTGACACCTTTGACTTTGGATTTCTGAACCTCCAGATCTATAAGAAACTAAATTTCTGTTGTATCAAGCTACCAAATTTGTGGTAAATTGTTATGCAGCCTTAGGAAGCACAAGCACTCTCACAGAGCTATTTTAGTCTACTCTGGAAAGAGAAGAAGTGTTAGCTTCTCAGGTGGCATCTGCTCTGCTGACTTCATGGTGCAAACAAGAAGTAATATCTTTTTGACTCTATATCCTCGGTAAATATGCAAGTATGTGTACTCATCTACTACAAATTAACTTTCAAAGTATCTCTGGGTCACATAAATAAGTCATTAATACCACGTTAGATTAATGTAAACATGATAGTAAGGTGAAACACTGGTGTTCAAGAGTGGTACAAAATGAATTGGAAACCAGAATGTTTACTGTTCAAATAGTCTATAAGACCTTATTCCCCAAAGCAATAAAAATAAATACTATGTAAATTCAAATTGTAATCTTACAAACAGACAAATTTTGGTGGGGGCGGGGAGGGGTGAGGGCAGGGAGCGGTAACACTAGCAAATTTCTTCCACTACCTCTCTGTCAGTTTGTTGAACTGTAGTGGCTTATGTGCCAATGTGCTGCTGAAGGCTAGGCCACAGGACTTTCAAATACCAGCAGAGTCATCCAGGGTATACAGGTTTCATAGAAGATTGCAGACTAAAAAGAAGGCGAGGCAAACTACTTCTGAATTGTTAGCCACCTAAATCCTTATAAATGGCAGCAGAACATTGTCAGATACTGTGCCAAGAAATGAAAACGTTAAAAAATAGTAGCAGAAAATTATCAGATATAGTGCTAGAAGATGAGCTCCTCAGATTGGACAGTGTTCAAAATATGACTGGAAAAGAAGAGTTGCCTCGTCATTTAATAATGAAATGAAAGGAACAAAGTTTTGGGAACTTTCGATTGCTAATGGAGCACAACTGAAAATGAGAAGAAACTGTTGCAAACATTCATTAATAACCAAAATAATAATCAAAAAAGAATATTTCAATATCTATCTTGAAGAACAATACTGTCTGTGTTATGGTTAATACCACTATTATTCAAACTTACACACCAATCACTAAAGTCAGTGATGATGAAATAGAAGAATTCTACCAACATCTTCAGTCAGAAATTGATCAAACATGCAATCAAGAGATCAGTAGTTGGAAAATATGGCCTTGGTGATAAAAATCATGCAGAGATTGCATGATAGAATTTTACAAAACAAATGACTATTCATTGTACAGTTCTTTTTTAACCAGCATAAAAGGTGATTGATTATGTACATGGACCTAAGCTGATGGAATACACAGGAATTATACTGGCTACATCTATGAAAAGAGATGATGAAGAAACTCATTTTTATCAGCCAAAACAAGGCCAGGAGCAGACTGTGGAGCAGACCATCATATTCAAGTAGAGACTGAAGCTAAAGAAAATAGAAACAAGTCCACGAGAGCCAATCATGATCTTGAACATATCCCACCTGAATCAACAGACAGTCTTAAGAAGAGATTTGATGCATTAGCCACTAATGACCAAAGATCAGAAGACTTGTGGAATGACATCAAGAACATAATAGAGTAAGGAAGAAAAAGCCAAGAAAGAAAAACAAGACCAAAATGGATATTAGAAGAGGTTCTGAAAGTTGCTCTAGTGTGTAGAGAAATTAAAGCCAATAAAAGAAATGAGGAAGTAAAAGAGCAGAACAGAAAAATTTAAAGGGCAACTCAAGAAGGCAAAGTCAAGCATTATAATGAAATGGGCAAAGACCTGGAGTTAGAAAATCAAAAGCATTCTCAAGCTGAAAAAAAAAAAAAAACTAAAGAAAAAGTTGAAGCTTCGATTTGCATTATTGAAGGACTCTATGAGTAAAATATTGAATAATGCAGAAAGCATCAAAAGAACTTGGAAGGAATAGAAAGTCAACATTCAACCATTTCAAGAGGTAGCATAACATCAAGAACAGATGATCCTGAAGGTAGAAATCCAAGGTACATTGAAGGCATTGGTGAAAAACAAGGCTCCAAGAATTGATGGAATACAGATTGAAATCTGCAAGACTGATTGAAATACAGATTGAAATCTGGCCAACCGATTAGAAGAGATTCCTATCTGTGTCCTTTCCAAAGAAAGGTGACCCAATGGAGTGCAGAAATTATGGATATCACATGAAAGTAAAGTTTTGCTAAAGATAATTCAAAAAAGGTTACAACAGCACATCCATAAGGAATTGCCAGAAATTCAAGATGATTCAGAAAATGACACCAGATTAGGGATATCATTGTTGATGTCAGGTGGATTTTGGCTGAAAGACAAGAATACCAGAAAGATGTTTACCTATGCTTTATTAACTATGCAAAGGTTTCGACTGTGTGGATAATAAAAAGATATGGATAACATTGTGGAGAAGGAGTATTAATTGTGCTCATGAAGAACCTGTACATAGATCCAAAGGCAGGCATGCAAAATGAACAAGAGGATGTTGAATGACATAAAATCAGTAAATAGTCCGAGAAGGTGGATTCTATGAAGAAGAACATGGTGCCAGGATTGGAGAAAGACTCATTAACAACCTGCAATATGCAGGTAACACAGCCTTGCTTGTTGAAAGTGAAGAGGATCTAAAATAGTTACTGATGAAAACCAAAGACTGCAACCTTCAATATGGATTTCACCTTAGTATAAAGAAAACAAAAATCTTCCCAACTGAACCAGTAAGAAGCATCATTATAAATGGTGAAAAGACTGACCTTATCAAACACTTCATTTTCTTTGAGTCCACTATTAATACTTATGGAAGCAGCAGTCAAGAAATCAAACAATGAACTGCATTAGGTAAAAGACCTATTTAAAGTTTTCAAGAGCAACGATGTCAGTTTAAGGACTAAGGTGCACCTAACCTAAGTCATAGAATTTTCAATTGCCTCATGTACATGTGAAAGTTAGGCAATGAATAAAGAAGACCATCAAAGAATCAATAAATTTGAATTATGGTTTTGGAGTAGAATATTAAAAGTACCATGGGCTGACATAAGAACAAACACATCTGCCTTGGAAGAAATGCAGCCAGAATGTTCCTTTGAAGCTAGGTTGGCAGACTTTGTTTCTCATACTTTGGACATGTTATCAAGAGGGACCAGTCCCTGGAGAAGTACATCATGCAGGTAAAGCAGAGGGTCAGTGAAAAAGAGGATGATCCCCAACAAGATGGACTGACACAGAAGCAAAAGAAATGGGCTCAAGCATAGCAACAATTGTAAGGATGGTCCAAAACCAAGAAGTGTTTTGTTCTGTTGTATACAGGATCACTAATAATTGAGACTGCCTCGATGGCACCTAACAACAACAATTTCTTATTATGCTGTGGAATGACAGACTTTCCTGATAGTCACACAATCTGAAAATAGGAATGTGATATTGGCATATAGAATACTCTTTCAGAAAACAGAGAGGCAGTGGCTAACCAGCCCTGCTGCCTGTCTCCTTCATCTCTCAGAAGTTACAGTGTCAAGGGAGTTGTCAATGTTTCCATTATCCCTTCCTTCCCAACCTTTCTGAACTTTGTCCCTGGGTGAATGTTGCCCTTTTGGTCTAAAATGGAATGGTTTACCATTCTATCATGTACATACCTCACTAGTGTTGTTGTATCTTCTATATACCTAGTATTTGACTGAAAATTGAGCCATGAGGATGAGTTCAGTTCCAGCCCTGAAGGGTGTCCAAGGACCATAATTTCAGGGTTCCAGTCTCTGTCTGACCAGTAAGCCTTGTCTTTTTTATGATTTTGAGTTTTGTCCCACATTTTCTCCCACTGTATTCAGGTCATTCTAATGTGATCTATTTCAGAACAAACATCATCTAGTTCTTCTGATCTCAGGGTCATGGAGACTAAAGTTCACATGTTCCATTAATTCATTAGACTAATTGTGTCCAAGTATCTTCAATTTCACCACTCTTTTTGCCTCCAGACAGGGAAAGACCAATAGTTACACTTCAGATTGTCTCTCATGAGCTTTTAAGATCTCAGTCATTACTCACTAAAGTAGGATACAGAACATTGTCTTTGTGCTCTATGTTATGCCAGTTGACCAGGGTGTCCCTTGTTATTCTGTTATTTTTATGGTCAGCATAAGTTGAATACAGTTTGACAGCAAGTAACAAGAACCCTAGACAGCACTTAACAGCAGCAACAAAACAAGAACCCTTACATAGTCAGACCTTATATGGAAAGTCTACATTGTTGTCTAGAACATGAAAAACAGAGCAGCTTTTGTTTTTCAAGGTGGGGGAGGGGCTGACTAGGGATGAGATAGAAGGTGTGGAAAGGTCAAAGCTTTCAAAGGCAGAAACTCTTGAACACCACTGAGTTTTCTTTAATCTGTAGAAGACCCAAAGTCATGATGATGATGGTGATCAAAGAGCTGAAAGAATGTCATGTGAACAAGAACTAGACTTACTCACAGGTAGGAATGATATTTTAGTTCCGTTTTAGGGAAAACAAATCTGTCCAAAGATAGAGCCAGCATCTTTGGCAATTAGTAATTTCCTGGCCTCTATGGGAGCATCAAGTCAATTCTGATTCATTAGTGATCCTATATAGTGTTTCTGAAACTGTTTCTTTCTTCCACAGAGCAGCTGGTGGGTTTGGACTGCCAACCTTGCAGTTAGTTAGCCCAGTGCTAATCCTACAGCATATATGAGCATAGACTGGAAAAATTACTTTATGTGTGTGCAAAAGACATTTAGGCTTTCTTCTAATTCTGATCTTATTCAAATCTAGGTTCTTATCACTTGTAATTTAAATATCTTTCAGGTTTCCAGATTCTGAAACTCTGACTTTGAATCTGCAAAATGCTCATGACATCTATGGAACTAAAGCTCAGGAATGATTTTGCCACATGATATATTGAAAGTGTTTTAGGAACAAGATAGTTAGGTAGTTGTATAAATATAGTGGAGGTGCATGTGGAAGTAATTTTTTAATCTTAAACCTATATGGGCAACTGCCTAAGAGAATAAATAAGTAATATGATAAGAATAAATAATAAATACGAAGTCCTAGTGTGTCACTGTAGGATCGGCACTGAACTGCAAACCAAAATGTTGACAGTTCAAATCCACCAGCTTCTCCTCGGAATCCAAGGCAGTGTCACTGTGAGTCAGAACCAGGTCGACAGCACTCAACAATAAAAATACTATGATTTAAATGCATATATCCATCCTGTTAACCTGAATAAGTTAGTTTGAATAATGTTTCATGAAGAGGTACTTAGTAAACAAGAAAGGAGTACCCATGTTGGCTGATAAAGTCCATGGATCCCTCCTCCTACTTGACAATTCCCTTGGCATTGTGGTCTTTAAGAGATGAAGGAGATAGGGAGCAGGGCTAGTTAGCAAAATAACTAACCATCTCCCCAACTGCCTCCCTGTTTCGGAAAAAGTATCTCCAAACCCAGATCCTTAAAGACACTAAGCTAAGTAAATAAAATTTTTAATTGCATGAATTTGGGTGAGTATTGGAATGCTACCCACTTAACCATCTTTGACACAAAATGACATAGTTGTAAGAGGGCAGAGATGCTTGGAGAATTCTTACTTTTCATGTGGGACACCCAGGCTCAATTCCCAGTAAATGTATCTCAAATGCAGTCACCACTCATCTGTCCATGGGGATTTGGAATGGATGATGTTCAACCATTTCAAGAGGTAGCATATGATCAAGAGCCAATGATACTGAAGCAAGAAAGCCAAGGTGCGTTGAAGGAATTGGCAAAGAACAGGCACCAGGAATTGATGGAATAAAAATTGAAATCTTTCAAGAAACTGAGATGGCCAGGAGGCACTCACTCATCTATACCAAGAAATTTGGAAGACTACTATCTGGCCAACTGATTGGAAAATATCCATATTTGTCCCCATTCCTAAGAGAGGTGACCCAACGGAATGCAGAAACCTTTGGACAATATCTTTGATATCCCATGCGAGTAAAGTTTTACCCAAGGTAATACAGAAATGGCTACAAGCATACATTGATAAAGAACTTCCAGAGGTTTAACCCTGATTCAGAAGAGGCCGTGGAATGAGGGATATCATTGCTAATATCTGATGGATCTTGGTTGAAAGCAGAGAATAACAGAAAGATGTTTACTTGTGCTATATTGACTACACAAAGGCTTTCAATTGTGTGGATCATGACAAGCTATGGACAACATTGCAAAGTATGAGTATTTCCAGAACACTTGATTGTGCACATGAGGAATCTGTACATTGACCAAGAGGCAGTTGTTCGAACAGAACATGGGAACACTGAATGTTTTAAAATTAAGAAAGCTGTGCGTTAGGGTTGTATTCTTTCACCATACTTATTCAATCTGTATGCAGAGCAAATAATCCTAGAAGCTGGGTTTTATGAAGAAAAACATGGCATCAAGATTGGAGGAAGACTCATTAACAACCTGCAATATGCAGATGATACAGCCTTGCTTGCTGAAAGTGAAGAAGACTTAAGATATTTACTGATGAAGATCAAAGAGCACAGCCTTTATTATGGAGTGCATCTCAATGTAAAGAAAACAAAAATCCTCACCACTGAACCAATAAACAACATTCTTATTAACAGAGAAAAGATTGAAGTTGTTAAGGACTTCATTCTTCTTGGATCAACTATCAACACTCATGGAAGCAGCAGTCAAGAAATCAAATGACATATTGCCTTAGACAAATCTGCTGCACAAGACCTTTTTCAAGTGTTAAAGAGCAAAGATGTCAGCTTGAAGACTAAGGTGCACCTGACCCAAGCCATGGTATTTTCAATAACCTCATGTGCATGCAAAAGCTGAACAGTGAATAAGGAAGACTATAGAAAAGAATTGATGCTTTTGAATTATGGTGTTGGAGGAGAATATTGAAAGTGCCACCGGCAGCCAAAAGAACCAACAGATCTGTGTTTGAAGAAGTCCACCCAGAGTGTTCCTTGAAGGCCAAGATGGCCAAACTTTGTCTCTCATATTTCAGACATGTTGTCAGGAGGGACCAGTCTCTGGAGAATTAGATCATGTTTGGTAGGGTGGAGGGTTAGAGAAAAAGAGGAAGAGCCCCAATGAGATGGATTGGCAAGTGGCAGCATTGATGGACTCAAGCGTGGCAAGAGTAGTGAGGTTGGCCCAGGATCAGGAAGTGTTTCATTCTGCTGTGTATAAGGTCGCTATGGGTTGGTACTGACTCAATGGCACCTAACAACAACAACAACAAATGGTACTGACAAGATTTCAGAGGAGTTTCCAGACTAAGATGAACTAGGAAGGAAAGTCTAGTGATCTATTTCCAATTGGTCTACAATCAATCATGAAGATGTCATAGACTGGTCAGCATTTCATTCCAATGTGCATGGGGTCAGCATGAGCTGGGCCAACTAACAGCAGTTAGCATCCACAACTACACATATTTGTAGGTAGACCAGATTTTAATCAAAAGAAGACATAGCAATATTGTTCTTCAAAGATACCACAGAATTTAATGAAAAGTACACAAAGAGAAATATCCTAAAAACTCATTTTTTCTAAAGTAGCTTTCAGGTTGAAAATTACTACTAGAGGGGGAAATGCTAATAAAACTACTGGAGTTTTTTCTTTTATCTCAAATCAGCACGAGAAGAGGACTCGGAAAATAGCAAGACAATGTAGTTTTATTTTTATCATCAACTTTTATAATTGTTGTTTTTGTTGTTAAATGCCTTCAAGTCGATTTCGACTCATAGCAACCCTGCATAGGGTTTCCAAGAAGCAGTTGGTGATTTTGAACCACTAACCTTGTGGTTCAAGCCAATGTTGCAGGCCAGTGCTTATCCGACAATGCCACACCAGGACTCCAAGGCAAAGCTAGTCAAGTATGATTGTGAGTGGGAGGCATGATCACAAATTTAGTATAACGAAGTGGGTTATGGGGAAAAACAATGGAAGAGACATCATCAAGGTTATGTCGAAAGGTTTAAATTTCTTGCCAAATAAAACAGAGATTTAATTATGTCTAAAGTTTTTTATGTGATTTTAAACCATGTATCAGTGTGCTTCCTCCAGTCAAGATCTGTCTTGGCCACTTTTATGTACATTTTCTCACTTGAGAAAAAAAATAGTTACTAAAGGAACTAGTAGCATTCACCACTAACGTTCTGTGGTGTGCTGATCTTGATTTAGAGTTTGACACACTTTTAGAAAGCTGTATTTTTAACAGTTTCTACTCTTATCTGTTCATAAGACTTATCAGAGAGATAAATATTTCATAGTAATTGCAAAGAACAAGTCGTTTTCTCAAACCAAACCAACTTTAAGTTCAAACACACTTGTTGTTGTTAAGTACCATGGAGTCGGTTCTGACTCATAGTGACCTTGCACAGGGTTTCTGAGGCTGTAAATTTTTATGGGAGCAGAAAGCCTCATCTTTCTCCTCCAGAACAGCTGGTAGTTTCGAACCCCCGACCTTGAGGTTAGCAGCCTGATTCGTAACCACTACGCTACCAGAGCTCTTTTATAAACACATTAACAGTATGTAAAATACAAGTCCACTAAGAATAAAGAGAAACACATAGATACAACACACTTTTGGTAATTTCACCAATGGTTTCAAAACCAGGCACAAGCTGAAGGCCACTGCTACCAACAGAAATAGCAAAGGCACCTGGAAAAGCAAAATTAGAAACAAAATTAGATTTAAATCCATATGAAATACCCACACATTTCTAGAATTACCGAGAAAATAACATATAAACTAGTGATAGAAATTACGTTATATATGAAGTTAGGTTAAATTTGACGCAAGAGTTAAGATATATGCCTGACCAAAAGAAAGGGTTAATGTCTTATTGCCAGGGTATGGGTCAATGGAAGTGATCCTTCAGCATTTGACTATCCATGACTGAAAACAATTATAATCTTTTGTTGGTAAAATTACAACAATCTGCTGATTTGTTGTTGTTAAGTGTCATAGAGTTGGTTCTGAATTATATTGTCCCTGTATAGGGTTTCTGAGGAGTGGCTGGTGAGTTTGAACTGCCAACCTTGCAGTTAGCAGTTCAGTGCTTATCCTACAGCTCCATTCCGGAATTCTAATCTGTTGATTTGTTATTGTTGTTATGGTTAGATGCCGTCAATTCAGTACTGACTCATAGTGACCCTCTACACAGCAGAAGGAAACATTGCCAGGTCCTATGCCAACCTCACAATTGTAGCTACACTTGAGCCCATTTCTGTTGCCACATGCCTGTTGATTTAGGTGGCAGAAATTTATTCAGAGAGTTTCTGAAACCCTAGTGGAAATCACAAAGATGTTCCCTGAAAAATACTTCAACGCATTAAGAAGTTAATGACAAAAACACAAAAGAAGTAATGTAAACATGTTACCTTGAATTGAACAATAAGTAAATATTAAGAATTCATAGATTTAGCATATCAAAAACTAAAATACTTCATCACAAACAATGCCTCTCCAATATGTGGGGGGGTTTTTTGGTAAAAATCCTTAAAGCCCCACCCTTGTAAGAGTCCTGCACCAAACATTAACCAACCTAGGGGGAAATTCAGTATCAGTCACTTTTGAGGTATCTTTAAGAGACAGGGAGTCCTGGTGTGGTGCTGTTAAGAGACAGATATGAATCTATTCCCCAAAACACAAGGAAGCTTCAAAAAATTCACGGAAGAATTCCATGATCTTTTCATTCCATTTTTACATGAGCTTTTTGAAGTTGTTTTTAAGTGCTGTAGAGTCCATTATGACTCATATCGACCCTGTTTAGGATTTCCTAGGAGCAGCTGCTGGTTTTGAAACACTGACCTTGGGGTTACAGTCTAGTGCTTATCCTATAGTGCCATACCAAGAGTCTTTATGAATTTATTTAGATGGTCATCACTAACAGCTCAAAATTAATTATAAAATCATTAAGGAGGAAAAAATACCACTCATATAGGTTAGCAAGACAAATGATGCCCATATATTCAACTACTGATAGCTAAATTGTCTTCTCCTTCCTTTTCCGTGTAAATGTATGTTGAATAATAATAGTCATCAATGTCAGACCCTGAGCAGTTTCCATGCCTTAGTTCATTTAATTCACCCAGCATTACTAGGAGATAGGCATTATTTATTATTGTTCTAGAAATGAGGAAAGAGATTCAGAGGTTTAATAACAAGTCTTAAGTTCAGCTAATAAGTTGAGTAATGGGACCCGAGTCCAAGCTTTTAATGGTTACCTTATACTATTTCTCAGTATTATAACAAATTATAACAGTTAATAAATTTTTTATAACTGTGTCTAATTAGGGTCAGTGGTCTAACAAAACTAGGGGTCAGAAAACAGAAAGAATGGAAAAATTTTAAAGATTCAGTATATGAAACTATGAGGAAAGTGGATCTTGGAGAAACATCCAACGGGACCATAGATTTCAACTCTACTCTAGATTAGGACCATCCTCCCTCCCCACATGTGTTCTATTGGCCATTTTGTGAGATTTACACTCTAAGTATTTGGTTTACCTCAAAGTCCAGATAGATTACACTTTCCTGTGGCCAGGGATCAAGTCTTACTGCTTTTGGTATCCACAGCACCTAGCAAGGTTCTCAAAATACAGTGCCTTCGCAGCAATTGATACTGAACTATACAAGCAACAAAGGAATGATAAAAGAAAGGAGGACTAAAAAGGAAGGAGGTTTCTTAATCAGCCAGAGTTGATAAGAACATTGCTTTCTTTCTTCTATATTCTTTCTTATATTTTCTACTTACTAAGAGGCAAGCAAATACCTCCAAAAAGGCTGCCTGGGTTTGATTCTTAGCACCACCTGATGCTAGTGTGAAGTTGTACAAGTAACTGCTACATCCTGAGTTATTTCTGATCCTGAATTGTACACTGTACATTTCCTAATAATTCCCATAACCATGAGTATTGTTAGGATTTCTGTGTGGACATTGCAATGGATTATCAAACCCAGATGTGAAGTAAAGAATGCTGTGGGAGGGATGGTTAGTGTCAGAAGAGGGTAAAGAAAGTTGGAGGGTGTCGAATCTCCACATCGTAGGAGTCCAGTGTGGCACTGTAGGATAAGCACTGGATTGCAAGATTGGTTTGAACCCAAGGTTGATGGTTCAAACTCACCAGTCACTCTTCAGAAACCTTATACAGGGTTGCTATGTGTCAGAAGCAACTCAAAGGCACTTAACACCAACAACTTGCTAGGACTAGGGATTCAGTTCTTTAAATAAAGTTCTCAGTTTTTTGTTTTTGTTTTTCAAGAATGAATAAAGAAGAGCCTGCTGTCCCTCAGGATAGGTGTCCTCTGGGGTTATGCCCTTGGAGTTGGTTTCCAGGGAGACTCCAGGATATTGATATAATGACATAAAAACTAGTAAGCTTTTTCAATATGACACAAATAAAATGTCATTAGCAACTCTTGTGTTTAAAAAAAATCTTTATCTTAAGCTCACTTTAAATAATATCAAGTGCTATTTTCACTTTTCTCTTTAATGTTCTTCTACAATACTGGGTCTTATTTAAAAATATCTCCTGTCTCATTTCAAATAATGAATTATTGGTTATACTTCCTGACACACATATTTTCACACATTTTCCATTTTAGACACAATTTTTTTAAATTCTCATTTGTTTTCCCATTTTGCATTCTACAAATGTGTTTATAGTCATTGTATCTTCTATACGTTAACCATTGATGTCTGACAAAAAATTACACATATTTCTATGCAATCTTTATCTCCTTTACACAAGTGATTATTTTTCCCTTTTGTTTTCAGTTTTCCACACGCTATTTTTTCATTTGAAAATTTTGTCATATATGCACTTTGTAAAAAGTAAATAAATCACACCAATGCACATAAAGTAAAAAGTAACTATCGCTCTTCTTATCCACCCCTTATTCACACATCCCAGATGTGACTACTATTAACACTTTTGTGATATAATTACAGAAGTTTTCTATACATATATAAGCATCTGTGAGGAATGTATATGTGTATACATGCATATGTTTGTGTGTGTTTGTGTATGATGTGTGAATCTTGATATTATTATATATATATTCATCTAATAGCTATTTAAATAATCTCCAGTATTCCATTAATTGGAAATTTATTTACTCATTCTGTACCATGGGATTTTTCGGTTGTTTCTTGGATTTTTTTGTTACTATAGAATGTCTTTAGTGAATACATGTGTGCCTTCAGCTCTTGGTAATTGTACAATTCACCCTTCAGAATAAATTTTTATAAGTAGGGCTGATGAGTCAATATATATATGTTGTTGTTAGGTACCATTGAATTGATTCCCACCCATAGTGACCATATATACAATAGAACTGAACGTGGTCCAGTTCAGCGCCCTCCTTACATTTGCTGCTACACTTGAGCTCATTGTTGCTGTCACTGTGCCAATCAATCTCATTGGAGGCCTCCCTCTTTTTTGCTTTACTATCCCTCCACTTTACCAAGAATCATGCCCTTCTTCAGGGTCTGGTCCCTTCTGAGAACATGACTTCTAAGGAGATTCTGGTTGTTCTGCTTCCAATACAAATGTATTTGTTCTTCTGGCCATCCATGGTAATTTTAATAGTCTTCTCCAACACCGTAACTCCAATGGATCAATTTTTCTATGGTCTCCTTTATTCATTGTCTAACTTTCACATGCATGTGAGGCTACTGAAAATACCATGGCTTGGGTCAGGTGCATTTTAGTTGTCAAATTGGCTTCATTGCTCTTTAACGCTTTAAAGAGATCTTGTACAGCAGATTTGCCTAATGCAATACGTCATTTGATTTCTTGACAGCTGCTTCCATGAGTGTTGATGATAGATGCAAGCAAAATGAAGTCTTCAACAACTTCAATCATTTCTTCATTTATCAAGATGTTATTTATTCGTCCAGTGGTGAGTTTTGTTTTCTTTACATTGAAGTGCAACCCATACCAAAGTCTGTGATTTTTTTATCTTCATCAGTATTTTAAGTCCTCTTCATTTTCACCAAGCAAGATTGTGTCATCTGCATGTTGCAAGTTGTTAATGAGTCTTCCTCCAATCCTGATGTCACATTCTTCTTCATGTAACCCAGCTTCTTGTATTGTTTGCTCAGCATACAGATGAATAAGTATGATGAAATAATACAACCCTGGTGCACACCTTTCTTGATTTTAAACCATTCAGTGGCCCCTTGTTTTTTTCTAATGACTGCCTCTTGGTCTATGTACAGCTTCCTTATGAGCACAATTAAGTGTTCCAGAATACTCATTCTCTGCAGTATTTAAATAAGTTGTTGTTGTTGTTAAATGCTGTGGAGTAGGTTCCAACTCATAGCCCACCTGTATAGGGTTTCCAAGGAGCAGCTAATGGGTTTGAATCACCAACTTGGGGTTAGCAGTCCAGTGCTTACTTTACAGAGCATAGAATTTCCCTCTAAAAATGATTGTAAACATTTTTATTCACATAAGCAAATGATTTTTAAATGTCTACTTCCTTCTCAAAATTTTTAGCCACACCTGGGCACTAGTGATCAACTGTTGGCAGACTGCTTCTGATTACAGAAGTATTTCAGCCTGTATTCCCATTTGATGTTCTTTAGGATTCCATGTCATATTTGAAACTAGAGAAAATTGGCAAAGAAAAAAGACAATCGCATATGGTAACTAAACTGTATGGGAGATGAGGCGAATATATTCCCCTAAATCTCATGCCTAAAACAGAAAGTCTCACAAGTCAAATTTTAATCATTATGATATACCAGAGAGGATATTCATGTTTCATCAGCTGGTATGATTTTTCTATCATATTTTGGACATGTTGTCAAGAAGGACCATTCCCTGGAGAAGGACATCACACTTAGTATGGTGAAAGGTCAGAAAAAAAAAAAGAGAAAGACCCTCATCAAGATGAATCAACACCAAGGCAGTAATACTGGGATCAAACATAGTAACAACCATGAGGATGGCACAGGACCAGACATTATTTCATACTGTTGTGCACAAGGTCACTGAGTCAGAACACACTCAATGGCACCAAAAACAACATGATTGGAATGCTGGAAGTCAAACATGCCCACCTTAAGCAACCATAGCACCCACACCAGCTGACCAGCAACCCTAGCCACACCAGTCATTAAATTTGAAATTTATTTTCTTCATAATCAAAGTAGTTCATTGATCACTGTTTTGTTTTGTTTTTTATATCCCATTTTTCACTTGAGTTGTTCCCACAAATACTGAGACTTCATCTCACATTCTTTGGACATGTTATCAGAAAGGATCCATCCCTGGAGAAGGGCATCAGGCTCGGTAAAAGTTAGCAAAAAAAGAAAGGTCCTCAACAAAATGAACTGATAAAGTGACTGCAACAATGGGCTCAAACATGGCAATGATTGTGAGGATGGTACAGGAGTAGGGAGTGTTTCTGCACATGTTGTGCATAGGTTTGCTAGGCATTGGAACTGACTCCACCTCCTAACAAAAAGAGATGATTCCTAGAGGTCCTGGATTTATCTTAGAAGGTAGGTGATTCAAGGTTGAACACTGTTTGAAGAAATTACTAGTCTTCCACTTTCCCTGCTTATCATTTCTTTTTTTCCAAATTTCCTTTCATTCCTTGACTTTTTATTACTTATTTTTAAATGTTTATCTTTCTAAATGTTTCTTATTCTTTTCATTTATTCTACAGTTAGAGCCCTAAGAGAGTTATCTTTTAGTTCAGGACCTTTGGCAACCATCAGTGCTGGTTATTCATGGTTGCTGTGATTGTTCTTAGCTGTCATCAAGTTGGCCATGATTCATGGTGACTCCGTGCACAATTGAACAGAATGCTACCTGATCAGGTTTGCCCTGTGGTTGGCTGGGGACCGGACAGTGTTCCATTGTGATCCACAACTGATTTTCATTGGCTGATCTTTAGAAGTAGATCATCAGACCTTTCCTGCTAAATTATCTTAGTCTGGAACAACTGTACTATTTTGCACATTAATAATGCTAATGATACACATCAGTTGACGACTAGCATCTACTCTTTCAACTGCTAATATCCCACATTTCAAATTTATCATGTTGCCCTAAAGAACATTGCAAATCAATTGTCTTGAAAGGTTTTGTAGACATAAGCACTGATTACATAATATCCCTTTTTGAGAAGAAATCATGAAAGGCATACAAATATCTTGAACACTATTTGTACTACCTATCAACATATTTCCCTACTATTAGAAAGTGAACAAGCATGCTTAAATATAAACTTTTTCCTAAGCCAAATCAGACTCTTTGGTCCCACCATTATTATTGAAAATTACAAGTTGACTCTATATATACAGAGTAATGAACAACAACCAAACAGCAGTCCTGACTGGTTAAATGATACTTAAGAAATGACCAAAAGACCCCAATTTTATCACCTTATCCACTTGCACACAAATCTGAAGAAAGAATTTCTCTGGTCATCAGACCATTTAGGTAGGAAGCATTAACCAATAAAAACAATACCATCACCAACAGGATCACACTAAATATACATTTTGGAATTGTCTTGTGTGGTGTCTTGAACTCTCCTGAAATACATTAATAATCAGTATAAATTATTCCTTAAATTTACCTTTCAAATTATCTCACATGTTTGGTATTAGGTTGACTTCTTCTTTCCATCCATTCTCCCCATGGACATGCACACACTCACATATACACACATTGGGGAACTGTCCCACACATATGCACATACACACACACACACAGGGGAACTATCACACACATTCACACACACACACTCACAAACACACACACTGGGGAACTGTCACACACACTCACATATACACACTCACATACACACACACTGGGGAACTGTCACACACACTCATGTGCACACACATTGGGGAACTGTCCCACACACATGCACACACACACACGCACACACACACACTGGGAAATTGTCTTCCCACACACACACTCTGTCTGAACTCTGTGCAAAATGCAGAAAAGGAAAAATTTTCCTTTATTCCATAGATGGCAAAATTTATGAAGAATAAAGACACATGAATCGCTGTAGCAAAGCAATGCATAAGGATTAGACTTGAAAAGGGTATATCTTGAAAACGTGAAAATTCTGGTTATTTGGTAGATAATCCATCCTGAGGTTGAACTATAGAGGGGTTTTTTGTTTTTGATATTTTGATTTCTTAACTCCACTTGCCAGTTCTTATACTTCCATTCATTCCATCTGGTTCCTGGGGGTGGTGGTGGTTGTGTGCTACCGAATCGGTTGTAACTCATTGTTGTTGTTAGATGCCATTGAGTCCGTGTCGACTCACAGTGACCCTATGCACAGCAGAACGAAACGCTGCTCGATCCTGGGGCAACCTCACCATTGTTGCCATGCATGAGTCCATCGATGCTGCCACTTGGCCAGTCCATCTTGTTGGGGGTCTTCTTCTTTTTCTCTGACCCTCCACCTTACCAAGCATGATATCCTTCTCCAGCAAGTAGTCCCTCCTGACAATATGTCCAAAGTAAGAGAGATGAAGTTTGGCCATCTTGGCCTCCAAGGAGCACTCTGGCTGTACTTCTTTCAACATGGATCTGTTGGTTCTTTTGGCAGCCCATGGCACTTTCAATATTCTCCTCCAACACCATAACTCAAATGCATCAATTATTCTATGATCTTCCTAATTTACTGTACAGCTTTCACATGCATATGAGGTTAATGAAAATACTATGGCTTGGGTCAGGCATTCCTTAGACCACAAGCTGACATCTTTGCTCTTCAATATTTTAAAAAGGTCTTGTGCAGCAGATTTGCCTAATGCAATACATTGTTTGATTTCTTGACTGCTGCTTCCATGAGTGTTGATAGTTGATCCAAGAATGAAGTCCTTGACAACTTCAATCTTTTCTCCATTGATAAGAATGGTGTTTATTGGTCCAGTGATGAGGATTTTTATTTTCTTTACATTGAGATGTAATCCATACCAAAGGCTGTGCTCTTTGATCTTCAGCAGTAAATGTTTTAAGTCCTCTTCACTTTCAGCAAGCAAGGCTGTATCATCTGCATATTGCAGGTTGTTAATGAGTCTTCCTCCAGTCCTGATACTATGTTTTTCTTCATAGAACCCAGCTTCTCAGATTATTTGCTCAGCATATAGGCTGAATAAGTATGGTCAAAGAATACAACCCTGTTGCACACCATTCTGAATTTTAAACCATTCAGTTTTCCCATGTTCTATTCAAACAACTGCCTCTTGGTCAAGGTACAGATTCCTCATGAGCACATTTAAGTGTTCCAGAATACTCATACTTCATAATGTTGTCCATAGCTTGTCATGATCCACACAATATAAAGTCTGTGCAAAGTCAACAAAGCTCAGGTAAACATCTTTCTGATATTCTCGGCTTTCAGCCAAGATCCATCGGACGTCAGCAATGATATCCCTCATCCTACAGCCTCTTCTGAATCTGGCTTGAACCTCTGGAAGTTCTCTGTAAATGTATGCTTGCAGCCATTTCTGTATTACCTTGAGTAAAACTTAATCACATGGGATATCAAAGAGATTGTCCAGTGATTTCCACATTCCATTGGGTCATCTCTTTTTGGAATGGGCACAAACACGGATGTGTTCCAATCAGTGGGCCAGATAGTTGTCTTCCAAATTTCTTGGCAGAGATGAGAGAGTGCCTCCTGTGCCACCTCACTTTCTTGAAAGATTTCAATTTTTGTTCCATCAATTCCTGGTGCCTTGTTCTTTGCCAATTCAGTGCACCTTGGACTTCCTCCTTCAGTATTCTGACTCATAGTGCCCCTGTACAGTGTTTCGAAGGCTGTAAATCTTTAAGGGAGCAGAAAGACTCATCTTTCCCCCATGGGTTGACTAATAGATTTGAACTACTGACATTGCAGTTAGCAGCCCAGATCATAATGTACTATGCTACCAGGGCTCCTTTTCTGGTCCCTATGCAAAGTAAAATTGGAAGCAAGGAGAAGTAACTCACAGGTAGGGAAAGCTAACAGATTTAGTGATTTAAAGCTTATAAAAGTGTTCTTGTAGTTATTAAGTGCTGTCTAGTCGGTTATGACTCATAGTGACCCTGTAGGGGGTTTCCAAGAGCGGCTAGGTGAACATGAACCATCTACCTTACAGTTCAAACCAACCTTAAGGTCCAGCATATTAACCCACAGCACCACACCAGAAGTGTAAAGGTGACCAAATGAAACTACAATGAAAAGCTCAACATTATCTCTGTGTCAAGGAACTAGAGACTAGTTGAATTCATAGTTAATAACTGTTCTGCATATTCTATGTGCCTTACTTTGGATGCTACATCAGCCACCAGCAGTAATGGCTAGTAAAAACTTTTCATCATTTTATTAAGGATACTGTAACAGGTTATATGGTTACGAGTCAGGCTGCCAACCTCAAGGTCAGCTGTTTGAAACTACCAGTCGTTCCGCGGGAGAAAGATGAGGCATTCTGCTTCCATAAAGATTCACAGTCTCGGAAACCCTGTGCAGGATCACTGAGTCAGAACCGACTCTATGGTACTTAACAACAGCAACAACTGGTTATATTTTGGAAGCTTCTCCCAGGATAGTTGAATTGTCACAAGATGAACAAATGTCAAGATCTGTGACACTGTAAGATAAGCACTTGACCACAAGGTTAGTTTAAATTGCAAGGTCAGTGGTTCAAAATCATCAGTCGCTCCTTGAAAACACTATACAGGGTCACTATGGGTTGGTACCAAGTCAATGGCACTTAACAGCAACAACAATCATGATATAATTTACCATAATATTTAAATTTTTAGCTGAATGGTGTCAAGCAACAAAAATAGCCCCAAAAAAGGCATTAATTGTAACAGTAATTGTGCTGGTAGTCTGTGAAAAGATGTTAATCAAAATAGGATGTTTCAACTACTTCCTGTTGTTGTTAAGTACAGAGAAGTCAGTTCCAACTCATAGCAACCCTGTAGAGGGTTTCCCAGGCTTTTAAAAATCATCTTGGGAGTAGAAAGGTTCATCTTTCTCCCACAGAATGACTGACAGGCTCAAACTGCTGACCTTGTGGTGTACAATCCAGTACTTATCTTATGGAGCCACCAAACTGTGCCAGACCATATTGACTGTGATCATTTCTCACCATCTCTGCAGTCCCCAGTCTTGCTCAAATTCCTGTGATCTCTTACCTGGAGTAGTCAATAGCCTCCTAACTATTTTCTCTGCATCTGTGAGGAGCTCTGGTAGCGTAGTGGTCACAAGTCGGGCTGCCAACCTCGAGAGGTTAGCAGTTCAAAACTGAACTGCAGGAGAAAGATGAGGCATTCTGCTCCCATAAAGATTTATAGCCTCAGAAACCCAGTGCAGGGTCACTGTGAGTTGGAACCGACTCCAGGGTACTTAACAACAACAACATCCTCACCCATACTCTACAGTCTATTTACAGTACAGCCACTAGGGTGATCCTGTCAAAGCTTATTAGAGCTTGTCACTCTTCCCCTCAAATCTTTCCAAAAGCCTCCCTTCTTACTCAGATCTAAAGTTGAAGTCTTTACAATAACCAGTAAAGTTCTTCATATTTGCTTCTCTACTTTCCATCACCTTTCTGTTTTCTTCTCCTGTGACTCTTCCCTTCATTCATTCTGCTCTAGCTATATTGGTCTACTTACTACTTTTCCCTCACAACAGAAATGTTTTTATCTCAAGGTCCTAATAGTTCCTTTACCTGAAATATCAGGGAGCTTTTCAAAGTTCACTTTGAAACATTCCATTGTCTTTAAATTCCATTTTTCCAAGAACTTTTTGAAGCCCCCTTATATCTGCCCCTATATAGCTTTTCCCATTAATGCTTTCCTTGGACACTCTGTCTTAAATTTTGCATGTAATCTGTTTTACTTTTCTCCTTAACATCTAATGCTATCTAACATACTATATAAAGAGTCCTGATAGTGTAGTGGATTGTGAACTGGGCTGCTAACCAAAAGGGCAACAGTTCAAATCTTCTAGTCATTCCACAGGACAAAGATGAGGCTTTATCCTCCTATAAAGATTTACAGCCTCAGAAACCCTATGCAGGGTCATTATGAGTTGGAAACGAGTTGATGGCACACAAACACCACCAACAACAAACTATATAGGATTCCTGGTGTGGCACTGTAGGATCGCTATCAGTCTGAAATGACTTGACAGCACTTAACAACAACTACAAATGGTGATTGATTAGATACTCTCATTCCAGTGTTTACCTATATGGTAAAAGTTATAATGATTTGTGATCCATAATGTTCATTTTTTCCAATTTTTTTTTTTAAAGAGGAGAAGATATTTGCCACAGCTGGAAAGCATCAGAGGTTGGACTGAAATATAGATAATGCCTCTTCTAGTAGATTTTAAACCTCTTTTGGTCAAAGATTAAGTCTATTTAGGACAAAACTTTTTTAAAGCACTAGTATGGAATCTCAAAAATGGTGTTTAAAATTATGCTTGCAGATAGAATTATTTACTAAACACAGTCTTATTCACATTAGCTTCATGGGAAGGGAATATTCCAAAATCATAGCATTCTCACAATAACAAAAGGAAAAAAAAAACCCAGCTAAATTAGCATAGTGGTTCAATGTCGTGTTCAGAGAAAACAGCAGAAAGAAAGAAGTTGTTCAAAAAATAGGTACTTCTGAATAAATATAAAAATAACAATTTAGAGGATATGACAAGGCTGGCATACTCTTATTTGAGTCGATAAAGTCACACACACCCCTGCCAAGCCTAAGACTCAGTGGGAATACCCGTTGGTTGTTTGAATGGTTATATATCTCTGAGTGCTTCAGTGTACAGGCAACAATATAGAGATAGAGGGAAGCAAATGCTGTTGAATGATGATGCACGGAGAGTATTGTAATCATTGCAGTGAAACAAAATATGATAGGATGACTGTAAAGCTGATGTTTTCCCATGTAAATAATTACTCAATTCACCAAAAAAAAAAAAAAAAAAAAAAGTTCTGAAACCTCTCTACATTTTCCTTCCTCCCTGTCACTAGTATCACCACTCCACTCCAGGAAATGAAGACAAGTGTGGTCATTCTCAACATTGTGTTAGTTATCTGAAGCCAGGTCATCTCTTTTATGCCACGGGAATTCAGCATTTTCACAAGCCATAACATGGCTATTGCTAGACATTTCTTTAGTAGCTCTGGAGAAGAACAGCTGACCTAGGAAGGCTGGATGCCATAATTGGCAAGAAGCAGGGCTCAGCTAACAGCTACTCCTGACCCCAGAACCAGGGCTGTCCAAAGTCTCAGGAAAGCGATCTAGGAGCTGAAGCATCTATTGAGAAAACAGTACCGAGCAGCCCTGCATGGGATGATTATACCTATCTCTGCATAGCAAAAAGTGATCATCATGGAAAATAAGGCACAAGTAGTGAAATACGCAGGGCCAATCCCGCATTCATGCAAGTGGATTTCAACACTCTTTTGGGAGCCACAAACATTCCTTCACCATCCATATTAATATTATAAAATTTACACCTCGGTAATATCCAAATACCCACTAAAGCTGTCTTTTCTTCCCTTTATCCCTTGTCCTTAAGTAATTCTTAAAATCTATATATATTATAATTTTTCAATCTTCCGAACTCTATTGCTGCATAGGATGTTCCTTGATTCTCTGAAATAGAATAGAGAAGTCTTTTGAAAAGAGAACTCCACCTTTGTTTGTAGTCCCTTTTTTCTTTTTATATTTTTATTGTGAATTGGGTGATGACATGATGATCAGCAAACCATACAGCTTGTTTCATCTCAGTGATTACAATCCCCTCCCTGCAACAATATTCATCTCACTTCCTCCCTATCACTCCCCATTTACATCTTATATTTCATAAATGAACAAGGCAAACATATTTTGTGTACACTTACAAAACAAAAATATATATATACTCATTTAAATGTCCAAAAGGCACATTCTGCCAGCCAGCCTCTTGCCCGCAAGCACACAGACATCGTCTTTGCTGTTGCCACCTTTCTAGGTTGGGATCTCATGAATGTAGTCTATTTTTAATATTTAACAAAATACGTGTGAAACGTTAAGAGGGTGGGATTTCTTAGAAGAGTTTAGTTTACCTTATTTTAAAATTATTATCAAATTTGTACATTCAAATGTATAAAAGAAATTTCACAAAGGACATAGTAAAAAGTAGGAATCTCTTGCTCTATAATGGATTTTCTCACTGTATCCCCTTAAAATAAATAGGTAAGCAGGGGATTGCCTGGTAGAACCATGGACAATGCTGCTCCCCCTCTTGTTTTCTTTCTTTCCTAATGTGAGCTTTCTGGTCTCCTTTCCTCATTGCTAGGTCCTTGTTTTCTGGGACTGGAAGGACGACATGGTTTCATATGAGATATGTTCATGGTCATATTTCCTCAGATAGCTACAGTATTACTCTGGGTTTTCTTGGGTACTTCCAGAAAACAGCCAATTTTCTCACAACCAAAATGAAAGCATGGACTATTTAATTTTCACTTATGGAATAGTTCAGAAATACTTTATTTCCAACTTTGGGATATGCTCCAGGTATAGGAGTCTTTGGGTATACTCATGGCAGAGCTCTCCATTGCAAAGTCTGCATACGGAAGAGCTACTCAGCCCCAGGGCAGGTCTTCTCCTGTACTAGCTGTTCATATCTGCCTGTGACCCAGAGTGATGGCTAACTAAGAAGCACCTTTACTTTGCAAATGGACTCTGCATATGTATGTACCTATAAGCATACGCACAAGTTGTACCCATTTGACCTAGCCTCGATGGCTTGATAATCAGAACTCGACTAGAGGAAGATTACAAGTAAATAAATAAATAAATGTTTGATAAAGGAAACAAGGGTAAACTTCAATTTGATGAACCTGACCTATACTCAGAGAGGTAGTTACTCTAAATACCAACAGAGA
>NW_006408549.1:20535924-20544509 GCF_000296735.1 Chrysochloris asiatica | reverse complement strand
AAAAAAAAAAAAAAAAAGCAGGATCTTTTCACAGAGGCAACAACCAAGAAAATTTCTAGAAAAATATGCTTTAAAGTGACTGTTTCCAGAGAAGAGAACTGGGAAAGTGTTTGGGAAGAATTGAAGTAGAGCAAATTTCTCTTTTTTATTGCAAGACTCTTTGCTCTATTTGAAATACCTTTTGCTCATTTGATCGTACATAGTTCAAGCCCACCAGCCACTCTGCAGAAGAGAGATGAGGCTTTCTTCATTCACAAAGACTTATAGCCTCAGAAACACTATACACAGTGGCTATGAGTCAAAACAGATTCAACAGCACTTATTAGCAACTTAACAATAGAAACAATAGCTTATGATAATAATTAAAAGCAAAGTGAACTAAACTCTTCCAAGAAATTTCACACTACTTTATGTAATGTTTTCCATGTATTTTGTTAATTACTAAGAACAGACTAAATGATAAATGGAGAAAAGATTGAAGTTTTCAAAGGCTTCATTTTGCTTAGCTCCACTGTCAACAGACAAAATAAGAACCTAGATAAAGAAATCAAAGTGACTTATATAGAAAATAAAGAACTATGCATTCGAGAAATTTCTGGAACAAAAATTCTACTCTTTACTAAAGTTCTCAAATTTTAAGTCAGATAAAATGTGTCAGGGACAGCTTCCCTCAAACTTGTATGAGAATCCATACCACCAGTCATTTAATACCTGCATGATATTTTAGTTATTGTTACGTGTTGTCCCTTGAGCTCCGACTCACAGCGACCCTGTATAGGATTTCCAAGGAGTGGCTGGTGAGTTTGAACCACCAACTTTGTGGTTAAAACTGACCTTGAAGTCCAGTGCTTACCCTACAGTGCCACACCAGGACTCTAGTACCTGCATAGATTTTGCACAACTAAAGATGACAACAGCATCATTAGTTAGAGAACCAGAGAGTGAAGCATGTAAGAAAACAAAGCATTCCATATGTAAGAAGACCTAAGGAGAAAACCTAAAAACATTATTGTTTTCTTTTTAAAATAATTTACTGACTGGGGACAAAGGTTTACCACTAAAAAGTGTTTTAAAATTCAAACTCTTACAATAAATTTACCCCTGAATTTTAGAGTCTGGCTAAAATGTGCACTCAGATTTACAGATTAACATGGACAGAGAAGTATTGTTTCATGACATAGCTCCACATTTTCTTGAATTTAGTGAAAATTGGAAAAAATGTTCTGTTTTGTTTCTCCCATTTGTGTGCTGTCTAGATGGTCATTCTTGTGTAATAATGACATAGCCCAGCTTTCAATGTTTTCCTCAAAATTAAACATTTTTTTTCCTGATCTTGTTCCACTTAAGATATTTATAACATACGAAATAACATTATATAGCCCTGCCTAGTCAAGTCTTCATGGAGTTATGTTATTTGGCTGATAAATAGAGCATGAAATTTTTTGTGTGTGCAATTTAATGAAGCAGTATTGATAACTAATCAAATGTTCCACCACTGAACCGTCAGTTTGCCATACTGTGGTAGCTTACATGTTGCTGTGATTCTGGAAGCTATACCATGAGTATTTTAAATACCAGCAAGGCCACCAATGATAGACAGGTTTCAGCAGAGCTTCCAGACTAAGACAGACTAGGAAGAAAGAGAGACAGACTACTTATAAATGTTTATTGCTCTTGTTAAGTGCCATTGAGTTGATTCTGACTCATAGTAATCCTGTATAGGGTTTCTAAGGAGAGGCTGGTGGATTTGAAGCACTGATCTTACAACTCAAATGGACCTTGTGGACGGCCCAGTGCTTACTCTACAGCGCCACACTAGAATTCCTCTAAATGTTTAGCTACTGAAAACCTTATGAACAGCAGTGGAGAACAGTCAGCACCAGAATATGAATATAGAAACATAATGAAAAACACCAGAATATTGTCAGAGATAGTGGCAGAAGGTGAACCTCTCAGATTGGAAGACACTCAAAATATGACTGGGGAAGACCTGCCTCCTCAAAGTAAAGTTGACTGTGATGACACAAATGGTGTAGTTTTCAGGACCTTAATTTGTTGATGGGGCACAACTCAAAATGAGGAAAAACAACTGTAACTATCCATTAATAATTGGATAAGGTCGCTATGAGTCAGAACCTCCTCAATGGCACCTAACAGAAACAGTAACAATAATTAAATATTATAGCTGGTAGCGTAGTGGTTACAAGACTGGCTGCAAACCTCAAGGTCAGCAGTTAGAAACTACCAGCCGGTCCATGGGAGAAAGATAAGGTTTTCTGCTCTGGCATTTCCCTGTCAACAGTACATTGATTTACAGTAAAGATTTACAGCTTCGGAAACCCTTTGTAGGGTCGCTATGAGTTGGAACCGACTCCATAATACACCACCACCATCACTGCCATCACGAACCAAATAAACCAACACACTGCCATCAAGTCAGTTCCAATTCATAACAGCCATATAAAGGGTTTTGAAACAAAATATTTATAGGAACAAACTCTTCTTTTTCCCATAGAGCAACTGGTGGGTTTGAACTGCGGCCAGCCTTGCTGTTAACAGCCCAGCTGACTCACAATACCGCCAGGACTCTTAACTGTCAAATATGAGCTTATGTGTTGACATGGATTAAAAACTCACATTTATCACATACCACATGTGTTTCAGGCAATGATTATCTTTCTAGAGAAAAAAAATGGGAGAAATTATATGAAATTCAAAAATTGTAAAACTTTTCCATAACTGGTTCTTATATAATGCACTGACAAACCCCCACAAAATTCATAAGGAAAAAATATCTGCTACAAATGTGCATAAATATTATCTTTTTTAAAGCTCCAATAATCTTTATGGAAATTATATCACATTACACTGATATCAGAAGTATGATAGAAAACTGCATGGAGAGAAGACTAAATGATGAAAGACATTTTAAAAGAAAGAAAGTGATAGAGAGGAGAGAGATAAGAGAATAGGAAAGAAAAGATGGAGAGTTGATTCATCCTTTTGCTATTAATTCAATTGTATTCAAATCCCAGGAGTCTTCTAAGGTAGAAGTTATTACCTAAGGATTGATTTATAATTATGTTTTGGAGAAAACAACCAATTTATTAAAACCATTGTCTGTAAATAAATACAGTTATCCCTGTTCTTATGAGATAGTACTTATAATCAGACTTTTGAAAAGAAAATAATAAATGGAAAGGGCAAAAAGCAAACAAGTAAATGCATTTTTTAATTTTGAAATTGTTCTAGAAATTTTTCATTACACTGAAAATGTAGTTTGGCTTCAGTATCATCAATCCTGCCAGCAACAAGAAAAAATGTCAATGTCATTAGAGAAGTGCAAATAAAGACTACAATAAAATATCACATCTTCTCCACTAGGATGGCCAAGATTTAAAAACACACACCAAAAAAAAAAAGTAAATGGAAAATAACAAATGTTGGTGAGCATGTGGAGAAAAAGAAATTTAGAATACAAATCTTTCGGTGGGAGTACAAAAATGGTATAGTTACTGTAGAAAATTGTGTGCTGCTAAAACTGTTAAACATAGAACTACCTTGTTGTTGTTGAGTGCCATCAAATCAGTTCTGACTCATAGCAATCCTGTATAGTGTTTCCAAGGAGCAGCTGGTGAATTTGAACCACCAACCTTATGGTTCAAACAGATCTTATAGTCCAGTGCAATATCCCACAGCACCACACCAAGATCCCAGAACAACCTTACAACCCTGCAGTTTCACTCTGAGTCATATGCCCAAGAGACCTGAAAGCAGTAACATGAACAGACATATGTACATCAGTGTTCATTGCAGTACTATTCACAATAGCCAAAAGGTAGAAACACCCTGAGTGTCCGCCAACAGAAGAATGGATAAACAAAATACAATGGAATACTGTTAGCCATAAAGAGAAATGAAGCTGTCATCCATGATACAACATCAATGAACCTCAAAACCCTTATGCCCAGAAAAATAAAACAATTATTTAGCACAAATAAAAGCACAAATATATGCAAATGTTTAGAGATCAAAGTTTATTAGTTGTTACCAGAGGCAGGAGGGAGGTGGCAAGGAGTTTTTGGTTAGTGAGAAGTGTTTGTCTATGCACCAGGGCTCAGGACTTTGACATATCAGGCCCTGGTGCCTGTGAACATAGCTGTCTTTAAAAGTATTATCAGTTAGGTTAACGTGAAGCTATACTGGAACAGGGCCTGTCGTATCCCCATCAGAGTAACTCCTCATAAAGAAGAAGAGTCAGAAAGACAAAGGAAAGGACCATGTGAAGGTACAGCCACAAGCCAAAGAACACCAAGGAATTCCTGGAGTTTTCAGAAGCTAGAAGAAACAAGGAAAGATTTTCTCCTAGAGTCAAAGAGAAAACAGCCCAAATTCAGACTCCCAGCTTACAAAATTGTGAGACAATAAACTTGTGTTCTTTGTTGTTGTTGTTAAATACAGTTGATTCGGTTCCAACTCTTATCCACCATGTGGAGGGTTTCCCAGGCACGACTGGTGAGTTTGATTCGCTGACCTTGTGGTTTGCAGTCCAATGCTTATCTTACAGCAACATAACAGGACTGTTGCTTTTTTGTTGTGAAGTGCCATCAACTCAATTCCAATGTGTAGCAACCATTTACAGGGTTTCCAAGAAAGAGCTGGTCAGTTTGAATCACCAACCTTGTGTTTCAAACCGACTTTGTGGTTCAATGCTTTATCTCACAGCACCACACCAAGGGCTCCATACTAGGACTAGGTGAGAGCAATTAACCCCATTTTAGAAACCAGTCAATAAATGGCTTGTCTAGTGTCATCATGTAAATCCATGTTGAGTCTATCTCTAAGCCTTGTGTTTTTCTGATTCTCACAGCTTATATACTGAAAACAAATCTTTGAAGAAACATGTGATACATTCTGAGGAGTTTGAGATGATTGTGGTTATAGACTCCAGGCCCAGTTTGCTATGCTCTTTGGCAATTTTTCAAATCTCCCTATGTCTCAGTTTCCACATCTCTAAGTGGGGCTGATGGTAAATAATAAGCACCCCACAGGTTTGTTGTGATTGAACAGAATGAGCTATCGTATTTGTAAAACAATGACAACAGTTGCCTGGTGCATTGGGAGTGCATCATGGATGTTAGTCATCATTAGTACAATATAAAAGATCCTGTCTTCCAAAAGGACTAGTTCCCAGTACCAAAAACAGTTCAAAAATTTATCTTTTCTTGAAACAAAAATTTGACACTGATCTTTTCTGACATCATTGAGCTTTTCTTTCTTTCTTTTTTCTTTTTTTTTTTTTTTTTTTAATCTTATTCAGGAATGAAGAGATCCTTATAAATCTTTACATAGCAGATGTGAAGATTTGCAACTTCAGCTGGGAAAACACAGTCTATTGCTTTAGTATTGGTGGTCCACCTCACATGCCATGCTACAGAAATCTCTAGCCCTACCTAGACCTGGGTTCTTCTGGAAGTTGTTAATTCTTAACCAAGAAGATTAGAGGGGAGGGTAGACTGGCTCAGGATTTCATTGCTCAAACATGCCACACTGTCATTTCTACTTTATTGAAGTTATCCTTTGTTGGTGCTAGACTGTATTAGTTATCTATTGCTGAATAAACATATTATCCTAACACTTGGTGACAGTTTCTACAATTCAGAAACTCAGGAGCAATTAATTTAGCTGGGTGGTTCTGACTTAAATTATTTTAGTGGGTCAGAGCTGATGTGAGGGTTGTAGGTAGGAGACCTCTGTTCTTATTGGCCATTGGCCAGAGCCCTCAGCATGAAGACTTCTCTGTAGAGTTGCTTAATTGTCCTCAGGAAGAATATTGCAGCTTACTTTCCCAGAGTAAATAATCTGAGAAAGAGAAAGCAAAACAGAGCCACCACGTGTTTTATTATCTAGCACCAGAAGGCATACTGTCACTTCCCCCATATCCTATGGTAACATTGACGTAATGTGAAAGGGGCTAGACAAGGGCATGAATATCAGGAGGTAGGGATCCTTTGGGGTCATCTTGGAAGCTGGCTACTGCATAAACATACTGCTGGCTTCCTCCCAACCTATAATTCCATGTGGTATAAAAAACACAAGTCATTTTTTCTGATCCCAAAACTCAACTGAGGTGCATCTGGGCAATTAACATTTCTACATCAAAGTCCTCACATAAAAACTGGGAAAAGAATTCGTACTATAAAGTTTTGTAGGGAGGATTAAATTAGATCATTCACTATAGCTCTTATAATAGTCTGTCGTATAGTTAATGTTCAGTAAATGGCGTCATCATTATTGACACTAAGTTAGATTTCAATCCAGGAAGGGGAGAATGGGCAGTGAGGGAATAAAGCATCACATTGTCTCTAAGCTCACTGGCACTTGTTTGCAAAACCTCTCCAAATTCCTTCCTCAAACCAAGGATAAGTATTTTGAACTGAGCATTTCTGTTGTTTTGTTTATTTGTTTTGCTTTGTTTTTTAAATTTCCTTACCTTGTAAACTATAGGAGAAGCACTGACTCCTAATCACAAGGTCATTCGTTCAAACCCATCAGCCATTCCTCAGAAACCCTATACAGGGTCACTATTTGTAGGAAGCGACTCGATAACACAGTAACTTGTGACTTAAAATTGTTTTTTTCTTGCTAAATGAAGCATTCTGTGATGGTTACAGGGTATGGGGCAGGGAGAAATTAAGTGACTAGAGGTAAGTACTGCTAACTGATGGCACATGGAGTAGATTTCAGTCATTGTACGACATTAAGTGTATAATTTAGTGAATGTGGGACTTAGGATCTGTCCTTCACTCAATTCACAATAATTTTTTTTTTTTTTTTTAATCTGCTCTTTTCTCCTTATCCTGTAGCCTTACATGCTATATATTATGGTATACTCCATAGTGGTTATGAATCGGGCTGCGAGCCTTAAGGTCAGCAGTTCGAAACTACCAGCTGCTGCTCCGCGGGAGAAAGATGAGGCCTTCTACTCCCATAAAGATTTATAGCCTCGGAAACCCTGTACAGGGTCGCTATGGGTCGGAACTGACTCGACGGCACTTAACAACAACAACAACTCTTTGTCTTAGAGAATAAGCCATAATAATTATAGAGTTACGGTGGCACTGTAGGATAAGCTCTGGATTGCTGGCCACAAGGTTGGCAGTCAGACCCACCAGCCGCTCTGTGGGAGAAAGCAGAAAGTCCTTCTGCTCCCATAAAGACTTACAGCCTCAGAAACCCCTATATACAGTTGCTATGAATCGGAACCAACTCGATGGCGGTAGGTTTTAGGTTTTCTTTACTTTAAGGCCACCAACTTTGGTTCTTTGTGTTTAAATCCACAATTTTAGAATTCAGAGAGCATTTTTTTCTCCCCAAATCAATTAAAAACCAAATCCAGTGCCATGAAATCAATTTCTTCTTATAGTGACCCTCTACAGAGTTTCTAAGGCCAGAAATATTTACAGGAGCAGAAAGCCTCATCTTTCTCCCCTTGAGTGACTGGTGTGTTTGAATCACCAACCTTGTAGCAGTCCATTGCTTATCCTCCCAAGCACTTGAATGTCAGAATCGTCAATACAGTTTTCTAGAACTCAAAGCCAGTAATAAGGGCTGGGGACTAATGCAAATGCTTTTTACATTAATTCATGAAATCATCACAACTTCTTTACATAGGTCTATTATGACCCCATTTTACAGATGAGTTAGGTACACAGAGTCTAAGTGACCCAAAGCACACAACCAGTAGCCAGTAGAGTTCACTTTTGAACCCAAGTAGTCAGCTTCAAAAGGAGCTCTGATAGCGTAGTGGTTACAAATCAGGCTGCTAACCTCAGAGTCAGAAGTTCGAAACTACCAACTGTTTCGTGGGAGAGAGATGAGGCTTTCTGCTCCCGTAAAGATTTACACCCTCGGAAACCATGTACAGGGTCACTATGAGTTGGAACCGACTCCACAGCGCATAACAACAACAACAGTCAGCTTCAAAGTCTAGGCTCCTGACCACAGCTGTATGTCACCTCTCAAGACAGTTGCACTTGGCTTTTGCTGCTGCTTTCATATCCTTCCTTGTACATCTTCAGGGGCACTTTTTTTTTCTCAATATTTTAAACTTTATTTTCAGTAGCACTGAGGAGATACAAAGTTATATGGAGCTACATTAAGACATAAACAGATTTTTTTTCAGGCACCATAAAAATCTAAAGTTTATTATTATCTAGATAACAGTCAGACACAAATATTTTCTCCTCATTTATAGACTTCTCCCCCAGCCACCTGGTCAGTGTGTTAATTCCCATAATCCTTCCCGCCCCCCCATCTTTGATGCATTTATTGTTTTTGTTAAGAGTCAATTCTGAAAAAAAAAAAAAAGTCAGTTCTGACCCATAGTTACCTTGCATAGGTTTTTTTAAATTATTTTTTTAATGTTTTATTGTGAATTATGTGATAGTTTGCATGGGAGAACATTAGTTTTCCATTCATCCTATTATATATCATTTTATTGCTATGGTTATAGTCCCCTCCATGCATCATAAACAACCAAAGGGTATACACTACAAGCCTGTCCCCTGTCATCAGCACACAGC
>NW_006408549.1:20530094-20534017 GCF_000296735.1 Chrysochloris asiatica | reverse complement strand
CTCATCTATTTTGTCTACTTTTGTTTGTGTGGTTTTCAAAATGTTTTGTAGTCTGTGTATTCCCTGAATTAGTGCCCTCACATTTGTCCCTATTTTTTCAATGATGGCCTTCATAATTCTGGGATTCACATTTAGGTCCCTAATCCATGTTGAGTTGGTTTTTGTATAAGGTGTGAGGTAAAGGTCTTGTTTCAATCTTTTGCATATCGTTTTCCAGTTCTGCCAACACCATCTGTTAAAGAGACTATCACCTCCCCATGCAATATATTTAGGTGTTTTGTCAAAAATCAGGTGGCTGTATTTAGATGCGTTAATTTATGGATTATCAATTCTGTTCCATTGATCTATGTATCTTTCATTGTACCAGTACCAAACTGTAGCCGTGTAGTAAATTTTGAAGTTGTGAGGTGAGAGGCCTCCAAACTTATTCTTCTTCTAAAGCAGTGCTTTACTTATCCTAGGTCTCTTTCCTTTCCATATAAAGTTTGTAATTTTTTTTCTATCTCTTTGAAGAATGTTGTTGGAATATGGATTGGGATTGCATTATATGTGTAAATTGCTTTGGGCAGTATTGACATTTTCACAATGTTAAGTCTTCCTATCCAGAAGCACGGTATATTCTTACATTTTTGTAAGTCTCTTTTGGTTTCTTAACACATGTACAGATTTTTATATAATGATTTAAAATTACTGTTAAACTATACAAAACTAATTTCAAAGATACCTTTAACATATATCCCTCCTCCCATTTTGAAAATTCCCACATATACTTTTTTTTTTACATTCAGCAGATCATTGTAATGATTATAATACCCTCCATACACCCTTTCGTGTTGTTGTTGTTGTTAAGTGCCCTTAGCCAACAGTATTTACCGCTATTACCATTTTTTATTTATCTTTTTTTTTGTGTGTGTACATATACGACATTTTAAATATGTATTTGGTTAAATGTCCAAAGGACACATTTTGCAAGACAGCTTCCTGTCTGCAGGCTTGCTGCTCTTCTCAATCCATGGACCTAAAGTCCACAGCTTTTCTGTCTCTCTATGCCATCGCCTCCACCACCATCTCTATTGTCACTGCTTTTCTAGTCAGGATCCCACGCTTCTCTCATGTTCTACCCTTTTTTTTTTTTTTTAGAGTTTTATTGTGAATTATATGATAGTTTACATGGGAGAACATTAGTTTTACATTCATTCAATCGTTTATCGTTTCATTGTCATCATGTTCTACCCTTTTGATTGTCCTAGGGTCCCCTGTTCTCAAGATGGCAGATTAAATGCTCCCCCTTTTAGTTGCGCCTCTTCTACATTTACAGTTGTGACAAGCATCATTAGAGCTGAGAACAGTTACTCACAATTGTATCATAAAGTCTTACCCCTCATTACCAGACCCATCTGAACAGGAGGGAAATTATTCAGTTGGGTTTCTGTCTTACTCCCCATGTTTTGACACTAAGCACCCTAATGAAAGCCGGTAAGCCAGCCACTTCATGCCTTTGTAGTCTCCCAGTTTTGGTAACCCAAGTCTAAGTTGTCCATCCCTATCAGCCCGGTGTACTGAGGAGACATGCTTTATCCTTGATACAGAGAATCCTTCCCTATTTGGTTGGAATTTTGAGCAGCAGCATCTAAAATCAAGGGTCCGGTTGATGAGGTTGTATCAATGTACGCTTGCTCCCTGTATCATACTTCTTTATTTTCACCTGGTCAAATTCTGGTCACCCATCCACATTAGGTCCTATGGGTACTGTCTGCAAGTTCAGGAGTTCTCGCACGCCTTCCCCCTCTTCAGATCTGGTGGCTGCTTCATTCTTAACTTTAGCCTTCAGTGTCAAGGTCACACATCACCCTGAACTTCAAACCCATCATTCCATTTTTCTCTTTCATTCCAAGGTCATCGGGCATCCATGGAATATGGCAACTCTCAGCCCATGTCTTCTTTGCTGCAATTGCCCCACTTCTACTCATAAATTGATCCAGATGTTGTAAGGGACACTTTTTAGAACTCTTTATTTTTGAAAAAATCTTAAACGTAGAGAAAACATCTTAAACTCAGAGAAAAGTTACAAAAATAATACAAAAAAAATCTTATAGCTGTCACACAAATCCCCCAAATTTTGACATTTTACCATAACTACTTTATCATTCTCTCTCTCTCCTCCTCTCTGCCTCTTTCTGCCATGCTTGGCTCTTTGTGTGTGTGTGTGGGGGGGGGGGGGGGGGCTATTTTCCCTGAACCCTTTAAGAATAAGTTTCTTCTTTGCTTCTAAATATTTCAGGGCATTCTTTTTTAAAACAAGCTATGCTCTTAAATAACTTAATACAGTTATCAAACTCAGGAAATTAACCTTGATATAATACTGTTGGTGATATGCTGGTAAATGTTTCACAGCCAGGTCTCTGAGTTTAAAATCAAAAACAACCCCTGATTTGCAGCATTTGCTAGTTTACATGGAGTAAATATTCCCACCATGGCCAATTTCAAACGTGATGTCACTGAGCTCAGAGCTGGAAAGAAATGTTCAGTCAGCGAGCTCTTGTGAACCAGTACCAGCTGCCCCCAGCACCTCACTGAACAAGAACCCTTTTACTGGTATAATGGCTGTGTTGTTGCTATTAGACGTTAAGTCTATTCCAACTCATAGAGCAACCCTGGAGGACAGACAGAACAGCCCCATAAGGTTGCCTAGGTTACTATCTTTACCAGAATAGATACCCAGGTCTTTTTTCTTATGCAGCAGTGTGTCCAAACTGCTGACTTTTGGTTAGCAGCTGAGTCCTTAACCATTGTACCGCCAGGGCTCCTTATTGTGCATTAGTGACTATACATTTATAAAGCAATATACAGGGTCGATGGCACATAACAATCGACTCGATGGCACATAACAACAACAACAACTTTGTGGTTCTTAGTCCAGTGCTGATCCTAAGTGCCACACCAGGACTCCATAAAGATTGTTGTTGTTAAGTGCCCAGGAGTCAGTTCTGACTCACAGTGACCCTGTATAGGGTTTCTGAGGAGCAGCTGGTAAGCTTGTACCACCGACTTTGTGGTTCAAACCGACCTTGCAGTCCAGTGCATTAATCCACAGAGGAACACCAGGATTGGTTGGTTGGTTGGTTATGTGCGTGGAGTCGCTTTCGACTCATAGCGACCCTGTACAGAAGTTTCTGAGGCTGTAAATCTTTACAGGAGCAGAAAGCCTCATCTTTTTCCCGAGGAACAGCTGGTAGTTTAGAATTGCTGACCTTGCGGTTCACAGCCTGATTCGTAACCACTACGCTACCAGAGCCTAGGAAACCTGATGGAGCAGTTTTATTATCACATGAGTCACAATTGACTTAGCAGCACACAACAGTAATATACTTCCCAGTTTCACGTAAGTACTACTATCATAAAATACCAGGTAGAGAAGATCTGTGGAGTAATAGTTAAAATTTTATATAAAAGTCTAACGTTTTAGTTGTAAACCAAAGTTACACAGGACTCAGTGGTGTGATACAGCTTCCAAAGTAATTGGTTGAAGTTTAATTTCTAGAATTAAAGAGATGTTAATCCAATTATACTCTCCCATAGGAGCCCTACCCTTATGGGTCACAGAATTAACCACAAATATTTGGGAATCATAAAAACAAACAGCATGGGGGGCAGGGGGGAACAGGTGTAACAGAAGGTCTTAAACCCTATTAAAGGAAAGGTAATTTGGAGCTTGACAAACAAACGTCTTTAGAGTGGATGCAGCTGTCGTCAAGTACTTAGGAAAAAAGGATTCACATGATCTGTTGTGTCACCAGTGAGTAAAACGAGGAGACTTTAAACTTTGATTCAGTATTAGGAAGAATGTTCTGGGAAATGCCTATTAAAGAAAGGAGGTTGTGAATTCCCCTCCATGGGCGGGAACAAACATAGGCTGAACAGCT
>NW_006408549.1:20519984-20528653 GCF_000296735.1 Chrysochloris asiatica | reverse complement strand
TGTGAGTCGGAACCAACTACATGGCACATAAAAACAAAACCAACTCCATGGCACACTCCACCACCAACATACATATACAGGAGAAAAAGAAATGCATAACCTAATGTATCAGTGTTCACCCAAGAATAAAACAATTAGAAAAAAATGCTGATTGGGAAAATGACATTTTCCTTACCTTCAAATCAGTATCGGTAGAAAACACTTAGGAAACCTGCAAACATTTTTATTGCATTGTTTGTTGTTGTTTTTTAAAGTTGCCATGGAGTCTATCCCAACTCAGGAGAACCTATTTGTGTCAGTGTACACTGGACATGTGTTCCATAGGGTTTCAGTGACTGATTTTCAGAAGTACATCACTGGACTTTCTTCTTAGAATTCTCTGGATGGATTCAAACCACCAAATTTTCAGTTAATATCTAAGCACATAACTATTCACTCTACCCAGGAACTCCTTTCATTGGGCATAACTTACAAATTCAATAGTGTAAGTACAGGTAGAAAGAATTTGAGAACATGGATACTAGCAACTTTTTTTTTTTTTTTGGTGAACTCCAAACAGATCAACTTAAAAGAGATACACATTGTTTAAAATAATAAAAAGCTGTGATGTTGTTGTTAGGTGCCATCGAGTCAATACCAACTCATAGCGACCCTGTGTGCAATAAAATGAAACACTGCCAGGTCCTGGGGCAACCTTACAATTGTTGCCACGCTTGAGCCCATTGATGTCGCCATTTTGCCAATCCATCTCGCTTGGAGTCTTCCTCTTTTCCTCTGACCCTCCACCTTATGAAACATGATATCCTTCTCCAGTGACTGGTCCCTCCTGACAATAGGTTCAAAGTACGAGACATGAAGTTTGGCCGATTGTGTAATGATTTAAGAGCATTTATATAGTATTTCATTTCATAAATAAAAGGATTATATTATTTTCACCATTACTAATTTATCATACATTTAATCTTTATTTGGAATTTGAAGCAGTTGCCAAGAAGTTGTGGTTTGAGTAGCTTCCCATTCTAGTAGTTACATGTATTCATCAACTACATCGGGTGACAAGTCACATGATAGTAACTAAATGTTTTTTTAGGCCAAAATGTAATGTAAAGAATATTAAAAATTAATAAAACATATCACACAGAAAAATAAGATCATAAAAAGATAAAATGAACCAAAGTAAACATGATCTTTGAGATCAAACCCATGAATAGTTTAATAACTTAGATATGAAAACCCATAGACTATGCCCTGTTTTTTGTAGGGTTTTTGGATGATACAAAAAACATTTGTGTTAGAATCTAAGGGTAAAACCTAAAATTGAAAAGATCATTAATGAAAAAGTAGGAACAAACTAACACCTGGCATATATACACTATTGAACATAGCTGAACACACACAGACAGCAGAAAACAAACTAGATGAATGGGACCTCCTAAAAATTAGACAATGTGCATCGAAAGGTTTACCAAGAGAGTTAAAAGAGAACCCACAGACTTGGAAACATTTTTAGAATGACATATCAGACAACGGACTAATCTCTAAAATTTATTAAAAAACAAATAAACAAAAAACTTCAACACCTCAGCAAGAAAAAGATAAATAGTTCCTATTAAAAATGGGCATAGGACATGAACAGACATTCACATAAGAAGACTTTCAGGCAACCAATAAATTTATGAAGAGATGTTTGCTATCAGTAGCCATTGTTGTTAAGTGCCCTCAAATCAGTTCCTGCTCTTAACAGCACTGTTTCCAAGGAAGGGTTCAGTGGGTTTAAACCAATGAACTTGGGACTAACAGCCCAATGCTTATCTTACAATGCCATACCAGGTCTTCATCTTTAGTTATTTAAGACATGCAAATCAAAACAATGATATTATCTTGTCACCCCAGGTTTAAAAGCGAAGTTCAAAAATCAGAAAACAACAAATGCTGGTGAGGGTGCAGAGAGCCCTTATATATTGCTGGTGGGACCATAAAACAACCTAAATGCTAACCCATGGAAGGATGAATAAACAAACTATGGTATATTCAATGGAATATTATGCAACATTAAAGAATAATGATGAATTTTCAAAACACCTCATGACATGGGTAAACCTGGAGGACATTATGCTGAGGGAAATCAGTCAATCACAAAAGGACAAAGGTATGAAACCACTATTGAAAAAAGTCAAGAAAAGGTTTTCACACTAAAAGAAATATTCTTTGATGTTATCAGGGATGGAAGGGAAGGAAGGGCCTAGAAAGTAGACACATATTAACTCTTGGGTAAAGGACAAGGCAATATACAGTAATAGGGAGGTTGGACACACACACACACAATGATGGAGGCAGAGGAATTATGTCAAAGAGTGCAAGAGTTAAGGTGAACAGAGGTCAATACTGTTATGTATACAATCCTGCAACAATGGTAATCTAAGAGTAGATACATAGACACACAGAATGAATGGCTGTGAGGAAGAACCAGAGAGTAAACCCAAAAATTATATAGGGTTGACAGACGATATTTGTTTTGTTCATAGGTATTTAGTTTTTCTGCAAATATCTTTATGAATGTGGTGAAGCATACAGGAAGCATACAGAAAAATAAGAAGAAAAAAAAAAAATCATCTGAGTTAATGGCCTCAAACAAGCTGCACCACCTATGAAGTTGTAGAATGAAACTGAATAAAAGGAAATGATTCAGAGGGTGTTTTTTGTCAGGGTTTTGGGTAAATTAAAGGCGTGCTCCTGAGTCATCAAACCACATGTCCATGTGAAGATCAGGACCATTTGTTGTCCTAGTCAACAGGAGATGGTTAAGAAGGTTTCTTCAGAGAAACACAAGTAATCAAATATTCAGCCAGTCAAAGTTTACACCATAAACTCCGAAAACAACATCATACTTTGTTACAGTTAGACTATTGGCAGATTAGTGATATCATATAAGTGGTGTAAGATGGGAAAAAGAGTAAAGACAATGAAAAACATTTCCCTCCACTGTTTAACAGGATTTTGAATTTCTACTAACTTCTATTTGGATTGAGACTCTAAGAGTCCTATATTGCCAACCTTGTGAGAAAGTGCAGGCAGCCGTTTCCGAGTTTAGTTTCCTCCACTCCCTCTGAATGAATACCTCTACTGCTGATGCCAGTATTTCAACCACTAATTCCAAGCCACGTAATTAAGGGTTCATTCTTCTGTTCTTGAGTCCTTCTTTGTTCTGGTCTTTTCTCTTAATTGTTAAATACCAGCATTAAGGGTAACCTTATCACATAGCAGCGTTTAGGGTTGTTTTATTCAAATAACTGAGAATAATGGACAAACAGGAAGGGGCAGAAGATAATTCAACAGAGCACACAAGACAAATGCTAACCAATTCTTCCTTTAACTAAGACTAGCTTTGCTACTTTTAAACTGTTATATTCGTAAACACTCTCCTTTACTGAATGCTTTTTGTCTCACTCATTTATTTATTGAACTACTGCATACCAAAGACGATCCTTGAGTTAAAGCAATGAGGAAAGTAGATAGTATTCCTGCTTTCATGGAATGCACATACTAGTGGGGGAAGGCAAACAAGAAGTTTCAAATGTTGGTAAGGTCTATGCTGAAAAACAAACCAGGGAAAGGTGGTTAGAAAGAGATGGTATTATTTTACTTAAAAGTCACAACAAATCTAAGAAGTACAAATGTGAAAACATAAAACTCAAAGAGGTTATGAAACAAAACCAAGATCACTCAGCTGGTGAATAAAGAAGACAGGCCTGACCTCAGAGCTCGAACTCTTGATTTTGCCACTCTCATGGTTACTTTTACCTAATTAATTTAACTATTTGATGAGAGAACAAGACAAAGAATAGCAATGAAGAGTAGAAGAGGAAAGAATATATATATATATACCTCTTAGAACTTTTAAGAGAGGACAGATCAAAGTGTGGTGTTACTCCTGTCTGCCATAAAACCCTCTCTCAATGCTACCTGGAGTCCTCAGTTAGTGAAAACTATTAATACACTTGGTAGCTATCAAAAACATTGAAGGCTCAAATTCACCTCTAGAGGTGCCTTGTAAGAAAGGCCTGGCAATCTACTACAAAGAAAAGAGCCATTGAAAATGCTAAGAAGCACAGTTCAACTCTGATACAATGGGGTCTCCATAAGTCAGTATAGGAGCCCTCATGGCGTAATGAGCTACGTGTTGGGCTGCTAACAGCAAGGTCAGCCATTGGAATCCACCAGCAACTCCCAGGAAGACCAGCGAGGCCTTCTGCTCCCATAAAGAGTCACAGCCTCTGAAACCCTATACAGGGTCACTATAAGTTGGAATCAACTCTATGTCACACAAGAATGAGTCAGTATCGCCTTGCCAGCCACTGAGTGGCAATGCCGGGAGTGGAGTCCCTAGGAATCTTTGCTTGGCCCTACGTGAATACACTGTATTCTTTGTTTATTTGCTAACACTGCTCCATTAGGCTAGGAGCTACTTGATTTATTATTGTTATTCTTCATTTTTATATTTTATATTGTTGTTGTTGTTAAGTGCTGTCAAGTCGGTTTAGACTCATAATCACCCAGTATAGGGTTTCTAAAGAGCAGCAACTGGGTTTGAACTGCTGACATTGTGGTTCGAAGTCCAATGCTGATCATACAGTGCCACCCCAGGAGTCCCAATAAATGGCTGCTGGCTGAATTTAAAAGCAATTAAGGTTGAAATTGAGAGAAGCCATGTTGAAAGCTGAAGTAAGAAGAAATGTGTAAGACAGCCCACCCACTCACCACCGCCTACTGTCCTCAATCAATTCAGACTCATAGTGACCCCGTACGAGGGAGTAGAATTGCTTCATAGAGTTTCCAAGGTTGGAGTCCTGGTGTGGCACTGGACCACAAAGTCTGTCCGAACCACAGAGTCAGTGGTTCAAACTCACCAGCTACTCCTTGTAAATCCTCTATAGGGTCGCTGTGAGTAAGAACTGACTCAAGGGCACTAAACAACAGCAATAAGTCTTCACAAAAATGACTGCCTCATCTTTCTCCTATAGATCTGCTGGTAGGTTTGAACTACTAAACTTTCTGCGTGCAGTCTAACACTTAATTCACTGCACAACCAGGGCTCCTAAAACAGCCCAAGCAGTGCAGCAAAATGCACTCAAGCTGGAATTCATTGTCTCCTATACGGGTGCGTTCCAGGATAAGTCCTAAGGAGTGTTCTGTCAGTAGAAAATACGAAGTTTTAAAATGTTTTGTGTGTATGTGTGTGTTGTTTTTAATCTACAGAAATATAGTTAGGTCTTAGAGTACAGTGTTCCTGGAAGATCCAGTTCTTCCTGTATGAAGTAGTGAAGATCTCAGTTTATGGAAAGGCATCAGCTTTGTCCTTGAGGACATCGGTGTATTGACCTCTTAGGAAATAATTTAAAATATAAGCATAAGGAAATTAAAATGGCATCATAAGGCTCAAGTGCTTTAATAGATTCACTAATTTCACTTTCTAACTGCTTATGAGTTATTTTGATTCTTTTTAATGTCGATATACAGTCACATTCTCATCTAAAGTTTGTTGTTAAGTACCGTGGAGTCGGTTCCAACTCATAGTGACCCTACACAGGGTTTCCAAGGCTGCAAATCTTTACAGGAGCAGAAAGCCTTATCTTTCTACCACAGCACAGCTGGTAGTTTTGAACTGCCGACCTTGAGGTTAACAGACTGATTAGTAACCACTATGCTACCAGAGCTCCTTCATCTAAAATTTGCTTCTATCTTATTTACTGTCCAAATTCAATAATGATATTATTGTTGGCTGATCCTAGACTCTGTTGCTTCAACTTGCTTTCCTTGACTAAACACTTATTTTTTGCAAGACTATTGTCTATAAAGAATTTAAAACAAAACATATAAAATTATCTCAAAATGGTTTCTCCTAAACAAGTAAATAATTAACAACAACATAACTAAACCAAACAATGAAAAAGGTACCACCTTGAATTATATTTTTAACAAACCTGGTGAGAAGAAACCCTCATAAGTTTCTAGGGGAAAAAAATGTTACAAGATTCTAGAGCAAAGTTGAGCAAGACATGTGATAAGACTCCTCACTCTCCTTCTATATTATTGAATCAAGAAATTCCTGAGAATTTGTCCAAATGCTGAACTATTTCATTTGTAAAGTACAACTAAGTGACTCATTTTATTTTTATTATAAAAGTGAGTGAGGAGGAGAACTGGTTCTATAAGGAACCTAACTATGAGATTGATTGGCTCACTCACAGTGCGTCACCCTAAATTGGGGAACTCATCTGATGCCTGGTGGTATTCACCTTTTTCAAACATTTTATAAGCACAAAAGCAGATAAGTAAAACTGTGACAGAAACAATGCTGTGTTCACAAAAGCCATCTAATTTTCATCCTGAGCTAATATTGTCTCTATATCTCCAAGCAATTTGCACCTCTACTGGGGCCATGAAAGTAGGTTTCAGTCAATAGCTTGTGAGCAAATGCTACAAATGCCAGTTCCAAACCCTAATGAAATCCTCCAGTCTCTCCCTTTTTTTCACAGTGACCTTAGAAGCCACATGTTGAAGATGGCAACAACCTAAGGAGCTCAATCCTTGAATGACTGGGACCCTGTTCCTCACAATATCCCCAGTGCACTATGAAATAAGAGAATTATAGTAGCTTTTATAATTATAGATTTTATTGCATTAAATCTCCAAGGTTTGAGACTTATTACAACAGTTAGCTTACACTATAAGTAGCGCCCTGCCCACACACACACATTAAGCAATTTATGATACTGTTGTGGCTGTCACATTTTGTGACGCTGAAAACTATGCTGCTGGGTGTTTCAAATGTCAGCAGGGTCAGTCATGGTGAACAAGTTTTGTCAAAGTTTCTAGACAAAGACTAAGGAGGAGGAATAGATGAACCATTCCTGAGGGATTAACTCCTGAAAACCTTATGAATAGCGGTGAAATTGTCTGGTATAGTACCAGAAGATGAGCACTTCAGATTGGAAGGTACTCAATACACCACTGGGGAAGAGCTGCCCCTCAGAGTAGAGTTGACCTTAATGGTTTCATAGAGCAAAGCTCACAGGACCTTCATTTGCTGATGAGTCATGACTCAAAATGAGAAGAAAGAGGTACAAATACCCATTTATAATCAAAACAGGGAATGTGTGAAGTATGAATCTTAGAAAATTGGAAGTCATCAAAATTGAAATGGAATGCATAAAGATCAATATTCTAGACATGAGTGAACTGAAATGGGACAGATATTAGCTATTTTGAATTAGACATCATATGGTTTACTATGCCAGGAATGTCAAATTGAAGAAGAATGACATTGCATTCATCATCAAAAAGAATATTTGAATTTCTCGCTTGAAATACAATTCTGTATGTGATAGGATGATATCTATCCATTGACAAGGAAGACCAGTTAAAGCAGATCAGAAAATTTCAAAGGACAATTTGAGAAGACAGAATTAATGCAACTGGTCTTATTGAAAATTACATACCAACCACCAAAGCTAAGGATGCAAAAATTGAAGAATTCTACAAACTTCCTTAGGTTGAAAGTGATCAAAAACACAATCAAGATGTATTGATAATTACCTATGATCAGTAATTGGAAAATATGATCTTGGTGATAGAAATGATGCTGGAGATCTCATGATAGAGTTTTGTAAGACCAACAACTTCTTCTTTGTTAATGCCTTTTTTCAACAACATCAATGGTGATTCTACACATAGATCTCACCATATGTAACACACAGGAATTAAAGTGACTAGAGACATTGGAGAAGCTTAACATCATCATCCTAAGTAAAGTCAGGGCCCAACAGTAGAACAGACCACCAATTGCTCATATGCGAGTTGAGTCTGAAGATGAAAAAAACAATTCTGCAAGAGCCAAAGTACATCCAACACAGAGCATATGTCAGCTGAATTTATAAACCAGATTTGACACACTGAAGATGAATGACCAAAGACAAGAGGAGTTGTGGGATACCATCTTACATGAAAAAAGCAAAATTTGATTGAAAACAGGAAATAATGAAAAGACTGAAGTGGCTGTCAGAAGATACTCTGAAACTTGCTCTTGAACACAGAGTGGTGGTGGTAGTAGTAGTTGTGTGCTGTGGAGTTGGTTCCGACTCACTATAATCCTGTATAGGATTTCCAAGGCTATAAATTTTATGGGAGCAGAAAGCTGCATCGTTCTCCCAATGAGTGGCTGGTTCAAACTGTTGACCTTGGAGTTAGCAGTCCAACTCATAACCCACGAGGACTCCTTGAACAGAGTAGTTAACGCAAATAGAAAAAAAATGAGGAAGTGAAAAAAGCAGAACAAAAAATTTCAAAGAACAATTTGAGAAGACAAAGTCAAGTATAATGCAATGTACAAAGAATGGGAGTTAGAAAACCAAAATGGAAGAACACATTCAACAGTTCTCAAGCTGAAAGAACTGAAGAAAAAATTCAAACCTTAGGTTGCAAAATTGAAGGATTCTAAATATTGAATCCTGTCTGGCCAACTGAAGACAACTGTCTGGCCGACTGATTGGAAGAGATCAATGTTTATGCCCATTCCAAAGAGAGGTGACCCAAGAGAATGCGGAAATCATCGGACAATCTCTTTGATATCTCAAGCGAGTAAAGTTTTGCTAAAGGTAATACAGAAACGG
>NW_006408549.1:20518213-20518770 GCF_000296735.1 Chrysochloris asiatica | reverse complement strand
GATGGCACCTGACAACAAATATTGAATGATGCAGGAAGAATCAAAAGAAGATGGAAGGAATGCACAGAGTTACTATACTAAAAAGAACTTGCTAGCATTCAGCCACATCAGATGGCAGCATAAGATTGAGAACTGAGATAGTATTGAAGAAAAAAGTCCAAGCTACACTGAAGGCATTGGCTACAGAAAACAAAGCTACAGGAATTGATGGAATACCAATTGAGTTCTTTCAATAAATGGATGCATAGTGCTCATTATGCCCAGAAATTTGGAAAACAGCTAACTACCCAATCAGCTGCATGAGATCCACATTTGTGCTCTTTCCAAAGAAAAATGACTGAACAGAATTTGCAAATTATTGAATAATATTACAGGTAAGCAAAGTTTTCCAGAAGATAGTTCAAAAACAGTTGCAGCAATACATTGATAGGAAGCTGCCAGAAATTGAAGCTGGGTTCAGAGGAGGATATGGAATGAGGGATATAACTGCTAACATCAGATAGATCTTAGCTGAAAACAGAGAATCCCAGAAAGGTGTTTGTTGTTGTTGTTTTTAG
>NW_006408549.1:20492888-20514738 GCF_000296735.1 Chrysochloris asiatica | reverse complement strand
ATATTGTTTTCCAGTTCTGCCAGCACCATCTGTTGAAGAGACTATCACCTCCCCATCTGGCCATTTGGTTTTAAGTGGAAACTCTCTCTTTAAATTTCAAGGAGATCTGTGCACATGTATAGTAGAACCCTCTGACAGTAGAGCTGGAGTGTCCACTAGCTCAGGCACCCCTACTGTCACCAGAATGGAGGTGCACAGATAGCAAGGGGCCAATGAACAGATACCAAAAGAAAAGAATGTCCACATCTTTATCTCTGCTGTTCTGCCAGGTGTCTGTGCCCGCTCTGATCCTTCCCCCGCTTGGTCTCACCCAAGATGGTGGCTCCTGGAGCAGCTGAGCGTCTTGAATCAGAAAACATTGGATTTCTTGCCTCTGCTATAAATCCCCTAGCTGTAAGCCTTCCAACCTTCTAAATATTCCTTTACATGCAGTTCAGAGTTCTGGGATGTGTTGTTGCTTGGTTCTGTAGTCTGTGTTGTTGCTGATGGAAGTCTTTACTGCAATTCCGCCTGATCCTCCATCTTGTTTGTTCTCCAGGACATCATGCTTGGTAAAGTAGAGAATCAGTGAAAAAAGAGTAAGATGGAATGACACAGTGACTGAAACAATGGATTTAAGCAGATCAAAAATTATGAGGATGGCACAGGACTAGGCAGTGCTTAGTTCTCTGGTGCAGAATGTTGCTATGAATCAGAGCCAATGCTACTGTACCTAACAACAATAATAGGTAATCTCAGTACAGAACATTAAGAAAACTTTAAATATAAGAACGAAGCCCAGGTATTGTTACAAATACTATACACCATTCATTGCTTGTGAGCACTCCATTCTTCTATCAAGCCTTGTGTGTTAAAGACAACCTCTGTAATTATATCAAAGAAAACGAAGCAAGCTCCTCTTAGGCACAGTGAAGAGAGTCAATAAATCATTATATTAGAGCAAAGATAAGTTCTGGGTGATGCAATCCAAGCAAAAGTAAGGTGAAAAAAATAGAAAGGCAATTGACTATGTTAATAAATACAGCAAGAGTTGAAAACAAGATGATTTTAAAAAATAACAAAAAAACAGAAGAAGCGATGGAAAGTTATATTAATTTAATTCATTGCCAAAATGACATCATTACAGAAATAGCAAATAAATGAGACACAAAATAGACTGAGATGAAATTGATTTACTGAGATAGAAGAAAGGATAACCAGCAGGTAAAAAGATGGGGGAGGGTATTGAAATAATCAAAGGTCAATAGAGAGCACAAATATGCACATATTTAGCAGAAAGTTTCCAAAACTAGAGAATTTTGCAAAAGCCCCAAGAAAAGTACTCAGAGAATTGCTACCAGAAAATAGCCCTCAAATAAAGAATGATTCCAGCAGATGGAGCACAAATAAAATAGTGAAAGAAAATTTCATACAGAATTATTAATAAGCCATGTTGTTGTTCAGTGCTGTCGTGTCAATTCTGACCCATAGCGACCCTGTATAGGGTTTCCAAGGAGCAGCTGGAGAGCTTGAACCACTAACCTTGCAGTTCAAACGACTTTGCAGTCTCACGCATTAGCCCACAGCGTCAAGCTTAGTAAAATCATAATCCTTTTTAAAGTTAGAAAAGAAGTGAGAAGTATACAACTGTTTTTTAAATGTTGGTTCCCATGTGTTCATTTTAATATTGTTGTTGTTTTTGTTAAGTGCCATCGAGTAAATTCTGACCCATAGCAATCCTATATAGGGTTTCCAAGGAGCAGCTTGTGAGCTTGAACCACCAGCCTTGCAGTTCAAACAAATTTATAATCTGATGCATTAGTCCACAGCGCCACACCAGGACTCCTCATTTTAATATAGAGAAATAAAATTGATATTTGCATGTTTGTCTTATATGTCACAATTTGAATGAACTCATTCATCAGTTTTAGGGAGTTTCTTGCTGTCAACATCTATCTGCAAACAAGGATATTTTTATTTCTTCTTATGATTTTTATGTCATTTATTTATATTGTTGCCTTCAACAAGTGGATACTCTTGCCTTTTTCTCATTCTTAGAGGGAAGCATTGTCTTCACCACCAAATATGTTAGCTATAGTAGTTCTTTATCTACTTGAGGAAGTTGCCCACTATTTCTAATTATCTGAGAGCTTCTATCATGATTGGGTGCTTCCTTGTTGTTAGGTGCCATCCAGTCAGTTCCGGCTCATAGCAACCTTACATACACCAGAATGAAACACTGCCCAGTGCTATGCCAACTACACGATCATTTCTATGCTTGAGCCCATTGCTGCTGCTACTGTGCCAATCAATGCATTGGGGGTCTTCCTTTTTTTAGCTGACCCTCCACATTACCAAGCACGATGTCTTTTTCCAAGGACTGTTTCCTACTGATACTATGTCTGAAATATGAGAGACATACTGGCCTCCAAGGAGCACTCTGGCTGTACTTTTTCCAACACAGATTGGTTTGTTCTTTTGGCAGTCATGATACTTTTAATGTTCTCTTCCAACTCCATAACTCAAATGCATTAATTCTTCTATGGTCTTCCTTACTGTCCAACTTTTGCATGCATTGGAGGTTATTGAAAATACCATGGCTTAGGTCAGCACCTTAGTTCTTGAACTGGTGTCTTTGTTCTTGAACACTTTAAAATGGTCTTGTGCAGAAGATTTGCCTAATACAATATCATTTGATTTTTTGACTGCTGTTTTCATGAGTGTTAATGGTTGATCTGAGCTTGATGATATTTATTGGACCAGTGATGAAGATTTTTGTTTTCTTTACAATGAGGTGCAATCCATACCAAAGATTGGTCTTTGATCTTCATCAGTAAGTATTTTAAGTACTCTTTGCTTTCAACAAGCAAGATTTTATCATCTGCATATCCCAGGTTGTTAATAAGTCTTCCCCTGATCTTGATGTCACCTTTTTCTTCATATAATACAGCTTCTTGGATTATTTGCTCAACATACAGATTGAATAAGTATGGTGAAAGAATACAACCCTGGTGCACACCTTTCCTAATTTTTGACTATTCAGTGTCGCCCCCACCCCCACCCCCATTTTCTTCCAACAACTGCCTCTTGGTCTATGTACAGGTTCCTCATGAGCACAATTAAGTGTTCTGGAATACTCATTCTCTTCAATGTTGTCCATAGCTTGTCATGATCCACACAATCAAAAGTCTTTGTGTAGTCAATACAGCACAGGTAAACATCTTTCTGGTATTCTCTGCTTTCAGTCAAGATCCATCTGATGTCAGCAATGATATCCCTCATTCCATGTTATGACCTGAATCTAAGTTTTCCAATTTTTAGTTTATTTCTACTGTATTTATAATTGCTCATAGAAATATTTTGATTACTGATTTAAAATCCTCTAAGATAATTCCAACATCAGTACCACCTAAGCTTGAGTGCCTGTTTATTGTCTTCTCTCAGGCAGTTTGAGACCTTACTAGCTCTTGGTATGTTAGCAATTTTTAATTGAAATCTGGATTTATTTTGAATATTCCACAATGAAACTCAGGGTTTTACCTAGATACTATGTTTTATCAGACCTCCTTTTACCAACAAACATGATCATTAATACCACATGAAGCAAATTTTTAATGAATTTCATTCAAAACTGGTTTCAGCAGTACATAGCTGGAAATTTAAGCCAGATTTAGAAGAAGATGTGGAATGAAAGGTATCATTGCGGACATCAGTGGTTCTTGGCTGAAAGCAGAGATAACAGAAAGATGTTTACAAAAGCTTCTGACTGTGTGAATCATAACAAATTTTGTATGACAATGCGAAGAATAGGAACTCAAGAACACTTAACTGTGCTCATGGGAAACCTGTACATTGACCAAGAGGCAGTTGTTAGAACAGAACAAGTGAGTATTGAATGGTTTAAAATCAGGAAAGGTGTGCACCAAGGTTGGATCCTTTCAACATACATAATCAATGTGTATGCCCAGCAAATAAACCAAGAAACTGAATCATATGAAGAAGAACATGGCATCAAGATTATAAAAAGATTCATTAACAGCCTGAGATATGAAGATGATATAACCTTGCTTGCTGGAAGCAAAGAGGACTTGAAATACTTACCAATGAAGATCAAAGACCTTCAGTGTGGATTGCATCTCAATGTAAAGAAAACAAAAATCCTCACAATTGGGCCAATAAATAGCATCATGATAAATAGGGAAAAAATTGAAGTTGTCAAAGACTTCATTTTGCTTAGATACACAATCAATGTTTATGGAAGTAGCAGTTACAAAATCAAATGACATATTGCAGTAAGCAAATGTTCTCCAAAAGACCTCTTTAAAGCATTCAAGAACAAATATGTCAGTTGCACCTGATACAAACAAACCATGGTATTTTAAATCACCTCATATGCATGTGAGAGTTGGAGAATGAATAAGTAAGACTGTAGACAAACTGATGCATTTGAATTATGGTGTTGGCGATGAATGTTGAAAGTACATGGACTGCCAGAAGTATGAATAAATCTGTTTGGGAAGATGTTCAGCTTGATTGCTCCTTAAATAAACCTGTTTTGGAAAATGTGCAGCCTGATTGCTCCTTAGAAGCAATGATGGTGAAACTCCTCTCATACTTTGGACATGTTATCAGGAAGGATCAATTCCTAGAGAAGGACATCATACTTGGTAAAGTGGATGGTCAACGAAAAAGAGGAAGATTCCCTATAATATGAATTGGCACAGCGGTAGCAACAATGGTCTCAAACATAACAATTATGAAGTTGGTGCACAACCAGGCAGTGTTTCCTTCTGTTGTACATAAAATCACTATGAGTGTCACCTAATGACAACACTTCAATGGATGAAACAGGGCACCTCCTTCTTATAGACATGTGAGTGGGTGGGCATACAAATTCTCCACTACATTTATATTGCTGCCTAAGGAAGAGGGACATCCCATTACTGGGTAGGAATGAGTCTTCAAGCTTCATACTAGTTCTCTGCTAATACCACATTGGCTGGAAGGGAGCAGGAATAGCATCATTTTCTTCTGCTTAGTTTTCGTTTGATGGGAGATGTCTTTGTTATTGGTGGTAGTGGTTGCTGTGTGCCATTGAATTGGTTCCAACTCAGTGACCCTGTATCAAGTTTCTGAGGCTGTAAGTCTTTATGGGAGCAGAACATTTCATCTTTCTTCCTCAGAGCAGCTGGTTGATTCCAACAGCTGAGCTGATGGATTCCAACTGCTGACCTTGTGTTTAGCAACCCAACTCATAACGTACTACACCACCAGGGCTCCTATTATTGCTGTTGTTGTTGTTGGTAAGTGTCGTTGAGTCGGTTCTGACCCTTAGTGACCCTGTATAGGGTTTCTAAGGAGCAGTTGGTCGGTTTGAACTGCCAACCTTGTGATTAGTAGTCCAGTGCTTATTCTACAGCACCACACCAGGACTGAAAGTCCTGACACTCCACTAGGCATCCTCTGATACCACCTCAGTGAAGAAGGGAAAGGGGGGTCATTGTTGCAGATGAGGATAGAAGTTACAGCTTCCCACATGGTTTCCACTGTGAGGAAAGAAAAGGAGATCTCTTCACTGCCCAGAAGAGATGAAAGTCCCAGGACACCACCCAGCCTTTTCTGAAACTATGGAGATGATTGTGCCTTCTTACAGTCAGTCAAAAGTGAAAGTCTTGGCTCTCTGCTCAGTCTTTGTAGGTGGGGTGGAGGTAGGACCACAGTTTTTTCTGTAGTTAGCTGGAGTAGATGGTTGTCTGAAAGCTTTCTGTCTTGCTAGGCAGCCCCTCTCCTGACCCTTTAACTAACAGAACGGGCTTTTCTTAGGGCTGTACTTGTATGAATTCACTGATATTTCTGGGTTGCTGACTTCTCCAGTATGTGCTCAGAAATAAATAAAGAAAAATAAGACCCAGAGACACTCACCATCATGTCATTCTTTAGGTCTCAAGTCCTTTTGTTAGTATGTCTTTTTCTCTCCACTTTCCAGAGTCATATACATATATGACTGCAAGGTTGGTTTGAACTACAAGGTCAGTAGTTCAAACTCACCTGGAAAACCCTACACAGAGTCACTCTGAGTCATAACCAATTCTATGGCACTTAACAACAACAATATATTATATATAGAGAGAGACAGAGACAGACAGAGAGAGACAGAGAGACAGAGGAGGCTGGTGAGTTTGAATTGCCAACTTTGTAGTTCACAGTCCAGTGTTTATTTTATTAGACCATATATAATATGCAGGTTTTTAAGTTGTACTTATGTAATAAGTAGGGAAAGAAGAAGCCCTTTTGTCTGGCAATTTTTAAACATTGCTGCATAACAAATAGTAATACTCAGATCTTCTTATTCATTGGAATCTGGAAATTTCTTAAATAGGTGGCTGTTGTCATTAGAAGCCATCAAATTGACACCAATTCATAATGACTCTATCCACAACAAAACACTGCCCAGTACTAGGCCAACCTCACAGTTGTTGTCACACTTGAGCCCATTGATGCTCCCACTTTGCCAATCCATCTCACTGTGGGTCTTCCCCCTTTTCTCTGACCCTCCACTTTACCAAAAATGATATCCTTCTCCAGTGACTGGTCCCTCCTGACAATAGGTACAAAGATTCAGCATATTGACTTCATATCTGAAAAAGATTTTCCACATGATAAATGTTAGTTATTTCATTCTTTCATGTCCCTTCTCTTGTCGTAAACTAAACATTTGCAATTGTGACAGACAGCATACGTTCCAAAAAATAATTTCTTTTTCCCAAAAGAGATATTCAGAGAAATTATTTAAAAGTTGAAAATCTGCATTCATCTGCTATTAAATCTGTTCCATAACATACTGAGAAGAAGTCCTAAATCCATCAGAAAAATACCTGTCTGATGCAAAGACACCAGGTGCCAGAAGAGGAAAAACCACTATATATACAGGCAACCCTGGTGGCACAGTGGCTAAAGCACTGGACCATTAACCAAAAATTAGAGGTTCAATTCCACCAGCTTCTCTGTGGGAGAAAGACATGGCAATCTGCATCCATAAAGATTTACATACTCAGAAAACCTATGAGGCATTTCTACCCTGTCCCATAGGGTCACTGTGACTTTAAATCCCCTCAGTGACAGTGGGGGCAGCAATATTACAACATACAATGAACCAAGTAAAAGAGATACTGAAAGTTAACTGGAGAGACAGAAAGATAAAGGAAAGAAGGAAGAAAGAAGAAAAAGAAGGGAGTGTGATAGAGAAGGGGAAAAGCAAAAGAAAAAAGTTGTTGTTGTTAAGTGCCTTGAAGTCATTTCCAACTCTTTGTGACCTTATGTAAGGTTTCTGAGGCTTTAAATATTTGCAAAAGCAGAAAGCTTCATCTTTCTCTGACAGAGTTACTGGTGAGCTCGAACCACTGACCCTGTGGTTAACATTTCAGTACTTATCCCCTCTGGCCACTGTACGCTAAAGGGAAGGCAAATGAGGAAAAGAGCAGGTTGGGGAGAGTGAGAAAGAAAGAGTATTAAACCATGTTTTCTTTATCAAATGTTAATAATAAAGGCTCATGGAGTTCTTCCAGAGTGGAAGTGTTTACATGAGCTGATAAGAATGTTTTGTAGCAAATGGCCAATGTGCAAAGGAAAAAGTGATAAAGCTGCAAGTGTTTGTGAAACAGCACATTTGTTTGCTCAATTTATTTGCAGTAGTGCTTACAATAGCAATGCAGAGTAGGGAGGCAAAAAAGGGTAAATGGAGAGACAGACGTTTCCAAAAAAATTACAATGCAGAGAACAGCTTTTCCTCTCAATATTAGGTTTCAGCAGTATTGTGACTTCCTAGTATCTGTACACATTATTGACAATAGTGGTTTAATTCTTGGTACTTGCTAATAACAAGTTACAACTATCCCTATCTCCAGAGATTTGCTATCAACCAAAAGACATTCACGTTGCCTCAAATATGATAATAAAGGAAAGATAAGTTATGGTGCATTTTCTGTTCTAGAACTGCATGGTGTGACTGAAATTTGTGAAGCTTTTTTATTATTTACCCTATTCTGCTTCCCTTCCTCCCCTTACCCCGAGCAGGATCTTGTTGACACCAATAAGACACTTCAACAAGATCTCTAATCTCAGACTCTGCTTCTAAGGTGGTCCTAGGATATTGTCTGGATAGGATACTGGAGGGGAGCACTCATTAGCTGGATGGTAATGAGGACACATCATTGGTGGTGAAGGAAGTACTCAGTTATTGTCTTGCTGCAGTCATGTGATTGCCAAGATTCTCATCTCTAGTAAATTGTATAGAGGTATGTTGTTGTTGTTAAGTGTCTTCAAGTCAGTTCTGACCCATAGTGACCCTGTATATAGTTTCCAAGAAGTGGCTGGTGAGCTTGAACCACCAACCTTGAGGTTCAAGCCAACTTTGCCGTCCAGAGCATTACAGCACAGCACCACACCAGGATTCCCCCATAGAGGTACAAGGACATGCAAATCTGTTCCAATGTTTTGGGAATTTGAGATGTACTAGAGACTCTGAGGAGTCCTGTTGTGGCACTGTAGGCTAATATGTCAGAACTGCAAGGTCAGTAGTTTCAGCTCACCAGCTACTCTGTAGAAACTCTATACAGGGTTGCTATGGTAGGAATCAACACAATGGTAATTAACAACAGCAGCAACAACAAGAGACTCTGAAGAAAAAGAGGAGAGCTAATTCCAAATGTTGAGTCACTGAAAACTTTATGAAAAGCAGTGAAACACTGTCAGATAGCACCAGGATACTGAATATTGAAACATGATGAATAGCACCAGAATATTATCATATATAGTGCCAGAAGAGTCTCTCAGATTGGAAGGCACTCAAAACACGACTGGGCAAGAGCTACCTCCTCAAAGTAGAATTGACAGTGATAATGTGAATGGAGTAAAGATTTAGAAATCTTCATTTACCAATGAGTCTCAATTCAAAATGAGGGGAAAACACTGCAAACATCCTTAAATAACTGGGACATAAAATGTATGAAGTATGAATCTAGGAAAATTTGAAGTTGTCAAACATTAAATGGGATACATAAACATCTATATAATAGGCATTAGTGAGCTGGTGTGGCATGAGAGAATTATCACTGGACCTCAAAATCAGTTTGAACCACAAGGTTGGCAGTTCAAATCCACCAGTCACTCCTCAGAAACCCTATACAGGATGTCTATTTGTCAGAGCCAACTTGAAGGCACTGAACAACAATGAGTTAAAATGGACTGGTATTGGCCATTTTTAATCTGACGATCACATGGTCACATGGTTTACTATGCCAGGAATGACAAATTGTAGAGGAATAGCATTGCATTCATCACCAAAAAAAAAACATTTTAATATCTATCTTGAAGTATAATATTGAAGACATATAATGCTGTCTGTAATAGGAATAATATCCATAGGCCTAGAAGGAAGACCAAGTTAATACCACTATTATTCAAATTTATGCACTAACCACTGAAGCCAATAATGATGAAATTGAAGAATTCTACCAACTTCTTCAGTCTGAAATTGATCAAGCATGTCATGGAGATGTATTGGTAATCACTGGTGATTGGAATGCAAAGATTGGAAACAAAGAGGAAGGATCAGTAGTTGGAAAATATGGTTTTGGTGATAGAACTAATGGTGGAGATCTCATGACGGAATTTTGTAAAGCCAGTGTGTCAATGAATTCCTGTCTATGGAGGTAAGCACCAAGAAGGTTCACATAACAAATGGAGAATTTAATTGAAAATGCCAGTTATGTTCTCCAAGTTATTTTGAACTATAAACTCATAAGGTACCTCCTCCTGTTTTTGATTACTTGTTTAAAATCCAGTCATTAAAGATCTATTTAGCCCTTTACACCACAGTCAAGGTGTCAGCTGCATTTTATCTTCAAAGTGTGGTTCATTCATCAGTGGAATCATCTACACAAGTAAGGACTGGTAATGCTATTAGTCCCACATTGGAATACAGCAGTTAAACCTCTTCTCTAGGTCCTCCTAGGAAGACACATTAAAAACTCCTGGCTCCAGACCTCTCACCACTTGACATAATAATAGTATGTGGTGATAGGTGTTCCTTTACGTGTACTTTTGCCTTGTTTCTTTGGACAAACAGTTTGAGAGATTTTCCCCCTAAGCCCTGAGAAGTTACCTTGGTTCTACTTTCTTATCCCAGTGGGTCTGGCACTGTTGTTGAGGCTAATTGACATTTCCTTGGTATGCTATAAACAACTTGTGGTTTGACACTTTTTACCTGGTTCTTGACTGCTGCCTGCTTTGTGATTGGTATTCATCCAGAAGGAATTGGTCAACAGGCTATGCAAAGGAGATAGTGGTAGCCAACTATGCAAATGAAGTATCTGTTGCCAATCAAGAGGAGACTGGTCAGTTTGGGGCACTACAAGGAGAGGGGCCATCTATTGAAATTGACAAGGAGTTTCCATACGTAAGCAGCTAACCTCACAGAAGTTTTGTAGAGACAAAAAGAAACAGGAAGTAAAGCAGCATGATGAAACAGAGGAAGAGAAATGAAGCAGAGAAAGAGAGGAAGCAAGGAACTTCCTAAAAGAGTTGTAACACAGATTAAGAGCTGAAATACTGAAGACAGAGACAAGTCTGGAAGTAGCAGAGTTGGTGGTGACAGATGGCAGGGTCAAGGTGAGCGTAACTTTAGGGGACTGAGGGAGGCCTGCATGCTGAGAGATTCTGAGAGAGCTGTCATGCTCTGAAGAAGGAAAATTTTGCCTACATGCTTCATGATCCTGATCTTGAGTTGTAACCCATTGATCCTGATGCAAGTTGTACCCTGTGACTTCCTTAACTATAAGTAGTTTATTACTTAAAGGCAGAAGAAAAGAAAAAAAAAAAGCAGTCTCGTGGAGTTCATTTTCTCACAGATTTCACTGTATCAGGAAATAGACACAGAATGAAATAAATTAAATTTTCAGATGGTAGTGCTGGTTCAGTGCAAGGGGTTTCTCATATATGGCCAATAATTATTGGTTAAGGAACTCTTGCAAAGGGATAAGTTATTTTCTATGCAAATTAAGTTCATAAACCCATCCAATAGGATTAAGTGGAACTTGATAAATTATAATGCAAATTGAGTGATTTGTGGTGAATCAAGGGATTGATCAGTTAGTGGTCTGGCTGAGATGGCCATGTCTTGAAATTGAATATAAGAGCCAGTACCACAGAGACTGCACGGGACCTCATGAACATCAAAAATATCCTGGAGCAGGGCTCATCATTTGGACCCATAGTCCCTGCACTGAGAACCTCCTAGACCCAGAAGAGAGAACTGTAACACTGAAGACTGGGAGAAGTGGTAGCAAGCACAGCAGAGCCCAGTGACAGAGAAAGGGTGGCAGCAGTATGAGTGGCAATAGTCACTAGACCAGAAGATAGTGTGGTGATGCTTACTGGACCACAGAGCAAAGCAGCCACAGTGGGCTGCCCAACCCATGATGGGAGCTAAGCACCTTCAGGCAGGAGGCTTGCTGTGAAGAGTTGTACCTCCAAGCATTTGGCAGGGAAAGTAAAGAGTAGTAACATTTGCCCAAGCAGGGCAGAAGCTGAGGGAGGGCCTGCCTGAGGGAAGGCCCATGGAAATGGCTGAGAAAAAGCTAGGAGCTGCCAAGGTTGAAAGCTGTCCTGATTGAAAAACTATATTCTGCCTCTTGAATTGTATCCTGTTACTTCCAAGTTTATCCTAATCCCAGGTTGTAGCCTGTTACTTTTCTAGTAAATCACGTAATCAGAAGTATGATCTGTGAACTCTATGTGGTCATTGCAACCCAACAGAGAAGCAGAGTGCCATGGGAATATGATTGATGTCAGAAATGGAGAAAAAAAAATGGTGGGTGGAGGTATGCCTGACCGCCTTCTCAGGAATCAGCTTTGTTCTGTTCGTAATTGTTATTCCTCTGAAGCTAAGCAACTTCTGATGCTGGTAGATTGCAACTAGAATTTTAAGTCAACAGAGCAAATTGAGTTATCCCATTAACTTTAAAATGTTGTACTTATTGTTGTTAAGTGCCGTTGAGTTGGTTCCAGCTCATAGTGACCTCGTATAGGATTTCCAAGGAGCAGCTGGTGAGCTTGAACCACTGCTGATCCTATAGCACCACACCAGAATTCAAACTTGAAATTGTTGTTACTGTTGTGAAGTTCCATAGAGTCGGTTCCAACCCATAGAGATTCTGTATAGGGTTTCCGAGGAACAGCTGGTGAGTTTGAACCGCTGACCTTGCATTTCAAACTAACTTTGCAGTTCATCACATTAACCCATAGCACCACACCAGGGCTCCAAACTTCAAATTAGGGTCTAAAAAGTGGTTTGTATTGTTGTGTTAGGTGCCACTGAGTCAGTTCCAATTCATAGCAACTCTGTATACAATACAACCAAACCCTGCCCTGTCCTGTGTTATCCTCATAATTGTAACCATGCTTGAGTCTGTGTTACTCCATCTCCTTGGGAGTCGTACTTTTTCACTGACATTCTACTTTACCAAGCATGATGACCTTCTCCCAGGATTGGTTTCTCCTGATAACATATCCAAAGAACATAAGAAACTCTGTTTCTAAGGAGTATTCTGGCTGTACTTCTTTCAATGAAGATTTGTCTGTTCTTCTGGTAATCCATGGTTTAGGAAATGGAAAAATATTTTATTTTCATTTTTTTTGAAAGTGTATATGTTATAGATTTAATAGAAAAGACTACAGAAAGAATAAATGATGGAGAGAAGCGTTTTATAATTTATCACAATAGGAAAGTACAATCCTATCATAAAAATATGACCCTGGTAAAGCACATGGTCAGGCACTTGACTACTAACTACAAAAAAAAAGGTTGGGAGTTTTAATCCACTCAGACACCTCTGAAGAAAGGTCTGTTGAACTCCTTCCAGAAAACTCAATGAGTAAAAACCCTGTGGAGGACAGGTCTAATCTAACATACATGGGACATCTTGAGTCAGAATCAACTAGACAACAACTGTCTGGGGTTTCTTCTACCATAGAAAAAGATGTCCCCTAAGAGATCAAAATAGAGACACTGAATTTAAGCTAAGGGACCTTTTGCAAAGCAGTGCTTTGATGGGAATTTAAAATTCAAAACAAAAGTTAGTAAACAACAACAAAATCACACCCTCTGGGCCCATGCAACTCTCTTGCGGGCAACGTGTAGCACTGAACTGTGATGTAGCTCACACTAACCTGCAAGTTCTCAAGCAGAATCCTGTGAGTAAGAGCAATTGATTATCTTTTTAACGTGAAAAAGAACGAATTCTCTACAGTTTTAAAATTTTACCTGTTACCACATGTTGTTGTTGTTGTTGTTAAGTACTGTCAGGTCAGTTCTGACTCACAGTGACCCTACTATATAGGGTTCCTGATGCTGTATAAATCTTTGCAAGAGCAGAAAGGCTAATCTTTCTTCTGTGGAGGGAATGGTGGGCTCAAACTGCTGACATTTTGGTTTACAGTCTAGTGCTTATCCTACAGAGTCACCCACTTCTATTAACACATGATAGACATTACTTATCTAGGAATATGTAGCTAGCTACATGATCTCACTTAAGGCGAAAAAAAATGTTTAGAAATGTCATGCTGATGATTTTACCAAGGATTTATCTTTATGTAGAATTTGGAGAATTAAATCCCAGACACTTCAGGGAGAAAACATTTTATGTATCATCTTAAAAAGATACAGGAAGCAGCATATGAGCTAATGCAAAAAAATTAGCTAAGACAGATTTGTAAAGAAATAATAAACCCTTTTTTTAAGACTATTTGTTAATAAATTAACATTTAAGAATTAGATTTAATAAGTAATGTTCCTCTTTTGAGTTGGTGATAGTAAGGTTAAGAATTCTGCAGAACAAAATAGAATGCATTGATTATGAGAGTTTCCTTGGAGCCAACTTAAGTATTAAATATGTTTCACTGGACAAATCCCAAGGCAAGAAAACGTCAATAACATAGACACAAGTAAATTCTTCAAGCCTATTGTTATTCACAGTTGGGAAAGATCAACACTAAATAGCATAATTTCAGGCCTATGAAGGGATGTAGCAGGTGCAGGGGGAACTTGGAAATGTGGTCAAAATAATTCACATTAAAACCTGCCTGAAAAGAGACATAAATCTCTACTATTACCCCCTCTGTTGATTTATCACTTTGAGGGTCTTGCATGAAAGTAAGCAGTTTGAGGGGGAAAATTAATAGACAGACACTTCTGATGGTAATTTTAGAGAAAGAGAGCTCTCTCCTTTACCCAAAAACATCCCCACAACTAAACTCAGAGTTTTGCTCCCCATAATTAGATGTGCATTCATTCTGGATCTTGAAGAACTTTTATAGGTGGTGGTACAGTGGTTATGCTGCAATCCAAAAAGTAAGTGATTCAAGCCCACCAGCAGCTCTGCAAGAGAAAAATGAGGCAGTCAACTTCCATAATGATTGTTGTTGTTGTTGTTAAGTGCCGCGAGTCAGTTCCAACTCATAGTGACCCTGTATAGGGTTTCTGAGGAACAACTGATGAGCTTGAACCACCAACCTAATGGTTCAAACAAATTTTGCAATCCAGCACATTAATCTGCAACAGCACACCAAGACTCTTCCATAAAGATTAAAGCTTTGGAAAACCTATGGGGTAGTTCTACTAAGTCCTGCAGAATCTCTATGAGTCAGAATGGGTTTGATTATAGATTCTAACTCTCCATATGTAAAGAAAGATAAGGAATAACTAATTCTGGGTGGTATCTTCCATCTTCTTGTGTTGATGTTATCAGGGACAGCCCAGGTCAGGTAGACAAATCCCAGAAAATACCAAGAATGAATATCTCTGTTAATAGTCTTCCATTGTTGTTGCTGTTAAGTATGGTCGAGTCAGTTTCATTTCACAGGGACCCTATGTAGGGTTTCTGAAAAGTTACTGGTGGGTTTGAGCCATCATCCTTGTGGTTGGCAGTCCATTGCTTATTCAGGAATCAACCAGGACTCCATTCTTCCAATACATATGCATTATCTTATTTAATCTAGCCCAAGATTAAACAAAAGTGGGTAAAAGTTCTAGGATTTTATTTACTAATACCTAGGGTTTTATTAGCTAATACCTTTATCCTAGTGGTGCAGTGGTTAAAATACATAGATACTACTGGAAGTTCATATACAGATACAGCATGAAACTAAGATTACAGTCTTGTGAACTCTGTGGGGCAGTTCTAATCTATCTAAAGGATCTCTATGAGTATGAATTGGCTACATGGCAATGGGTAACCCCTTTTGCTTACTAGCACCTATGGTATATAATCACTCAGAACAACAAAACTACCTTTTCCATAACGATTGTTGTTGTGGTGGTTGTTAAGTGCCATCAAGTCGGTTCCGATTCATAACGACCCTGTATAAGGTTTTTGAGGAGCAGCTGGTGAGCTTGAACCACCAACCTATTGGTTTAAACAGATCTTGCAGTCCAGAGCATTAACCGGCAGCACCACACCAGGACTCCTGTTAACATTAAATAACTCAGGTAGGAAACATAATATTTTCTGTCCTCTGAAATGCTGGGTTGGAATTAGCTTGATGTCACACAGCAACAAAAACACTATAAATTTCTCAGTACTTTATCTGTTTAATAATTAGTCAAAGAATTAGGGTACAGAAATTCAGAAAAAAAGAAAGAAAGAACTCTATTCAATAGGTTCAAATTTTCAGTATATTTTTATTTTTAAATATTGTTATTGTTCTTAGGTAGTATCGAGTTGGGGCCCACTCATTGCGACTATACACACAACGGAACAAAACGCTGCCGGTTCTGTACTATCTTTACAATTGCTGCTACACTTGAGCCCATTGTAGCTGCTTCTGGGTCAGTTTCTATGGGGGTCTTCCTCTTTTTCATTGATTCTCCCATTTACCAAGAATGATGTCCTACTCCAGGAATTGGTCCATCCTGATAATATGTCCAAAATATGAGAGACAAAGTCTCGTCATCCTGGCTTTCAAGGTGCATTCTGGCTGCACTTCCTCCAACACACATTTGTCAGTTTTTCTGGCAGTTCATTTTACTCCTAATATACTTCTTCAACACCATAACTCAAATGCATCAAATCTTCATCAGTATTCCTTATTCGTTGTCTAACTTTCACATACAAATGAGGCTATTGAAAACAATATGGCTTGCATTAGGTGCACCTTAGACCTCAGACTGATATTTTTGCTCTTGAATACCTTAAAGAGGTCTTGTTCAGCAGAGTTGCCTAGTGCAATATGTTGTTTAATTTCTTGACTGTTGCTTCCATGAGTGTGGATAGTGGATCTAAGCAAGCTGAAGTTTTTGACAACTTCAGTCTTTTCTCCATTTATCATAATGTGATTTATTGGTCCAGTGGTAAAGATTTTTGTTTTCTTTACATTGAGGGGCAACCCAAATGAAGGCTTTGGTTTTCATCTATCTCTTTTTACATTCTCTTCTCTTTCAGCTAGCAAGGTTGTAGCATCTGCATATTGCAGTTGTTTAGTATCTGCTCTGCCTCCCAACCCGATGTCATGTTCTTCTTCATATAATCCATCTTCTCGGATGATTTACTCAGCATACAGATTGAATAAGTATGGTGAAAGAATACAACCCTGGCACACAGCTTTACTGATTTTAATCCATTCAGTGTTCTCTTCTTCTGTTCAAATGACTGCTTCTTGATCTATGCACAGATTCCTTATGAGCACAATTAAGTGTTTCAGAATACTCATTCTCCTCAATGTTGCCCATAGCTTATCATGATCCATACAGTCGAAAGCCTTTGCAAAACAATAAAGCACAAGTAAACACCTTTCTGGTATTCTCTGCTTTCATCCAAGATCCATCTGATGTCAGCAATGATATCCTTCATTTCACATTCTCACCTGAATCCAGCTTGAGCCTCTGGCAGTTCCCTGACAGTGTACTATTGCAGCCTTTTTTTAAAAATTATCTTTAGCAAAATTTTACTTGCATATAATATGAATGGTATTGTCCAATGATTTCCACATTCACTTGGGTCACCTTTATTTGAAATGCATGCAAATATGTGTATCTTCCAGTCAGTTGGTCAGGTAGCTGTCTTCCAAATTTTTTAGCATAGATGAGCAAGTGCCACCAGTGCTGCATCAGTTTGTTGAGAGATTAATATTAGTTTTCCATCAATTCTCAGAGCCTTGTTCTTTGCCAATGCCTTCAGTGCATGTTGGACTTCTTCCTTCAGTACCATTCGCTCTTGATCACATGCTGCCTCTTGAAATGGTTGAACACTGACCATTTCTTCTTGGTACAGTGGCTCCGTGTATTCCTCCCATCTTCTTTTGATGCTTTCTACTTCAGTCAATATTTTGCCCATTGAATCCTCCAATATTTCAAGTTAAGGCTTGAATGATTTCTTTAGTTCTTTCAGCTTGAGAAATGCTAATGCTTAGCGTGTTCTTCCTTTTTGGCTTTCTAACTCCAGGTCTTCGCACATTTCATTATAACACTTGACTTTGTCTTCTCGAGCTGCCCTTTGAAATTTTATGTTCAAATTTTATCTCCTCATTTCTTCCATTTGCTTTAGCATCTCTATGCTTGAGAGAAAGTTTCAGAGTCTCTTCTGATATCATTTTGGTCTTTTCCTTCTTTCTCGTCTTCTTAATGACCTTTTGCTTTCTTCCTGGATGATGTTTTTTATATTATCCCACAACTCTTCTGCTCTTCAATCATTAGTGTCTAAAACATCAAATCTGCTCTTGAGATGATCTCTAAATTCAGGTGGGAAATTTCAAGGTCATATTTTGACTCTCATGGACTTGTTATCATTTTCTTCAGCTTCAGCCTGAACTTGCGTATGAGCAACTGATGACTCTCCAACAGTCCGCCCCTGGCCTTGTTTTGTATGATAATATAGAGCTTTCTACCATCTCTATCCACATATGCAGTCAATTTGATTTTTATGTATTCCAACTAGTGAGGTCCATGTATTCAGTTGTCTTTTATGTTGTTTAAAAATGCTACTTGTTATCATACCTAATTGTGGTAGTCACAACTGTAAAGGTAGAGGGTTGTGTAACAAAAAGGGGAGCGTGGTTAATCTTGCAGTCCAGGAACAGAGGACCCTAGGATCATCATTAGAGAAGAGCATGAGCTGAATGTGGGACCCTAACCAGAGAAGCAGCAACACCAGAGATGGAGGCAGGGGTCATGGCATGCAGAGGTTGATCAGCTGAGGACTGTAGAGTCGTGGAAAGAGAAAGACTGTGTGCTGGCAGCCAGGGGACTGACTGGCTTCAAGAATATGCCTTTTGGTTGTTTAAATATTTATATATCCTTACGAGGTTTTTGTTTTTGTATATCAAAGAAAAAAAAGGAAACAAACAAAAACATAATTGTGAAAGGATACAACCCTGATACATACCTTTCCTGACTTTAAAGCATGCAGTGTCTCCTTGTTCTGTCTGTATGTCTGCCTCTTGGTCTATACACAGTTTCAACATGCACACAATTAAGTGTTCTGGAATTTCTATTCTTCACAATATTATCTATAGTTGTTATAAGCCATACAGTCAAATTCATTGCATAATCAATAATGCATAAATAAATAAACGTACTTGTGGTGAATAAGTCTTTGGTCTTGCAAAATTCTATCATGTGATCTCCAAAATCATTTTTATCACCAAGGTCATAATGTTCAACTACTAATTCTTCCTCTTTGTTTCCAACCTTTGTACTCCTATCACCAGTAATTATCACTACATCTTGATTGCATGTTTGATCAATTTCAGACTGAAGACGTTGGTAGAATTCTTTGATTTCATCATCATTGGCTTTGGTGACTTGTTTGTAAATTTGAATAATAGTGGTATTAGCTGGTCTTCATTATAAGTGTATGAATATTATGCTATCACCGACAGCATTATGCATCAAAATAAATCTTGATGTGTTCTTTTTGATGATAAATAGAAGCCATTTGTCTTGAATTTGTCATTCCCTCATAGAAACTATATGATTATCAGATTCATAATAGCCAATAACAGTCCATATCAAGTCACTAATGCCTAGGATTTAGGTCTCTATACATTCCATTTCATTTTTGACAACTTCCAAATTTCCTAGAGTCATACTTCATACATTCCTTATTCTGATTATGAATGGATCTTTGCAGGAGTTTCTCCTTATTCTGAGTTTGCCCTATCAACAAAAGCAAGTCCCAAAAGCTTTATTCCATTCACATCATTATGGTCAATTCTACTTTGATGAGTCATCTCTTTCTCAATGATATTTTGAGTACCTTCCAACTGGTGGGGCTCATCCTTTGGCACTATATCTAGCAATATGCTGCTGGTATTCATAGTATTTCAATATTCTAGTGGTGTTCCACTGTTATTATAAGGCTTTCATTGACTAAACTCCTTTTCCTATTCGATCGTCCTATGGAAGCTCAGCTGAAACCTATCTACCATGGGTGAACTTGCTGGTATCTAAAATACTGCTGGCATATTTTCCAGAATCACTGCAACATGCAGCTGACAAACTGACAGACAAGTGGTGTATTGAAAATTATATCAAAGTAAATATAAAAATTAAAATTATTTCCACTCCTGTTTTCAAAATGCTCTATTTCTTTTTAAATAGTTATCATTATCAATTTTGTTTAAAGAGTAACACTCAAATTATGGCTAATAAAAGTGTTAAACTAAATGTTTTGAAATAACACCAACCTTTGTAATTTTTCAAAATTTGAATAAAATCTCATTCAAATCTTATCAAATACAACTCTTTGCAAGTTTACATTCAATATCCATTCAACTGTCATTGTAAGAATTTATATTATGTTTTATATAGGTTATATGCACATCTACGTACAAGGCTCCACGGCACATAACAACAACAACAACAACGTATAGCGTAGTGGTTACGAATTGGGCTGCGAACCACAAGGTCAGCAGTTCGAAACCACCAGCAGTTCCATGGGAGAATTTGAGGCTTTCTGCTCCCATAAAGATTTACAGCCTTGGAAACCCTGTACAGGGTTGCTATGAGTCAGAACCGACTCCATGGCACATAACAACAACAACAACAATGTATACATACAAATTGAATAGTGTATCTTCTGATGCTATTGTAAATATAATTTCCTAGCCTCCAAGTGCAACTATTGCAAAGAATAGCTAATTGTTATGTATCTCCAGTTTTGGAAGAGAAAAAAAGAAGAAAATAGATGCAGAGCACTACTGAGCTAGTAAACCCTTATGCAATAATTTATTGTATTCTTGATACTAGAGTAGAAAGGAGATCTGGAAGCAAAATGGTTACAACTTGGGCTGCTAACCTAAAGGTCAGCAGTTTGAAACTACCAGCCATTCCACGGGAGAGAGATGAGGCTTTCTGCTCCCATAAAGATTTACAGCCTCAGAAACCCTTTGCAGGGTTGCTATGAATCGGAACCAACTCCACAGCACATAACCACCACCAAACTAAAAGGATTTAAGAAATTTATTAGTTTGGTTTTTTTCTCCTACTTAAGGGCTTCCAGTGCTCAAATTTCCCCTGACTTATGGAGTCATGTCTATCTCTGATGTTAGCAGCAGTACAAAGGGTTTGAGCTCAACCACTAACTTAAGGGCTGGTGGTTCAAACCTACCCAGCAGTACCACAGAAGAAAAGACCTGGCAATCTGCTTCCTTTAAGATTACAGCCAAGAACACTCTATGAAACAATTCTCCTCTGCATATAGGAGGTCACCAGGAGTCACAGTCTACACAACGTAAATGGGTTTGGTTTTATTGGCTTTGTTCTTGTTGTTCTTGAGTGCCATTGAGTCTTTTCTGACTCATAGTGACCATGTATAGAGTTTCTGAGGAGCAGCTCATGCGTTTGAACTTCCAACCTTGTGTTTCGCACTCCAGGGCTAATACTACAGTGGCACACCAAAGTCCAAGGCTTTGCTTGATTTCAAAGGCATATTAAAATATATGGGGAGGGGGGATTTTACTACAGAAATGGCTGCAAGCATACATTGACAGAGAACTTCCAAAGGTTCAAGCCAGACTCAGAAGAGTACACGGAATGAGGGATATCATTGCTGGTGTCAAATGGGTTTTGGCTGAAAGCAGAGACTACCAGAAAGATGTTTACCTGTGTTTTATTGGCTTCACAAGGCTTTCAATTGTGTGGATCATGATAAGCTATGGACAACACTGTGAAGTATGAGTATTCTGGAACACTTAATTGTGCTCTTGAGGAACCTGTACATAGACCAAGAGGCAGTTGTTCGAACAGAACACAAGAACACTGAATAGTTTAAAATTAAGAAAGGTGTGTAATAGGGTTGTATTCTTTCACCACACTTATTCAATCTGTATGCTGAGCAAACAAACCAAGAAGCTGGGTTATATGGAGAAAACGTGGCATCAGGATTGGAGGAAGACTCATTAATAACCTGTGATATGCAGATGATACAACCTTGCTTGCTGAAAGTGAAGAGGACTTAATATATTCATTGATGAAGATCAAAGACCACAACCTTCAGTATGGATTGCAGCACAAAGTAAAGAAAATAAAAATCCTCACCACTGGACCAATAAACAACATTCTTATCAATGCAGAAAAGATTGAAGCTGTCAAGGACTTCATTTTTCTTGGATCAACTATCAACACTCATGGAAGCAGCAGTCAAGAAATCAAACAACGTATTGCATTAGGCAAATCTGCTGCACAGATTTTAAAGTGTTGAAGAGCAAAGATGTCAGCGAGAGAACTAAGGTGTGCCTGACCCAAGCCATGGTATTTTCAATAACCTCATGTGCATAAGGAACCTGGCCAGTGAATAAGGAATACCATAGAAGAATTGAT
>NW_006408549.1:20491426-20492728 GCF_000296735.1 Chrysochloris asiatica | reverse complement strand
GAAGGATATCATGTTTGGTAAGGTGGAGGATCAGAGAAAAAGAGGAAGACCCCCAGTGAGATGGATTGGCAAAGTGGCAGCATCAGTGGGTTCAAGTGTAGCTTTGATTGTGAGGTTGGCCCAGGATTGGGCAGTGTTTCATTCTGTTGTGCATAGGGTCGCTATGAGTCAGTACCAACTCAGTGGCACCTAACAACAACAACAACAAAGGTCTGATAAATGTTAGCTCCAAAAGATGATGTATGAAGTTGTGGTCTTGCTGTGCCATGCTACTGAGTGAAAGAGAAGCATAACTATATGATCTTTAATCATTGTATTGTTTGCGATATGTAGGAAACTCTAAAACATGGAGTTATATAGTATCTTGATGTTTGTGGTAAAGAGCTTAGATTTTATTTGAGATGGAAAATCTTTAGAGATTTTGTGCAAAGGAGTGACTCATCTTGTATTGATTTCAAATTATTTTTCTGAATGCAATGTGGAGAATGGATTGTAGAAGAGCAAGAATAGAAATAGTAATGGATCAGGAGTCCTGGTGTAGCAATGTAAGATAAGCAATGGACTACAAAATCAGTTTGAACTGCAAGGTCAGCAATTCAAATCTACCAATCCTATACAAAAACTCTATATAGGATTGCTGTGTGCCAGAAATGACCCGAGGGTACTCAACAACAACAACATAATGGGTCATGTAGAAAATGAAGATGGCTTGGGCTTCAATAACATATGTCAGAAGAAGTGGATCAATTCTGGATTTTTTTGGAAGGTAAAGACGAAAGGATTTGCTGCATTAACTATGGAGTGTTAATGTAGAGACTAATCAATGAGGCAGCAAATTTTAACTATCTTTCTTACAACTTTCAAATGATAATCTTTAGAATTAGGTTTTTATGAAGATTAAATATGTCAATCAATGTAAATTATACTCTTACACCCAAGTATAGGACTATGTAATAAATATTATCATTTAAATGTGATAATAAATGTAGTAATTGACACCACTTGATAAAGTCATTTTTCTCAAATATCCTTTTTCATGCTTCTAAATTTTTACATACCTGTTTCTATTATTGGAATCCTGGTTTGGCACTGTGGAAGAATGCACTGGACTAAAAGGTCAGTTTGAACCACAAGGTCAGCATTCAGATTCACCAACCACTCCTTGACTCCAAGTTCGCTCTGAGTTGGAACCGACCCGAACGCACTTAACAACAATGACATTTCTATTATTGTTGCTGTCAGGAGCCATTGAGTCGGAACCGACTCATAGCAACCCCATGCACAGCAGAATGAAACAATGTC
>NW_006408549.1:20489804-20490816 GCF_000296735.1 Chrysochloris asiatica | reverse complement strand
TAAGAATGTTGTTTATTGGTCCAGTGGTGAGGATTTTTGTTTTCTTGACATTGAGATGCAATCCATATCGAAAGCTGTGCTCTTTGATCTTCATATTATTAGACTTCAATTTATCTTATTTTACTATCAAAATCTTCCTCATCTATAAAGATTTAAAAACCAAAAAATTTTCCAGGCTCAAAGGAATAAATGAAGACAAAATATTTTGAATGTCATGGATTAGATTAATTTTGGAGCACAGGGAAGTTTATACCCTTCACAAGCAGTGGTCTCTTGGCTGTATGGAAGCACCACCAGGCCTGTCTTCTTTGGTAATGTTGGGTGGGTTCAAACAGCCAGCCTTTAGGTTACTAGATGAACACAAACTGTCTGAGCAACCTAGGGACCTCAAGTACTACATTAAATATTCATTAATTCATTCCAAAAACTCAGTTTTATTGATAATACATTAATCTTCTTTTGCATCTTACTTATATATAAATATGTGTGTTGTTTAGTGCCATCAAGTTGATTCCAGTTCAGTAGAACTGGTCTGATGGAGATTGGTAGAATCCCAGAGACTATGAACCATTGTTAAGTGCTGTAGACAGTAGAACTGCTTGATGAACAGGGTTCATTAAGCTGTGATGTTTTGGAAGCATATTATCAGGTTTTTCTCCCTCAGAGCTGCTGGTAGGTTCAAACCATTACTCTTTCTGTTAGCAGCTCAGTGCTGAACCATCATGCCACCAAGCCCCAAATCCATTGCCTTCAAGTCAATTCCAACTCACAGAAATCTAATAGGACAGAATAGAACTGACCCATAGGGCTCCCAAGGCTGAAATTTTTACAGAAGCAGACTGCCACATCTTTTTTCAATAGAACAGCTGGTGTGATCAAACTGCCAATCTTTAGGCTATTTGCTGAGCACTTTAATCACCGTACCACCACAGCTCCTAATTCTCTACCAGGGCACTTTATATGCAACTATGTTGTTTGTGTTAATGTAGAGACTAATCAATGAGGCAGCAAA
>NW_006408549.1:20476471-20489454 GCF_000296735.1 Chrysochloris asiatica | reverse complement strand
TCTTCTACAGTCTTCCTTATTCATTGTTAAACTTTCACATACATATGAAGCTACTGAAAATGTCATGGTTTTCATCAAGCACACCTTAGTCCTCAAACTGACATCTTTGCTCTTGAATAGCTTAAAGAGCCTTAGACAGATTTGCCTAATGCAGTACGTCATTTGAGTTCTTGACTGCTGTTCCCATAAGTGTTGATTGTGGATCCAAGCAAAATGTCATGTTTGACAACTTCAATATTTTCTCCATTTGTCACGATGTTATTTACTGGTCCAGTTGTGAGGATTTTTGTTTTTGTTACATTGAGGTTCAATCCATACTGAATGTTGTGGTCTTTGATCTTCACCAGCAAGCATTTTAAGTCCTCTTCACTTTCAGCAAGCAAGGTTACATCATCTGCGTATGGCAGGTATATCATCTATATAAATTTATCATCTACTATATATTTGTAAAAGGAGCTCTGGTAGCATAGTGGTTACAAATCGGGCTGTGAACCGCAAGGTCAGCAGTTTGAAACTACCAGCTCCTCCGCAGGAGAAAGATGAGGCTTTCTGCTTCTGTAAAGATTTATAGCCTTGAAAACCCTGTTCAGTGTCGCTATGGGTTGGAACCAACGCAATGGCACTTAACAACAACAACATATATTTGTAAAACTTCAAATGTATCTTCTTGTCGAAACTAGTAATGATCTTGCCTATTAATCCAGGCACCGTATCCCTCCCTAGTGATAAAATATTTTGACACTGAATAGCGCTGTAGGATAAGCACTGAACTACTAACTGCAAAGTTGGTGGTTCAAACCTACCAGTCACTCCTTGGAAACTTTATACAGGGTCACTATGGGTTGGAATTGACTGACAGCACTTGACAATTTAACTACAACAACAACATACTGGGTAAGGTTCACATAGTATTGTACTTGTTTCCTAATGTGGTAATCACAAACCAGATGGCTCCTAGTTCTAGAGATCAGACGGTAAGTTCAAGATGTCAACAGGGACACACTTCTCTGAAGACTTCAGGGGAGAATCTTTCCTTGTCTTTTCCTGCTTCTAGTAGTTTCTGGTCTTCCTTGACTTTTGTCAGCAAAACTCCAGTCTCTATCTCTGTCTTCACATGGTTGTCTTTTCTCTGTGTGTCGTCTAAGTCTCCATATCTAAAATTTGCCTCTTCCTTCTCTTGTATTTGGTGTGCAGTATGGGTCGTACTTCATTTTTCTACAGAAAAATACCCAGGTGTTTTTGTTTTAACATTTTTTTGTGATTTGGGTAAAAGTTTACGGAACAAGTTTGTTTTCTATTCAACAGTTTATATACATTTTGATTTCTGTCATGGATTGGAAAACCCACAATGTTATTCCAGCACTCTTTCCACTTTCTCCCTGTAATTTCTGTTTCCATTTGTTGTTTCCTACCCCATCCTTCTGAGCTTCATCCTTGAGAAATTATGCCCTTTTGATGTCATATGGTTGATTGTTCTAATGAGTGCATACCTCCCTTCTTAGAGGTCTGTTCATTATTTGGTTGAATGTTGAGCCATGAATATGGCTTAAAGGATTAAAGGGTGACTATGGAGCCCTGGTGTGGTGTTGTGGGTTAATGCGCTGGACTGCAAAGATGGTTTGAACCACAAGCTCAAGCTCACCAGCTCCTGCTTGGAAACCCTATAGAGGGTCACTCTGGGTTAGAACCGACTCAACAGCACTTAATAATGGTTCCTAGTCTCGGGGCTTCTACTAATCTCCATCAGACCAGTAAACCTCATCTTATTTTGCTACTATTATTTTGAGTTTTGATCCACATTTTGCTCCCATTCTTTCCAGGTATCTTACTGTGGTCTCTTTCAGATCAATCAGCAGTGGTAGCAGGTATCATCTAATTCTTCTTGTTTCAGGGTCATGGAGGCTGAGATTCATAGTATCCATTAGTCCTTTGGACTAATTCTGTCCATTTGTCTTCAATTTTTTTCACTCTTCTTTGCTCCAGTTGCAGACAACAGTGCAGCAGATTATTTCATATGACTCTTCTACCCATAAGGAGCTCTGATAGTGTACTGGTTACGAATCGGGCTGCGAACCGCAAGGTCAGCAGTTTGAAACTACCAGCTGTTCCGCGGGAGAAAGATGAGGCTTTCTGCTCTCGTAAAGATTTACAGCCTCGGAAACCCTGTACAGGGTAGCTATGGGTCGGAACCGCCTCGACGGCACTTAACAACAACAACAACAAAGATTTATAGCCTCAGAAACCCTGTACAGGGTCGGTATGAGTCGGAACTGACTCCATGGCACATAACAACACAACAATAACTTCCACCTAGCATAGTGGTTACGAATCGGGCTGCGAACCTTAAGGTCAGCAGTTCGAAACTACCATCCGCTCCACGGGAGAAAGAGGAGGCTTTCTGCTCCCGTAAAGATTTACAGTCTCGGAAACCCTGTACAGGGTCGCTATGGGTCAGAACCGACTCAACGGCACATAACAACAATATTCTTGTAACACCCACCAAACAATGTCTTCCTGATGGTTCTGGATAAGAAAAGGTGGGGGAAGAAGCTGATAGGATGATATGATTCATGTGTGATTGTTAGCAGACGTATTGTGTTTGTAAGATAAGCACTGGACCACAGGTCAGTGTGAACCTCAAGGTCAATGGTTCAAATTCACCTCCTCAGAAACCCTACACCAGGTCACTGAGTTGGAAACAACTAGATGGCACTTAACAACAACAATTGTGATTGTAAACACTTGAAACTCTAAATGGGTTCAAAATTAGCTATCTCAGAAGCAGAATGAAATCCCTCACTATCATCAAGAAGAAATAGCCAGAAAGGGAGCATGGCCTTTGAACCCCGAGATCCCTAAACATTGAATGGCCTCAACTGAAGGACAGAAAGTTGTGACGCTGAAGGAGTGATAGAGGAGCTGAATTATTCTATTAGTTCAAGTAGCTTTCTTGTGGAACCGTGGACTTTTCTATATAGAGTATCATATCTTCTGTGAGTAACATTTCTGTTATAAAAAACATCAGTCTTTGGATTTAAGACACAACCTTAGCTAGTTTTACTTTATCCTAACATGGTTACATGTGCAAAGACCCATTTCCAAATAAGGTTGCATGCACATGTGCCAGAAGTTAGGAGTTGAACATGTATTTTGGGTAGATATGATTTAACCTAGAGTTCTGGTGTGGCGCTATGAGATAAAGCACTGGACTACAAGGTCAGTTTGAACCACAAGGTTTGTGGTTCAAATTCACCAGCCGCTCATTGGAAACCCTGTACGGGGTTTCTGTGAGTTGAAACCATCTCAGTGGCAATTAATAACAACAGAATTCAACCCAGTGCAATGATATATATCAATATATTAGAAAATTAGATTTAGCATGCCTTATCATTATGTGTTTTATAATTAGTTGAGTTGTAATTCTCCATATTGATGTTCTGAATATATTTTTTCAATACAAGAGATGTAAAATGGAATTTTCCAAAAAAGGAAAAATTATAAAATACTGAAACTAGTTCTATCATTAATTTTGTAGTCCAAATGGATTTGTAAGTGGAAGATAGTTTTTCAAAGCAATCAAGCTGATATAGTAATCTAAGTGGCAGTCATAATAGTCATTATTAACACAGCTGGAAAACAGAAAATGTTAAGCTTTGAGAATAACTAAGGCAACTGGTCCTCCTGATTAGCATCCCAAATTACTTTTGTTTGGTAAATACATTGGTCAGAAAGAGACTCAATTCTAAGGCAAAAACACCAAAAAGAATGAGCTTTGTCATTGAGTATATAAATTCTATCATAACATAATCAGAATATACAGAAAGAGAAAAAAATTACAATGGAAAAGAATCACCAGTGATGTACACTTTAATCTGTTTTTAAATAATAGCAGAAAATTTCTTGTGATAATGAAGAGTATTGAGTTCTGGTCCATTGAATTTAGTTAGATTAAATGCTTCTCCTTTAAATTTATTTAATATCTTTTGCCTACCTCTATTAAAGCACTTATACTGTATCATAAATGCTGATTTTTATCGGTTTCTTTCACTAGAGGGTGAGCCAATTATTGAAGTAGGGAACATTAAGAGAAGTCCAAATAAGAATATGGACAGTTCAGTTCTGAACATGTTCAGTTGCCTATGAAACCTCTACGTAGAACTGCTAAGAAGGATATATTAGTAATTTGGATCTTAGAGGGGAGATTATGAGCTGAAGAAATGAAGCAGGGTAGATGTTTGAAGTAGGTAATATCACCTAAGGGAGAAAGTGTAGGCAGAGAAAATACAGTGGATCTGTAGTGGATTCTAGAGATTCCTAGCATTAGAAGAAAAGGTAGAGACAAAAGATGCAGCAAAATAACAGAAGGAATATAGTGATGTAGAAGGAAAACCACAAGGATGTGGTGTGCTATGAGAGCAACAAGGAGACAGGAAAAAAATCAAAATGGGAACAGTAGTTCAGAGGGTCACATGTCATTGAAAGGTCAAGTAAGATTACAACAGAAAAATATCTACGGGACATGGGGAAATAGAGGCCATTGGTGACCTTCACTAGAGTAGTTTTAGCTAAGAGATGTACAGTAAATAGAATGGGAAATCAGAAAGTGGAGGCAGGTTTTACAGGTAACCTTTTTGAAAGATTTTAATGTGAAGGAAAATAGAGAGAGGTGATGCTAGTTAGACGATGGTCTATGAGGTCAACAGTGCGCATGTGTGTTACCTGAAATATTTATTTGTATCCTAATGTAAATGATGCAGTAGACAAAGAGAGCTTGATAAAGCATAAAAGAGGAGATAAACTGAAGGAACAAGATGGTTAAATGGCAGAGAACACATAATACTCATTCAGAAGTGGAGACACTGGTCTTTGGTAAGAAAGATATTTTTTTCCCATTGTTATAGGAAGGAAGAAAAAAATGCAAGCAATACTATAGAATTCCCCAAATGAGGATGTTTTTAATAACTTCAATCTTCACAATGAAGTGTGAAGACCATAAACTGAGAACAAACCTGGAGATGTGAGCCGGGACATGAGTGTGTAAGGTAAACCGAGTAGTGTTGTACAGTGGATTATGGCTCTCATATCATAGTCTTTATAACGTCAATTAAATGACTGGGCTGTTGTTGTTAAGTGTCATTGATTTGGTTCTGATTCATAGCGACCTGTCTAGGGTTTTCAGAGGTTTTTTGTTTTTGTTTTTGTTTTTGTTTTCTTTTCTTTTTCTGGAGCAGAAAGCTGCTGGTGGGCTTGAATCTCTGACCTTGTGGTTCACAGTTCCAGTGCTTATCCTGTGGAGCCAAAGTGTTCCCAAATAATTGGGTTGGACCATGAAAATGGGATAGATTCGAACAAGGGGGTTGCTTAGTTTTGTCATCTGGCTAACTTTAAAAGGAGCCATCTCTGAAGCATGAAAGGAGGATCTCAAGATTATTGAGGAAGGGACATAGTTGCAAATATCCAGTAATAATCAGAACATGGAATGTACAAAAAATGAATCTAGGAAAATTGAAAGTTGTCAAAAATGAAATGGAATGCATAAAGATCAATATGTTAGGCATTAGTGAGATGAAATGGAGTGACTTTGGTCATTTTGAATTAGACAATGAATTAGATACGGTTTACTATCCTAGGAATGAAAAATTGAAGAGAAATAGTGTCATGTTCATTAGCAAAAAGAGCATTTCAAAATCTTTCTTGAAGTCCAGGGTTGTCTGTGATAGGATAATATCAATTTGCCTAAGCGGAAGATCAGTTAATACCACTATTCAAATTTACACACTGACCACTAAAGTCAGTGAAAATGAAACTGAAGACTTCTACCAACTTCTTCAGTATGAAATTGATCAAACATGCAATCAAGATGCAGTGATCATTACTGGTGATTGGAATGTAAAAGTTGGAAACAGAATCAGCAGTTGCAAAATATGGTCTTGATGATAGAGATGATGCTGGAGAACGCATGATAGACCAACAACGTATTCATTACAATATCACTTTTCAGCAACCTAAATGGCTAGCCTACACATGTTCTTATGATGGCAGTGAAGGTCTGAGACAGATAGAGAGAGAAAGATGCATGCAAGTCCTCTTGAGACCCAGACTCATAATTCAAACATTGTGATGTCTACCCTATTCTGCTGGTTAAAACGAGTCACAAGACCAGCCCAGATTCATGAGGTGGGTAAATTGATTCAACCTCTTCACTCAGGTTGCTAACAGTCTGGATACAGGTAATATTTGGGAAACTAGGGCTGTTTTATAATAAATCTATGACAAAAAGCCGTAAGACATAATAGTTGTTAAGTGCCATCAAGTTGATTCCCACCCATAGTGACCTTATATAGGGTTCCCAGGGAGTGGCTGGTGGGTTTAAATCACTGACCTTATGGTTATCAGTCCAGCATTTACAGTGCCACAGCAGGACAGTCATTATATTGCTCATTCCCTTTTCCTATTCCTACAACTATGAATACATTAATCGTCAACATTATATGTAATTGAGTTTGAAATCCTTTGTAAATATTTTGAATAATCTTCACCACCATGACCCTTAAGCAGGCTTCAAAACCTACTTAACAAAGGAAGGTCATTCAAGGATTTTATGCTGTGGAGAGAATGTGACCAAATTTGCATTTAGAAAGATTTTTCTGACATTTAAGTATAGAATAACTAGAGGTGATAAATAAGGTGAGAAGAGCACTTACAAAGCTACTGAAGAAGTTATGTGGCAATTGCTGATAATCTTAAACTAAGGAAATGAGCATTAAAAGAAAATAAGAGATTCCAGTAGTATTTAGAAGATTCTTTGATCTATTGGTGTATGTAGACAAAGAAAGGGAGGAACTGATACTGAATTCTAGTTTGGGACATATGGATGGATCTTCAAGACGGGGATTTGAAGATGAGCAGTAGATTTGGATCATTGTTTTTGTTGTTGTTAGGTGCTGTTGAGTTGGTTTTCAGATTGACCCTATGCAAAACAGAACGAAACACTGTTGACGTCACCTCATAATGCTTGTTAAGCTTAAGTCCACTGCTGCAACCACTGTGCCAATCTATCTCATTGACTTCTTCATTGACTCTCCATTTTACCAAGCATGATGTCCTTCTCCAGGGACTGGTCCAAACTGACAATGTGTCCAAAGTATGAGAGACAAAATCCTGCCACCCTTACCTATCAGGTGCATTCTGTCTGTACTTCTTCCAATATAGATTTGTTTGTTCTTATAGCAGTCCGTGGTAGTTTAAACACCATTATGCAAATATATCAATTCTTCTACAGTCTTCCTTATTCACTATCCATCTTTCACAAGCATATGAAGCTATTGAAAATATAATGGTTTGGATCAAGCACACCTTAGTCCTCAAAGTGGCATCTGTGATGCACTTGAGGTATGGTATTGAAGAAGAGTATTAAAAGTACCATGGACTGCTGGAAGAACAAACAAATCTATGTTGGGAGAAGTACAGCCAGAATCCTCCTTAGAAGCCAGGATGGCAAGACTTTGTCTCTCATGCTTTGGACATGTTATCAGGAGGGACCAGTTCCTGGAGAAGGACAGCGTGCTAGGTAAAGTGGAGGGTCAATGAAAAAAAGGAAGACCCCGAATGAGATGGATTGAACATTGGCAGCAGCAATGGGCTCAAGCTTAACAATGATTGTGAGATTGAACAATGTTTTGTTCTGTTGTGCATAAGGTCGGCACTGACTCAACATCTCCTAATAACAATAGTCTCCAAAGACGGAGTCCTGGTGTGACACTGATGTGTAAACGTTGGACTGCTAATCACAAAGTCAGTGATTCCAAACCAACAGCCGCTCCTCGGAAACCCTATACAGGGTTGCTATGAGTCAGAACTGACACGATGATATGTAACAGAAACTATCTCCAAAGATAGTGTAGTGGGTTAAGTGTTGTGCTGCAAATTGCAAAGTTGGTGGTTCAGACCCACCAGCCACTCCACAGGAGAGAGATGAGGTTGTCTGCTCCGCTAAAGATTTTAAGTCTCAGAAACCCAAAAGAGCAATTCAACTCTGTTTTACAGGGTCACTAGCAGTCAAAATTGACTTGATGTCAGTGGGTTTGGTTTGATTTGGTTTTCATTCTCCAAAAGTCTATCCTAAATCCTATCTGCGCTCTAAAACCTTCAATGATCACTTTTAATACAATTAATATTTTCTATGAACACTTATAGCTTTTTCTTCTTTTCTTTTTTTGGCTAAATGAATGCATAGACTATCTCGCCAAATATATTGTTTGAGTCTGGAGCATATTTATGTTTCATGTTGATTAGCTATCTTAGAGCATTGTATAAAATGGCACTGTATAAATATCTGTTGATTGACTTAACTACTAATGCAAATAGCAGAGCTGGATTTTAAAAGTTGGTTATTTCATTCTGCAACTTAACAAAACTCAACTTAACTTCTTGCTTTCAAAGAAATTGATCATGTATACAGCCGTACAACCACCATATAAAGTAAATACCCTCTTAGTGTCTTTAAGGCTTACTTTTTTTTAATGGAATGTGATTTTCATTTGTATTATGCCTTTAAAGTAATATGTATTCCAAGGATAACAATGTTCAGGCTACATGTCGAGAAGCACTGAGCCAAGTTTGTACCCATTCAATTTTCTAAGAATGAAAAAGGAAATAGGGAGAGGAGGGGAAACTAACTCAATGGGAGGCTGGATGTTAATTAGTAAATATACTGCAGACAGACTGAGACAAGTGGCTGCTTTTCAAAAAAAAAAGGTACATGGAGACATTTCAGCTGTTTCCTGAAAATATGCTTGGTTATGCTTCCTGATAAAGAATTGTTTCATTACTGACTAGAACTAAGAGGTTTATTTGAGAACAGAGAGCAATGAAATGAGGAGGAAATATTGATGTCACCTCAGAAATAGGCTGAAGAAAGAGAACGAACGTGCTGTGGTCAAGGACTGGTTCCAACAGATGCACATATTTCTTCTGACCAGAAAGGCACACTCACGGAAACCATTCTTTCTTCTAAGAAAATTTGCAAAATCAGACTAAAGGACAGATTTGGGATGTGGATGGGTGAGAGGTTAGTGGGAGTTGCCACTGCCCAGTGAAGTTTCCCAGACGCATTTCAATGCTGGTATTCCATTCAAGGATTGTCAGGATCTTGAGGCCCCAGACTGTGGTGCAGATCCTTGGCTCACAGCTGTGTCACAGAGTTCATGGACTTTTATTTGTTTATTCAACAAATATTTCTTGAAAAAAATAGAGCCAGACATTTTCAAGGTGCTAGGGATACAACAATGGGAAACAAAACACAGGTAAAAGTCCCTGGTTTAAGATCATTTACATTTTACTGAGGGGAGACAGAAAATTAGCAAATAAATGAATAAGATTTTTTCAGGTGGTGACAAGTGCTGCAAAGAAACCAAACAAGGTTTGTGATAGTGACTTTAATATTCAGTAAAAAGCAATTCCCTCCAAGGAACCAGATGGACTCCACAGAGACCTGGCCCTTCAGAACCCCAGTGTGGATCATGGGCCAGTCAGAGCCCAAGTCTGTGGAGAGGCAGCAAGCGCATCCATCGTCCATCCCTATTTGACAATAGCTCTGGAGGCTCCTGGCTACAACAGGTTCTTTATGATCTAGAAGCAGAATTTGTCTAAAAGTCTGAGCTACTCTAAAATTACAGGCCTCATTTTTTCCTTCATGTAAAAGCAAATGCTGCAGCAAATGCCTTGGTGTTGGTTCTGGTTCACAGTGACCCTAATGAGGATTTACGAGGATATAAATCTTTACTAGAGCAGAAGCCTCATCTCCCTCCCTCAGAGAGGCTGGTAGAATTGAACTGCTAGTTTATGGTTAGCAGCTCAATGCATTAACCCACTGTACTACCACGGCTTCTTAGCAGTTGTTTCTTGACTGAGATAACTGTTCCCCACAATCATGTCCTGATTTATGACCTTTCCACTATTTTTCTTAATTGCCATCATGCTGTTGATATATTGCGTTTATGCTTGAGCCCTGCCTCCTTTCTCTACTGCCACACTTGCACTGTTCAGCATGCTTTCTGTGACAACTCAAGTTTACCTAATCCTATCTAGGGCCTAACCCTTCTATGTGTTGTAACTTGGATGTAGCATGATGCTGCCATGACCCACAATAATGACATCCTAGTAGAATCAGGTTTTTCTGGGATTTCTGAAAGTATGCCTGTTCTTTTTTTTTCTTTAGGGAAGTTAATAGTTACAATTCAGGGTAAGAAATGCTCAGGGAACATTTATACCAGTAGGGACAGCCTCTTCTCAGTCGGGCCCACTCTACCTGGATAATGCTCTTTTTAGGCCTTTGAGTGAGTTCTGACTTACAGTGGCTCTGTGCAAAACAGAACAAAACAATGATAGGGCCTGGGCCACCCTCACAATTGTTGCTACATTTGAACTCATTGTTGCAGCCACTGGGTCAAGCCATTTCATTGGGGGGGTCTTCTTCTTTTTCACTGACTCTCATTTTGCCAAACATTATGTCCTTCTCCAGGGACTAGACCCTCCTGATAATATGTCCAAAGTATGAGAGATGAAGTCTTGCCATCCTGACTTCTAAAGCTCATTCTGGCTATACTTCTTCCAACACAGATGTGTTTGGTTTTCTGGTAGTCCATGGTACTTATAATATTCTTCTCCAACATTATAATTCAAATACATCAATGCATCCTTCTTCATTGTTTGACTTCCATATCCATATGAGGCAATTGAAAATACCATGGCTTCAGTAAGTCACATCTTAGTGCTCTTGAACACTACAAAGAGGTCTTTGGCAAATTTTCCTAATGCAATACGTCATTTAGTTTCTTGATTGCTATTTCATGAGATTTGAGTGTGGACCCAAGCAAAATAAAGACTTTGACAATTTCAATATTTTCTCCACTTATCGTGATGTTGTTTATTGGTCCAGTTGTGAGAATTTTCATTTTCTTCACATTGAGTTCTAATCCATACAGAAGGCTGTGGTCTTTGATTTTCATCAGTATTTTAAGTCCTCTTCCCTTCTAGCAAGCAAGTTTATGTTATCTGCATATTCCAGGTTAATGAGTCTTTTAATCCTGATGCTACGTTCTTCATATAATCAAGCTTCTGGGATTATTTGCTCAGCATACAGATTGAATAAGTATGGTGAAAGGTTACAAAGCTGGTTCCCACATTTCCTGATTATAAACCATGCAGTATTGTCTTGTTCTGCTCTAAGGACTGCAATCATTCAGCATCGCCTTGTTCTGGTCTAAGGACAGCCTCTTGGTCTATGGACAGCTTCCTCAAGAGCCTAATTAGTGTGCTAGCAGTATCCATTCTTTCTAGTGGTATCCATCATCTGTTACAATCCACACAGACAAAAGGCTTTGCATACTCAATAGAGCACAAGTAAACATGTTTCTGGTATCCTCTAATTGTCTGCTTTTAGCTAAGATCTAGCTGATGTCAGCAATGATACCTCTGTTGCTGTTAAGTGTCATTGAGTGGATTCCAACCCATAGCTACCCTGTATAGGGTTTCCAAAGAGCAGCTGGTGAGCTTGAACTTAGAGTATGCCTATTCTTATAAATGCTCCAACAGTGCCTTCTAAATCTATGCTATCTAGAATATATTTCTAATTGACGTTAAAATATTATGCCAAGAATACTGACTAGTAAAGGGTCTTCAATAAGCTATCTAAATTTTAGACTGGCTAGATGGCAGAGAGAAACACCATCCATCAGTACCAAGAATGTCAGCTGCCTGAGAAGTATATATATATATATGGAACCAGATAGAGTTAGCACAGGCAGACATAGGAATACCTGGATGAGACCTATAAGATCCGGGATTTGGTTGCTCCAAGTAGTTTGCTGTTGTTAAGTGCTGTCAAGTTATTCTGACTTATAGCAAACCTGTATCTGAGGAGCGGTTATGAGTTTGAAGTACCATCCTTGTGGTTAGGAGTCCAGTGCTTATCCTACAGCACTACGTCAGAACTCCTTGGGGTACCATGAAATAGCTATGCAGTTTCTGGCTTCAAAATCACTTTACCTGGGATGCTGAAAAGGCTTTCTAATAGACAAATTGAAAATAGATTTTATTTGAAGGACATATGGTAATTTTATATAATCTAACAGCAGGTAGTAGCACTAGGCTTCAGAAATGCTAAAAAAATATTTTCAGGAAACTGATGCCCTCTATACTAAACTGTGGTTTTCTGTTTTATAGTAATTTTAAGTTATTTTTATATCGTTCTGTTCTTTTCCTACAAATTGTTGTTGTTGTTAAGTGCCATCATTGTTGTTGTTATGACCCATTGTGATGCTGCATAGGGTTTTTGAGAAGCAGCTGGTGAGCTTGAACCACCGACCTTGCAGTTCAAATGGCTTTGCAGTCTGGCGCATTAACCCACAGTGCCACACCACGACTCCAAATTATGTCATATTAATCTATCGTGATAATCTGCTTTACTTATAATCAGTAGACCTTAATTGTTATTTACATGTAAATCTCTTCATAGCAGCATCTTGATTAGTATTTAACCAAGCAATTGAACACCGTGTAGTTAACTCAAGTTGGCATAACCATCACAATACTCATTTTTCACCTCCAAACAAATGATGCCAAACTTTTCATTGAAATTTAAACAGGAAATCTCAATTGAAAGAGTTTTTAAATAGGGTAGGAAATTATATTTCTAGATGTCAAAGTTAGCACTGTAAGTATTCTTATAGGTGAAGCAATATCATTTATACTACATGCAATTAAAATTTTATTGAAGATAATTCAAAAATGGTTGCAACAGTATGCCAACAGAGAACTGCCAGAAATTCAAGCCAGATTCAGAAAAGGACAAGGCACAAGGGACATCATTACTGATGTCAGATGTATCTTGGCTGAAAGCAGAGAATACCAGAAAAGTATTTATCTGTGCTTTATTGACTATGCAAAGGTTTTTGACTGTTTAGATCATGACAAATGGAGGA
>NW_006408549.1:20473381-20474636 GCF_000296735.1 Chrysochloris asiatica | reverse complement strand
GAAGCTAAAGAAGTTTGATACAGAGACCAAGGGTAAATTGCTACAATCTGACGGACTGAAGCTTTGCTTATGGATGTAGTTGCTCAAAATTCCAACTGAAAGGAAATGCATCCTCAATACATTGGGTTGATAGGGACAGGCAATTAGACATTGGTTATAAAAAATGGGGGGCTATAAATGCAAAAAGTGTCTGGCTTACAAGCTTTCATGAGTGTGCTCAGTATCAGAATGGGGAAAGTAAGGTAGAATCCTCACTGAATAGTTTTCTTCTTTTCTAGGTGGGTGTCATGAAAGGGATTGAGGAGGATGGGATAGGATTTTATGATTCAATTGTGTGTAATTGTTATCAGTACTAATTATGATTGTCACAATTATAAATGTAGAAGATGTGTAATTAAAAAGGGAGGAGGAGTTAATCTTCCATTTCAGGAACAGAGGACCCTCGAAACAGCCAAAGGGAAGAACATGAGTGGAGCATGAGATTCTAAGCAAAAAATCAGCAATAGCAGAGACAGTGGCCAAGGTGATTACATAGAGATAGAGAAGTAAAGGATTCTAGGCCCAGGGACTGAGAAAGGTTGTGTGCCTGCGGACAGGAGGCTGACTTGCAAAGTGTGCCTTTTGGACATTTAAACAAATAGTAGTTTCTGTTTTGTATGTGTATAAATATATATATATATATAAAAGAGGGGGGAATAGAGGCAAATTTTGTTGACAGATGATACATGGAGGGGATTGTAATCACTGCAATGAAACAAAATATAATTTACTGAATGTAAAATTGATAATCTGCCATATAATCTTTTACTCAATTCGCAATAAAAACTTAAAAAATAAATAAATAAAATGTTCTTTATACCTTAATGATAACTAAAGATTAAGTAAGTATGGCTGTTTTTAAATGTCTTTTAAGTAGCATTCTATTGATAGCCTTTTTCATCAGTGAAGAGCAGAAAATTTTAAACATCATTCTGTAATGAAAATGCTTAATGCGTTTTTATTCAACAATCCTTTAAAGTGCCTTACAATGAACATTTCTTTGGCAACAAACATTATCATTGTAATCTTCTATCTTATTACAAAGTAATGTAAATATGTGGTAATATTTTAAAAGGTTATACTTTATATAATTTTAAAACATCAATGTTAACACAACTCTAACTTCAATTTCTCTAATGAAAAGCTTATCTACCCATGATGCAGCTAAGATATTTCACATATGAAAACATTATCTAACACACATCACCGATGGGGG
>NW_006408549.1:20468588-20471996 GCF_000296735.1 Chrysochloris asiatica | reverse complement strand
GGAGCAGCTGGAAGATTCGAACTGCTGAATTTGCAGTTAGCTGCCCCAGCTTGTAACCCACAACATTACTGCTCTAGACTTTTCCTTTAGAGAATCACAAAGTTCTAACTCTAGATGAATTTGCTTTTTGAAACAATCTAGCAAATATAATCTGGGACACAATATTTCTGCCAAAGTGAATAACAACGTTCTAACACCATATTCTATGTTCTATTACTTGCTTCTCAAAGTTTTTAGCAGTATCTTCTATCTCCCAATGCATATTACAACACTGGTGACAGCAAAATACGTATTACAATGTTAAAATGTTTGTAGCATATTGCTTTTTCATGTATTAATTTAGTGTTATTCACTCTAGCTGTAAAGACCATGTAAATTTTTGTTTATTTGTTTTGTTTTTATTGTGAATATGTGTTAGTTTACATGGGAGAACATTACCTTTACATTCATCCTATCATATTTCATTTCATTGCAATGATTACAATCCCCTGCATGCACCATCAAACAAACAACCTAAGGGTACACCTCACATGCCTGCCACCCAGCTGCCAGAACACAGCCCCTCTCCCTCCCTGAGTCCAGAGTCCCCAGTAGCCCCTTCTCTCCACGTCATCATCTCTGCCTTCATCCCTTGTGTCACTGCCTCCCCCTACACACACACTCAGGACAGGGTCCCATACTTTGCTTTTCTCCCTCTATGGTTCCAGGGATCTCCACTCCTGGACTGCAAAATCAGCCACTCCCCTCCTTTTGTTACAAAACATTTACATTTACCTTTCTAATACTCACTGTCAGACCTGATAGCAATCATTCCCTATTGAACCACAGGAGTCTAATCCCCCTCACCTTTTATCAACCCCATCCAGACAGGTTGGAAACAACTTAGTGGAGATTCTACCTTTCCCCATACCCTCTGGAACTGGGTTCCCTATTAAAATTTTGTAAGCCAGTCACTTCTTGTCTTTGTAGCCCACCCCATTTTGGGTAGCCAATGTCTAAGTTCCCCATCCTTGTCAATCCTGTGTACCAAGGAGGTGGGAATGATCCTCACTGTAAAGATTTGTTCAATCCTTTTTCATACTGCATCCACAAGCAAAGGTCAATTGTAGTGGGTTACTCTTTTTTTTCTCTTCTTTCCTCCTCTAGTTGTGTTCTGATCATCCAGCCATTGATGCCAGGTCAAATGGGTACTATCTGCAAGTGTGGGTGTTCTTGTGCATCTCCCCTCAATTCATATCAGCTGGATGCTTCACACTCTAGTTCTCTGGGGCCATGTCCCTGCCCCTGGTCCCACAAGTTCCCAGGTCTCGTCATACTGCTGGTTGTTGTTGGTGGTTATGTGCTGTGGAGTCAGTTCCGACTCATAGCTGTGAACCTCAGGGTCAGCAGTTCACAACTACCAGCTGTTCCATGGGAGAAAGATGAGGCTTTCTGCTCCCATAAAGATTTACAGCCTCAGAAACCCTCTACAGGGTCGCTATGAGTCGGAACTGACTCCACAGCACATAACAACAATTCAATGTGGTTGGACTTAGCTCACAACTTCATTGCTGTTTTCCCCCGACTTCCACTTATTGGTAGACCAACGTGGTCACCAGTAAGACCACATGTCTGCTCGTGTATTCCACTTGAGTTTCAGTCTTGGAAGGGGGTTTGCCTTGAGGGGACCTGACCATTTGCCTTGATGGCTCCCAGGGGAACAACTTGTTTGTTCTTGTAGTAGTCAATTGGACTGCTGTTGTTGTTTTTGATTTTTCCTCCTGGTCTTTCTTTCAAGAAGTATCTTCGGCTCTTCTAGCTGCTCCAGGCTGGTCTGCTTGTCCTTTCAAGTGGAAAGCAAATGTTCTTTTATTATAAGTAAACATCTAAATATCTGCTATTCAGTTGAATGAAATTTTACTAAATGCTAGATTAACTCTTGACTGTAAAAACTTAAGTAAAAAATTGCAAAGAGTTGTCCTCATGTTCTTGATTCTTGGTTTTTATAATATCTTGCTAATTATGATGGCTTCAAACCATCATGAACACATCTCAAGACACAATACATACAGATGAGGCTCTTCACTAACATAAAAATCAACATTTCAGATTGTTATTGCATAACTTTGAATGGGGTTGGTTATGTGCCGTGGAGTCGGTTCCGACTCATAGCAACCCTGTACAGGGTTTCTGAGGCTGTAAATCTTTACGGGAGCAGAAAGCCTCATCTTTCTCCTGTGGAACAGCTGGCAGTTCTGAACTGCTGACCTTGAGGTTCGCAGCCCAATATTATAACCACTACGCTACCACAGCTCCTTGAATGGGGTGGAGTAGTCAAAATGACTTAAATCTGACTTCTTGTTGTTGTTAAGTGCCATTGAGTCGGTTCCGACCCATAGCGACCCTGAACAGGGTTTCTGAGGCTGTAAATCTTTATGGGAGCAGAAAGCTTCATCTTTCTTCCACAGAGCAGCTGGTAGTTTTGAACTGCTGACCTTGCGGTTCACAGCCCGATTCATAACCACTATGCTACCAGAGCTAGATCCTGATTAATAATGTAACTAACAAAGAGTTTGTTCAAAACATCAGGCACCATGACTCTGAGAACAAAACAACTAGATGGTGCCTGGCTACAAATTCCAACTTCTTTGAAAGGAGTCATATTACATGGTCCCAGATAGAGTGGGAGAATATGAGGAACAAAACTCGAAATTATTTTTTAAAAAAAGCAAAACCAAAAAACAGATTTACCAATCTGAAAGAGACTGAGGGAACCGGAGACTATGGCCCTGGGCCACCCTTCAGGTCTGGAACTGAACTCACCCTCATGACCCAATAGATAAGTATAGAAGAGGAACAACAATTCTGGTAAGGTATGCTAACCATGAGATGGTCAATCATTCAAGATCAAAGGGCAACATTTACCTAAGGCCAAAATTGAAACAAGGGGAAGGAGGGTGGAATGGAAATAACCACAGGGAGGAAGTGGGATAGCTGTTGTTAAATGGAGGGATTTCAATCACTGAGACGAAACCAAATAGATGATTTGTTGAATGTAAAACTGATGATCTTCTCTGTAAACCTTCATTCAATTTGGACTTGCATTATTAATTTTATTTGCTACTTCACTGAAATTTTTGTTTAAGAAAAAATGTATCATGATGACAGTTGCCTTTTACTTTACAGGATTAAAATAAATTCTTTTTAACTTTTTATTGTGAATTGAGTGAAGGTTTACAGAAAAAATCATCAGTTTTGCAATCAACAAATCATACACCTTGTTTCAACTCAATGATTGCAATCCCTTCCAAGCAACAACAGTTACTTTGGTTTTCTCCCTATGGTCCTATTTCCATTCCACTCACCTTCCCATCCCTTCTAAACTTTGTCCTTAGGTAAATGTCCTTTTGATTTTGAATGGTTAACATA
>NW_006408549.1:20456178-20467884 GCF_000296735.1 Chrysochloris asiatica | reverse complement strand
TACAGGGTCGCTATGGGTCGGAACCGACTCGACGGCACTTAACAACAACAACAACATGTGGTTCTATAGAATAGATAACTCAACTGCTAACCACAGAGTTGCTGGCTCAAACCCACCAGCCTCTCCTTGGAAACCCTACACAGAGGTGCTGTGAGTAGGAACCAACAGCAGAGGCAGTCAACAACAGACTGAATGATGACTCCATTGTCAGTTATTTTATTAAATGTTGAGGACTATTTTTTTTTAATTCTTTCCAAATATGTTATAAATAGAAATTTTAGTATTTTCTTTTCAGGCTACAATGCACCCCTGGAATATATATATGCACCACAATGGAGATAGCGGCACTGATGTTTGGTTGAATGAGAAAACATTCACACCCTGTAAGAGTTTTCTCCATTGAAAGTTTGCTTACGTTTTCCATACCAGAACCTATTCTTTATTGGCTGTTATTGCTAGTTTTAATTTTAAGTAAAATTTCCCTGCCTCCTCAACTAAATTACAACGGACTTGAGGGTAAAGAAGACTTCTTACTCTTCTTTTTCATTCTTCATAGTACCTTAATCAGTAGTCTATCTAGATGATATATGACACACATGTGTTCTTGTGCTAAATTATTTTTAGCTTCTCATACACTTTTATCCTGTTTACCCTATAAATGCAGGAACCTTATTTTATTCTTCCTTGAATTTTCTATACCATCTACCAGAAGACTGGCTGGATATTTGTTGATTAGAACTAGATAGTCAAGTATATTTGGCTAATAACTTCATTTTACACTGAAATTAAATCAATAGGTTATGGATCAGAGCTTTAAAGAAGTGCAAATCATTTTAGATATGACAGATCAGCTACAATATTCCCATGAATATTTCCCCCACTTACCAGATGTATCATTAAGTGAAGAATCTGTATATCCATGTTACCACAAAAAGTGCATGTTCTTTTATGTAACAGTATCAAAATAATAAACTATAAAAGCCAAATACTATTAGGAAATAAACATTTATTTATATTTTCATTCAATCAAGTAATATCTATTAGATGTTGTCTAGGTACACAGATTAGGAACTCTGGTAGCATAGCGGTTACGAATAGGGCTGCTAACCACAAGGTCGGCAGGTGAAACTCACTAGCTGTTCCTCGGAAACCCTATACAAGGCTATGAATTAGAACCAACATCATGGCAATTAACAACAATAAAGTAGAAAGCAAAGAATACAAATTTTAAAATAGTGAACTACATATTTTTTTTAATCATTCTATAATAGGTTGTATTGAAAAAGTTACAGAAATATAGAAGGTACTAGAAGACCCAAAGACCATTTTCCTAACATGCAAAATAAAATATTCTATTACTGAAAATGATACTGTATTTTACATCATAAACAAATGCCTAAAAGATCTGTGATTTTATTGGAGCAAGTATCATTCCACAGATCCCACATTATATGACAATACTATAAAACTAACTGTGGTTTCTCATATATTCCATGTTGATCTACAGTTTCAGGAATCCCTTCCTACCTACCTAAATCCCTATTCATCCTTTAAAGTGCAAGTCTGTATTCTTCTCAGATACAATCCTCCATCCTATACTCTACACTTCTCTATCATCATAAACTTCAGGGGCATACCTCAGCTTTTTTTTTTTTTTTTAGTCATATTGTTGTTGCTAAGTGATGTCGATCCTTAGCGACCCAATATAGGGTTTCCAAGGAATGGCTGGTGAGCTTGAACTGCTAACCTTGAAGTTCAAACTGACTTTGCAGTCCAGCTCATTAACCCTCAGCGCCAGGTTGAAATCATGATTTGTCTGTCTTAACTCTAAGTTCCTCCAGGGCAGTGGCTGGTATGTAATAATGGGCAATAAACGTTTATTAATCTGAACTGAAGCCTCTATATTTTCTATTTAGAAACCTGAATCTGCCTAATATAAGAGCAAGGGCTTCACTTGACATCTGTCGTGTCCACAATTTCTTTAAAAGGGCATTCTATAAATCATCTCTGGAAGTATTTGCAAACCTGAGTACAATCTCTTTTCTTCTCACCAATAACCTCAATTCACCTGAGAATTTGTGGCAGATATCACCATTATAAGGAGCTCTGGTAGTGGTTACAAATTGGGCTGCTAACCGCACAGTCAGCAGTTCGAAACTACCAGCTGTTCTGCAGGAGAAAGATGAGGCTTTCTGTTCCCATAAAGATTTATAGCCTCGGAAACCCTGTACACGGTCGCTATGAGTCAAAACCGACTCCATGGCACATAACAACAACAACAACAACAACATCACCATTATCATCACTGTCCAGATCATATGAAATCAATTTACCTTCTTAACTCTTCAAACATCTACAGACTGAATAATGAACAAAGTCATACTTCTTGTTGGGCACAGTGGCAGCAGCAATGGGCTCAAGTGTAGCAACAATTGTGAGGCTGGCACAAAACAGGGCAGTGTTTCGTTCTGTTGTGCATAAGGTCACCATGAGTCGGAGCCAACTCTACGGCAATGGCCAACAACAATAGTGCCTAAAAATGCCACTAAAGAATTTGAAGGAATCCTCCTGAAGTAGTAAAAAAGTCTTCCAGACACAGAATAAAAGTTAATTAATATGAATATATGAGTTTATCTATCATATGCAAAGGAACCTTGGTGATGTTTTAGAATAAGCATTGGACTACTAACCACAAGGTTGGTAGTTCAAACCTGCCAGACACTCCACAGAGAATGATGAGGTTTTCTACTCCTATAAAGATTTACAGCATTGTAAACCCTATACAAGGGTTATTATGAATTGGAATCTACTCGCTGGCAGTGAGCTTGAGTTTTTATGATAAGGAAATATTATATCTGCCATGGCACCTCACAAACACAATGAGGATCCCTCATTGAGTAATTCTTTGGCATCTCTGTACTCTCACTGCAGTAATGGTGTATAACAACCCATCCCAAATTCAGTGCTTTACAACAATAAGCATTTATTCAGTTCACTGCAGGTTACCCATTTCAAATGTATTTTGTTGCATTTTTTTTCTTCTTTTTTTTTTTTATCTCATTTGATTTCCTCATATGTCTGGGGATAGCTGGTGGTTGGCTGATCTGGGATGGCCTTAACTGGAATATCTGAGACAATCTGGAGTTCTTCCAGACGTCTTTCACATCCTTTCTGCTACTAGTCCAAACATATGCTCACAGCATGACTGACTGTAAAAGTGACCTCATCCAATCATGTAAAAGGGTAAGAAAAAAGTGCGTGCACTTTACAAGCCTCTGCTTGCAGTTACATTGTTGGCCAAAGCAAGTCACATGTCCAACAAAGCTCAGCGTCAGAGTAGGAGTGGGTTTTAAAGTTAGGGAATTTTGTGAACGTAGTGGTTACGAATTGGGCTGCGAACCTTAAGGAATCTTAAGACCAGCAGTTCGAAACTACCAGCTGCTTAGCGGGAGAAAGATGAGGCTTTCTGCTCCCGTCAAGATTTACAGTCTCGGAAACCCTGTACTGGGTCGCTATGGGTCGGAACAAACTTGACGGCACTTAACAACAACAACTATGGCCACATAATGATTCTGGGTAGCACAGTAGGTAGGATTCTTTAAGAAATGTGTCATAGTGTTCAACATTTTGAATTTTTATTTGTAATTTGGTATTCGGTTTTACAAGACTGGGTTTTTTAAAAATAAGTGAGCTCTCTTAGGTACACTCATCAACATAAGGGTAAGCTATGTAATAGTAAAGCACAAAAATAAAAAACCAATTCGTTGCAGCTTAATCAATTCCAACTCATAGTGACTCTATGTTGTTGTTGTTATGTGCCGTCGAGTCGGTTCCGACCCATAGTGACCCTGTATAGGCTTTCCGAGGAGCAGCTGGTGAGCTTGATCCACCGACCTTAGTTCAAATGGCTTTGCAGTCTAACGCATTAGCCCACAGGGCCACACCAGGACTGCAGTGACCCTATTGTTGTTGTTGTTGTTGTTATGTGCCGTGAAGTCGGTTCCGACTCATAGCGACCCTGTACAGGGTTTCTGAGGCTGTAAATCTTTACGGGAGCAGAAAGCTTCATCTTTCTCCCGCGGAACAGCTGGTAGTTTTGAACTGCTGACCTTGCGGTTCGCAGCCCGATTCATAACCACTACACTACCAGAGCTCCTTATAGGACAGGGTATTTGTCCCACAGGTTTCTAAGGCATTAATCTTTACAGAAGCCAACAGTCACATCTTTTTTCCTACAGAGCAGCTGGTGGGTTCAAACCACACAACTTTTAGTTAGCAGCCAAATGCTTAACCATTGCACCACCAGAGTTCCTATGCACTAGCATCAACTGTAGATAGCAAATAATTATGCCAAATCCAGCAAAGTATAACTATTAAGGCAGATAGTACAGAGGATAGACTAGGGGAAAAAAGAAATGTAACAGAAAAAACTTAATTTACAAAGGTAGTGTGCATATGTGTGCATGTGCACAGACACATACACATGCACCAGAAAACGGTAATCAAATCTCCCAAATAAACCCTAAAGAAGTAACTGAAGAATTGAATCTAGTGTTACAATAAGAGAACTGTTGTACTGGTTGAGCTTTTTCAGTTTTGTAGAAAAGCCATATCTATGTAACTTCAACTGATACAAAGGGAAATATGCAAAATTATTTTAACATGCATACAGCCAGGTATCCTGGGAAAATGAGATGTCATTCAGGATGCATATAGGTGTTCCTTGGCTCTGCAACTATATAAATTCAATTGGGAGTCCCAGTCATCACACAATCCTTCAATAGCAAGTGTCTGTTGCCCTCAATTCTGATTTTTCTTCTATATTTGCAACTAACCTTAAAGCTTCTAAAACGACTGTTTCTAATTCTCTGCCATTTCCAACTGGTTTTACTTCTACCTCCTTTTGACTGACTGCTACTTCTTTCTGTGAAGTCTACGTTTTCATGTAATTCCATTGTCTTTATGTCTCTTTGAGTGTCTCTTGGTTAAACTCACTGAGATCAAGTGTGTGATACTGCCAATCACCTTTCAAGGGAATGTTTGCAAAACCCTTACTCCAGGCTACATGTTCAGCTACAGGCTTATTTTAAAATAAATGTCTTTGGGTTAAGAACCCATCGCTGATCTGATCAGCTCTTGTCAAGTATGGTGTTATTTGTCAAAACCAAATCTTTCAGATACAGGCTTTAATTATTATAGATGCTTCTTAGAAGGAGACAGTCTAATTAGCAAATGCTTTCCATAGGCTGATTAGTATAAAAATTATGGCCAACAAGAAAGACTTATCCAAGAATATAAGAATAAATCACTATAAGGATATTTATTAGTATATCATATTAGTGGATCTAAAGGGGAAATTATATACTCATCTTGAAAGGCATGTTAAAAAATGATTTGATGTACCAGTTATGCACTTTCTGATCAAGTAATTAGTCTGATGGATCTATATAAAGAAAATTATAAAAATTTCCCAGTTAAATAAAAATTTAATTTTGTTATCAAGTGCCATTAAGTCAGTTCCATTTGATAGCAACCCTGCATAAGGTTTTTGAGGAACAGCTAGTGGGTTTGAACCACTGACCTTTTGGTTAACATCTACTGCTTATCCTACAGTGCCACATCAGGACTCAGGTAAATAGAAATAAGTATAAATAAATAAATTTAATGAAGAATCTGTTAGAAGTGATAGTGAAAGTGAAGTGGTGTTATACAGATGTCCATGGATACCTGAATACAGACATCTCCTTCTTGTAGGGACTCTGAGGAATTTATATATAGGAAACAATGTCTAACTTCACTGTTAGACCGCCATCCTGATGCCAATTCACCCTTCCCCACCATGCTGCTCCTCCAAAAACCATTGATCTTGTGTTGAAGAAAGGAGGAGAGAGGAAAAGAAAGAAAACAAGACTTAGAAGAGCAATAGTATCTAGGCCTGCACAAAGAACACACTGAATTTTAAACACATTGTGACCATTCCTGCTAGCGCATGTGGCCCACTCATTATCCTGAAATACCACCAACAGGGCTGGGTTAGGGCATGTGACGGTCCTAAATATTGATAATATGTGTTGCCCTTCCTCTGCTTACTCACACATTCAAATAGGATATGTGAGTTTTATATACACATGTATGTTTATATACATATACAGATGCATATATGTGTGTGTGTTAGCTATTCATGGTGTAAGTTTTTAAATGCAAGTATAATATTAGCAAGAGTCTTGGTGTGGTGCTGTTGGATAAGCATTGGACTACTAACCACAAGGTTGGCAGTTCAAACCTACCAGCTACTGCTTGGAAACCCTATACAGGGTCACTATGAATTGGAATTTCCTTAATGGCACTTAACAACAGCAACAACATAATATTAGTGATTGAACAAAAATGTTATGTATACCACTTTAACAGAATGAGAAGAATTAGATTATAAAATTTTTAATGGATGCAGGGTATTAAAATGTTTATGATATTGTTGTTGTTAAGTACCTCTGAGTCGGTTCCAACTCATAGTAATGCTGAATAGGGTTTCTGAGGAGCAGCTGGTACTTTGAACCACCTACCTTGTGGTTCTGGTGCTGTGGGTTAATGCTCCAGACTGCAAAGCCATTTGAACTGCAAGGTTGGTGGTTCAAGTTCACCAGCTACTCCTCGGAAACCCTAAACAGGGTCGCTATGAGTCGGAATTGACTCGACGGCACTTAACAACAACAACCACCTTGTGGTTCAAACTGACCTTGCAGTCCAGTGCATTATTCTGCAGCACCAAATCAGGACTCCAAAATGTTTATAGTATGCCATATTTTATACAAAAAGAATATCCCACGTATCCTACAGCAAAGAAAATGAATCTGTGAATTTAGTTATTTCAACAATCTATGCAAAATTCTGTTGATCTCCCACAACAAAAAGTTGAGTCCCATCAGTTTTGCTTTAAATAGCTCAGACTTCAGTTTTGTTGCTTGTTTTGTAATAAATGCTATAATTATAGATGAGTAAATGAAAAGATGTCATAACATTTAATGATCAGAAAACAAATATTGCAATAAATATTGTAACATCTCTAACATGTTATAATTAAAAGCGTTTCTTTCTATTCTTTGCTCTTACAGACTCTGCAGTAATTTTGTGTGCTGAATATTACTTTCAAATATAATAAGAATAATAAATTGAGTCTTTCTTGAACCATTGTTATACATTGAGGGTTTTTTAATCTCCTTGGGGACAAAAGTGAATGTTCTGTTATGTAATATGTGATCGTTAAAATGAGGAATATACATAAAGCAATTTCAACATTGGGACATATGCATTGTATTTTATCTTCTGTTATGAAATCATACATGCCTACACAAGTAAAAACGTCTTTCCTGAATCTATAAACTTAGTTCTTGTGCAAAAAATCAAATCCTACTTCTCCATAAAAGTTTGTATTTATAACATTGGAATAAGCATGCACTCATTTCTTGGATGCCTTCATGCATTCTTCATCAAGTGGATGCCATTGTTTAAGAAGCAAAATCTATTTAAAAGAACTTCATACACTTTTGACCTTTTTTTTTTTTTTTTTAATACAAGAGTCAAGTGTATAGCGATCCATAGACGCCTGTCAATCCCGTGAAGAGAGAGAGAAGAGGAAAGGGACCCCTGAGCCCATGGACATTAAACTAGCCAAGAAGGACTAGAGCTGAGAGTGAAGCATCCAGCTGATGTAAAGTGGGGGAAGACGCACAAAAATGCCCAAATTTTCAGACACTACCCAGTCATAGTGGTTACGAATCGGGCTGCGAAACACAAGGTCAGCAGTTTGAAACCACCAGCTGTTCCACAGAAGAAAGATGAGGCTTTTTGCTCCTGTAAAGATTTACAGCCTCAGAAACCCTGTACAGGGTTCGCTATGGGTTGGAACTGACTCCATGGCACATAACAACAACAACAACAACCCATTTGACCTCACTTTGATGACTTGATCATCAGTGCTTGACTAGAGAAAGATAAGGAAATTTGTTAAAGGAAGCAAATGTAAATTGCTACAATTTGATGAACTTGACCTATACTTATGGATGTGGTAGCTCAAAATAACAACTAAGAGGAAAGGAGTCTTCATATCAAGGATTAAACATATCCCCTCAGTATACAGAGTTGATAGGGACAGGCAACTTAGACATTGGCTACCTAACATGGGGGAGGGGGTTATAAAGGCACGAAGTAACTGTCTTACAAGTTTTAAGATGGAATTTAGTTTCAGAGTGTACAGGAGTGGTGGGATGGGGGTCGGGGAGTGAGTAGAATCCCTACTGAATAGTTTTCATCTTATCTAGATGGGCCTGGTGAAAGGAAATGGGGATAGGATTCTTTTGATTCAATAGCAATTTTTACCGTGACTAACTGTGATTTTCACAACTGTAAAGGTAGAAGTTTTATAACATAAAGTGGGGAGTAGTTAATCTTACATTCCAGAAACAGAGGACCCTAGAACCATCAAGTTAGAAGAGTGGGAGAGGAATATGGGACCCTAACCAGAGAAGCAGTGACACCAGAGATAAAGGCAGAGATGATGGCATGGAGAGCTAGAGCATCTGAGGACTCTAAACTCATAGAAAGAGAAAGGCTGTATGCTGGTGGCCAGGAAGCAGGCTTGCAGAATATACCCTTTGGTTGTTTAAATGACTATCCATTTCTGAGTGTTTCTGTGTATATCACACACACACACAAACAAACAAAAAAAAAAAACAGGGACTAGAAGCAAATACTGTTAAGTGGTGATGAATGGAGGGGATTGCAATCATTGCAATGAAACAAAGCATGATAAGATGAGTGCAAAACTTATAGCTCTCCCATGGAAACTATCACTCAAATCACAATAAAAGTTTTAATATGTGTAGTATGTGGTCATACAAAATTAATCTCTGGCAATCAATACTTCTGGAGCACTCTGTCAATTGCTGGTTTCTTCATAATGTTTCTGTGATGGTGAATTGCCTGACAATCAGCACTTGGCAGTATTTACTTTCTTGTTTTTTCAAAAATTAATTAAATACTTTTAAATTATTTAAATATCCAGTTTAATGACTGGTAGAGATCTGTGCATGTCTTTAAATTTATTTCTTAGAGAGTTTTTGACTCATCCAACGAAACTGCTGCAATATATATTATCCCACAAAACCAACATAAATACCAACTCTAGTGTTTGCATTTTGTTGATGAAGTTTTCAGCTTCTCTTTTGGTGTCTTCTTTTTTTATCTACCTTTTCAGCAGTATTTTCTAAGGTATCTAGAATTTGGGTATAGGATTCCAGGACTATACTTGTTGCTACAGCATATACTTCCCAGTGTGCATTAGAAAGGCATTTTCAAACTTAAACATTGCCTAAATATGTTTTTAATTACAGCCCATCAGTGAGTAGACACAGCAAAAACTGTGGCAAGCAACTGAACAGTAGAAAAATGATCAACTGCTTCTGGACAGCAATCTACTGAGCTGCATCCTACAAGAGTAAGTGAATGTACGACACGTGTCATGGAAATGGCATATTAATTACTTTCTAAAACTTTCTGTTGCATGCCTTTATAACGTCTTGACATATTGGCAGCATGGTCAAAGAAATGGCCTCTGCACTTAGAAAAATCAATTTAGAAAACTTCAAATAAATAATGAAGTACTTGATTTGCAATTTTTTACAGGTATGACTTTTTAAGCTAGCAAGCGTTTTAACTCACTTGGCAGTTTTTCCATTTGCTGGAGATATATATCTTAAAACAATATTTAGCTGATTTGTGTGACAAAGATCAGGAGTAGAATCAATAAATTGGAATATCAAGCTATACTTATTTCACTGAAGATAGTTGATAGAATTTTATCACTTGTTAAGTTTGTAAATTCTTCAAATATACATTGGATTGACCTTTCCTATGTCATTTATCTTGAGAAGTGAACTGCTAAAAATGGATCAAACTGAGCAACAAGTTTAAGTAAACTCCCAAATCTTCCATTTTGTGGGGATCCAAACTCTTCATTTCTTCTTCAAAAAGATAACATTTAGCAATTATTATAATGATAGCAACAACATGTTGCAAAGCAGTATTCCAATACTGGTGTTCTTTATTAATTTGACTTTACAGTTCATGAGTTAAACCAAAACTATGTCCTTTGTTTAAATATTACATCCCATAATCTCTGTGAATTGAATTGTTTTTATGTTTATCAATCATATTCAAGTTGCACCAATCACTAGATCCATCCATAGCAGATTGAGAATGAAATTATTTAGGACTAAATAGTTTGCAAATAAAATACCATACAGAGATGACTGATGGAGAATTCAATAGCCACTCCCTCATAATTTTCACAATTATCTTTGCTACCTAGAAATAAATTCTGACTATAAAATCTTATTTATTTACTATCTAGAAATTTTCAACACTGTGATAGTTAAGGTTCTGTGTCTACTTGATTGAGCCAGGATTCCCAGTATTTGGAAGTTGATAGTTAACTGTGATTATTGGCTATGAGCTGCTGATCAATTGAAAGGATGTTTCCTTGGGGGTGTGCCTGCTCCCGATATAATGGACATGCAGGAAAGACTCATTCTCTTCCCCGCTGGATCTAGGTCTCGCATCTGGATTGTCTTCCAACCCTTGGTTCTTTGAACCTGAGCCAGTAGCCTTCTCTGTTTTGTGTTTCCTGCTGGGCCTGCCCACCTGGAAAACTGGACACCCACCAGAGGGCCCTGCACACCTGTTCCTATAGCGATGGTTGGTGTGCTCCATGCTGCTGGTTCTGCAGTGTGTTTACCTAGGTCTTGGTTACCCATCACCCTGCTGCTGCCCCTGCCCCAACACTGAGGTCCTGATCTGTGCCTCCAACTTGGGATTCCTGCTTTCTGATCTTGGTTCACCTGGTCTGTACTTGGGACTCGCCTATCTCTACAACTGTGAGCCATTTCCTTGATATAGATAGCTATATATGTAATTTACACTGGCTTTCCTTCTCTAGAGAACCCAGCCTAAGACAAATAAAAATTTTCAAATGGCTCACTTGGCAATCATTTGGTCCTTTTTCAATCTAACAATTCATATCATTAGAAGAAAAATTATTCCATAAAACATACTAGTATTTCAGTTGTTTATGGGGTTTGCAAATGCAACAATATTAGGTTCTAAAGTGTGGTGCTGAGGGATAATGAGATGGACTGCAAGTTTGGTTTGAACTGCAGGTTGGCCATTCAATTTCACTAGCTGCTTCTCGGAAACATTATACAGGGTTGCTATGAATTGGAACTGATTCAAGGGCACTTAACAATAAAGTAATTTCACTTTTTAGACAATTATTAACTTTTTTTTTTTTTTTTACTACCACAAGGAACAGATTCAGAATATGGAAAAAAAAAATAATGTTATATTCGTATTTGTGGTGGTGTGCCATGGAGTCAGTTCCAACTCATAGCGAACCTACCTAGGGTTTCCGAGGCTGTAAATCTTTACAGGGATAGATAGCCTCATCTTTCTCCTGCAAAATGGCTGGTAGTTTCCAAATGCTTGAGGTTAGCAGCCAGACTCATAACCACGACACTGTTACTACTAGTAATTTCAGCACTAACGATACTAGTACAGAATTTGTGCCTATGAAACTCAAATGTAAAATGGAAGAAGTCTTGTCTTATTCAGTATATATTTTTTAATGTTTTATTGTGAATTATATGATAGTTT